>NC_063335.1:87968004-88000037 GCF_021869965.1 Rhincodon typus
GGGAACGGGCAATAAATGCTGACTCAGCCAGCGACACCCACATCCCACGAGTGAACAAAAAAAAAACATGGTGTCGGAGCTGACAACATTAGCATGGATAGAGGATTAGCTAATGAGGAAGAAACAGAGAGTTGGAATAAATAGATCATTTCAGGTTGGCAAAGTGTAACCACTGGAGTGCCCTAGGTATCAGTGCTGTAGCCTCAACAAAATGTAATCAATATTAATGATTTAATTGAAGTGACTAATTGCTATTTAACCAAATTTGCTGGAATGGCAGAAAAGCAAGTCATAAGAAGATTACAAAGACTCTCCAAAGGACTGTAGATAATTAAATGAACAGACTAAAAAATTAGCATATGTCAAGTACAGTGAGAGAAAAAAATGTATGATTGCCCACTTTGGCAGCAAGGATAGAAAAGTGGAAAATTATTTAATTGGAGGATGCTGCAGCACTGAGGGACTGTTGTGTCTTTTCCTACGAATGCCAAAAGGTTAGCATGTAGGTACAGCAAGAAATTAGAAAGGCCAATGGCCATGGAGTATAAAAGTAGCCAGGTCTTGATAAGAAGTACATGGCCATGGTGAGACTGCACTAATCCAACTCAGCCTTAAATAAACTCAAAGATCCAGCCTCTGCTGTTCACATGGAAACAATTCCTGGACTAATAAGACAAGACGATTTCTCCTCATCCACATTTTAAAAGGGACGCCTCATATTTTAGAACTGTGTCCCCTAATTCTCATCTTCCTCACAAAAGGAAACATCTTGGTATTCAGACTTTTCGTTATTCACAAGATCTTATATGCTTCAGTAAGACGTCTTCTCATTCTAAATGTTCAACCTTTCTTTACAAGTCCTTCATCTGAAGAATGAA
This sequence comes from Rhincodon typus, assembly GCF_021869965.1. NCBI lineage: Eukaryota > Metazoa > Chordata > Chondrichthyes > Orectolobiformes > Rhincodontidae > Rhincodon > Rhincodon typus. The sequence continues at coordinate 87,968,883 of NC_063335.1, forward strand.
TCGAGTGAACCTTCTCAGATAAGCTTCTAACATAATTATCTGCTTCTTCGAATATGACAACAAAAGTTGTACACAGTACTCTCAGAGTCGTCTCACGAAGGCTCGGACAGCTACAGTAGAACTTCCCTGCTTTTATAGCACTCCTTCTTTTGCTGTGACATCGTTTCCTGTACAGCTCTCAGACTTGCAGCTGCTCAGTACCATAGTGCCCTTTGAACCTGTTGCTGTTCAGCCATCTGCTCTTTGGAATGCAATTGCTCACTCCTTTGATATAAATCTTCTGACCTTGGTTGGATTCTTGAGCCCTGCACTGTTATTCTCCCTCGGCCATGTATGATAACCTCGGACACTTCTTCTCACCTATGTTTTTCCTTATCCCTTTTACCTTCTGCTGGGTGTCCTTCTTTGCTCAATGTGAGCTATGATTCCATGTGAGGACCACTGCATGAATGTTATATGCTTTGGTTACATTTCTATTTGAAGTGAAATAGCATTTATAAATTATCTTTACTGCAATTTCCCAATATTATCCAACTTTTGAATTCTAAAGAAACTCATATGTACACCTTGTGGCTTTAAATTCACAAAGGTGAGTTATACAGTCCATATGGTCTATGGCATCTACAAAGCATTGTTTAAACATTGTATTGATGGATAGGTGGCATAACAACAGAAACAATCAGACAAAGCCATTCTTCTATTCCAATGTACTTACATCTATCAGATGCTTGACTTCATGCTTTCGGAGGTCACTGCCTACTTTGGCAGCAAGCAGAACACAGGCACCAGCACAGAGTTTTCGGTTTTGTTTATTTAGTTTGCCTTTGAGGGCCAGCTTCTCAAAATAGACAAAGGACATGGCTACAGTGGGCTCTTCCAGGCCACATTCCTCCTGAGCCAGCTTCCGCATTTCACGTTTCAGACTGTGAGAAGCAAAAATGCCATCAGTAACCCACATGAACTACTGGATTTTAACTTCCATCATCTGATTGTTATACCCAAGATGTTTTGTGATTAAACTAGCTTTCAAAAAGCAAGGAACGTGCAGCTAAAACGGCTTAAGCATCAGGAAGCCCTTATGGAATAAACAAAGCCGTACGCAATGAAATTAACAATTTTATCTAAAAACATTGAAAACAGGCAACCATCAGGAAATGTGCAAATTCTGTTAACTTCATGTGTGCATGATAATATCCCATACTGCAAGATGCAGCGCTGACAGTTGGCCAGTTCAGAAAAACAATGGAGTCAGACTCCTGAATTCATAATGAACACTTCAAAAGCTAATGTTGAGCAGGCAGGACACATAGAAAGACAAGTGAATTTGTGACAAGAACTGGAACACTGTCTCTCCCCCTGCCTGCTTCTCTCATCATCCCAAAACACAGTATACAGTGAAAAGGAAAATTAAGAAACACAACTATTCACAAAGAACTCAGTGATAGAGATGTTCTGGCACTGTTAGGTGTTAGATCAAGTATTCGCTAACTGTGGTCTCATGCTAAAAATCAAACAACCCTAGGACTTTAAGGGCTTTTGAATTATGTAATCTTTATTTTTCTCAACCTTTAATAGATAATCTTGCTTTTAAGCTTATTACCTGTTAATGGTGTTGCCTCTTTTTTTTGCCTTGGAGGTTACTACTAACTGGGGTAAAATGCTGCAAATCAAGCTCTGCTATTCTTGGAGTTATCACAAAAGTTAAAGATTTTATATAATTATGCAAAATTCCTCCATTTACCTGTCTTTTAAACCCAGGTTGACAGAAAGCACTGACCAGGTTTCTGTACTTAACAATGTCTTTCCAGAAGCAAATCAAAGAATTGCTCTCAGCCTCAACCTCAAGATGACTCAAATCCTTTACAAACCGATCCCAGATCCCATCCATCCCTCCATTATGATCAGTGGAGAAATCCTCCCAAAAGTGGAACATTTCCCCTACCTGGCAAGCTACCTCTTATCTAAAGCTGACGTCAATGTGGAGATTCAATATTACATTCAATCTACGAGCATCGCCTTCGGATACCTTAGGATGAGAGTCTACATGACATCATGCTGATACCAAGATCCTTGGGTACAAGGCAGTCATCCGTCCAACTCTTCTACATGGATTTAAAACCTGGACTACATATAGATGCCACCTTGAGACGTACCATCAAAATTGTTAGAGACGGATTCTCTGCATCAGCTGGGAGGATAGGGATACAAACATCAGCATCCTTTAAGCAGCAAACAGTACCAGCATCGAGGCCATGATCATCCAAAACCAACACCGTTGGGATGGCCACAGGCTTAGAGTACCTGAATTCCAACTACCAAAGCAAATCTTCTTTGCCCAGTTCAAGGAAGGCACTCAACAAAAGGAAGGCAAAGGAAGCCTTTCAAAGTCTCTCTGAAAGCTTCTCTCAAGAAATGCAACATAGATACCAACTCTCATTCGGAAGAAATCAACTCAGCAGAAGCTCCTGCGTGAAGGGACATGATTCTTTAAGACATTCAGTGGCAAGAGGAAGTGTGGAAAGAGAATCAGAGAAAGGAATGCCAATGATCTCAAGGCCAAACACCTGCCAAATGTGTGGTTAGAAATGCAACTCCAGGACCAGCCATGCAAGGACCTACAGCACCCACAACCAGTGACATCGAGTTTCCTAGGTGAGCAATCAGACTCATTAGTGAGTGAATAACAATGTGCCACACATCAGTCCAATTGTGATTGACGTCCAGGTATACCAGCTGCAGAGTTTGAAATTGTATCACAGTTTCACAAGTCCAAATCATACAGAAAAATAAAGATCTATGGTCCCAACACCAATTTTTATGGAACACCACTTTCCAATATTTGTCCATCCAGTTCATTATACCTTGAACTTCTACTCTCAGCTTTTTGTTTTGTAGCCATAGAGTCGTAGAGTTGTATAGCATGCAAACAGACTCTTCAGTCCAACTTGTCCACGTTTACCAGATATCCTAAACTGATCCAGTCCTATTTGCCAGCATTGGCCAATATCTCTCTAAATCCTTCCTATTCACGTACTCATTCAGATGCCTTTTAAATGTTGTAATTGTAGCAGCCTCCACCACCTCCTCTCACAGCTTGTTTCATGCACGCACCACCCTTTGTATGAAAAAGTTCCCCCTTAAGTCTGATTTAAATCTTTTCCCTCTCACCCTAAACTGTATCCTCTAATTTTTAACTCCCCTACACTAGGAAGAAGACAATGGCTATTCTCCCTATCCATGCCCCTCATGACTTTCTTAACTTTTATAAGGTCACCCCTCAGCTTACGATGCTCTGGAAAAAAAGCCCCAGCCTATTCAGCCTCTCCTTGTAGCTGAAAACCTTCCAATCCAGCAACATCCAACCCAGTCTATTGCATCCAGTGCTCCTGATGTGGTCTTCTCTATGTCGGTGAGACCAAACATAGACTAAGTGACTGTTTCGCCGACCATCCTCGCCTGGCCCATAACGGCCAACCTAACCTCCTGGTCACCGCCCATTTCAACTCCCCCTCCCCACTCCCCCTCCGACATGTCTGTCCTCGGCCTCCTCCTGTGTCACAGCGACTCAGAATGCAAATTTGAAGAACAACGCCTTCTCTTCCGCCTGGGCACCCTCCAACCCAGAGGACTTAACATTGAGTTCTCCAATTTCAAATAACCATCCTACCCATCTCCCAGGTCCCTTTCCAGCCCCACCTCCTCCCTTCCATTCCACCTTCTGACCCTCCCTTCCAGCCACCAATCGGATTCATCCCTCCCATAACCAGGCTGTACCTACCACCAGTGTCCACCTATCATCACCATCCCACCTCCACCCCGTCCCCACCCCGCTTTATCTGCAGCTCCTCCTACTCCCACATCCAGCCCCGAAGAAGGGTAATACCCGAAACGTTGACAGCTCTTTACCTCCAGATGCTGTTTGTCTACCAACGTCTTGGTAAATCTTTTCTGAACCATTTCAGGTTTAACAACATCCTTCTCATAGCAGAGAGACCAGAATTTAACAAAGTATTCCAAAAGTGACCTAACTAATGTCCTGTACAGCTGCAACACGATGTTCCAACTCCTATACTCGATGCAATAACCAAGAAAGGTAAGTGTGCCAAATGCTGGCTTCTCCATTCTCTCTACCTGTGACTCCACTTTCAAGGAACTATGCACCCCTAGGTCTCTTTGTTCAGCAACAATCTCCAGGGCCCTACTATTAAGTGTATAAGTCCTGCCCTGGTTTGCGTTACCAAAATACAACACCTCACATTCGTCTAAATTAAACTCCATCTGCCACTCGTCAGCCCATTAGCCCATATGATCAAGGTCCCATTGTACTCCGAGATAATATTCTACATTGTCCACTACACCAGGAACTTAGGGGTCATCTGCAAACTTATTAACCAAACCTTCTATATTCACATCCAAATCATTTATATAAATGATGAAAACAGTGGACCAGCACTGATACCTGTGACACACCGTTGGTCACAGGCCTCCAGTCCGAAAAACAACCCTCTACTACCACCCTCTGTCTTCTACCTTCAAGCTAATTTTGTATCCAATTGGCTAGCTGTCCCTGAATTCCATGTGACCTAAACTTGCTAACCAGTCTACCATGCAGAACTTTGATGAATGTCTTGCTAAAGTCTACGTAGACACTGTCTACCGCTCTGTCTTCATCAAACTTCTTTGTCTTTCTTCTTCAAAAAACTCAATGAAGTTACTGAGTAATGATGTCCCACACACAAAGCCATGTTGACTATCCCTAATCAGTCCTTGACTTTCCAAACACATATAGATGCTGTCCCTCAGATTCCCCTCCAACAACCTTCCCACTACCGACATCAGGCTTGCCAGTCTACAGTTCCCTGGCTTTTCCTTACCACCTTTCTTAAATAATGGCACCATGTTAGCCACCCTCCAGTCTTCCAGCACCTCACCTGTGGCTATCGCTGGTACAAGTATCTCAGCAAGCGGCCCAGCAATCTCTTCCCCAGCTTCCCACAAAGATCTGGGATCCATTTGATCAAATCCCAGGGATTTATCTACCTCTGTGCATTTTAAAACATCCAGCACCTCCTCCTCTTTAATAAATAAACTTTTTAAAACATTACTATTTATTACCCCAGGTTCCATAGCTTCCATGTCCTTCTCCACAGTAAATACAGACGTGAACTATTTCTTCAGTATCTCACCCATCTCTTGAGGTTCCACACACACGTGACCTTGTTAATCTTTAAGGGGCCCTATTCTGTCCCTAGTTACTCTTTTGCCCTTAGTGTATTTATAGAATTTCTTTGTATTCTCCTTAAATCTATTTGCCAAGGCTATTATTTATTCTGTTACTTAACTCTCTATGTCAGGCCACTCAAAACTGTGTTTTGATATGCAGTATTGAGTCCCATCACTATTCAGATTTTTCTAACATTTTGATTTTGAAACATTTGTACATTAATTACTCAAGCGATTGGGAGCACATGCAATGAATTGCCCCCATGCTGAACAACAATAAAAATTGAGTCCTTTCTCTAGGGTTAGGTGGATTGGCCATGCTAAGTTGCCCATAGCGTGTAGGGATGTGTCGGGTTGGTGGATTAGCCATGGGAAATGCAGGCTTACAAATACAGGGGTGGGCAGTAGCTATGGATTGGATGCTCTTCCGAACATCAGTGTGGACTCAATGGGCTGAATGGTCTGCTTCCACACTGTAGGGATTCTATGATTCCAAGTGACGGGAAGATAATAACAAAACGGAACTAAATTTCAAAGATTATGGATGAAGTAGCTAGATGAATAATTCAGTCCCTGAGACTTTCTCCTGGTGTTCTTCTGATCAGCCACTGCCACTTTGGAGAAATCCTGGCAAATGCTCCCGATAAATCAAGCAAATGAAGTTTCCAACAAGGGGATGGCTCCTAATCAGGAGGACGTGATTGAAATGTAATTCCCAGTGTTTCCACGTACGTCCATTGAAAAGATAATACGAAAGTCCAACCACCAGTCAGTAGGAGAGGATGAGGAAAAAAAATACACACACACACACACACACACACTATGAAAGTCCTGTTACATTTGCTTTTTAAAAACAAAATCCCAAGGTCATCACAGGCTGGAAGTAACACTGGCATGTAGCAAAATGTACCCAATGCATCAGATGGCATGTGCTGTGACATGACATCCATTTTGGGCCTTTAACAGGGCATCCGATCCAACACACATTTGGCAAAGAAAAGAAAAGCCTGAGTTTTGGATTCATGACCATCTGGTCAGGAAAGCAGCATTATAATCAACAAGAGTCAATCACACAGTGTCAGTAAGATTTTATTCTACATTGTGCAAGTTGGTGCCATCTGCATTTCAAATCATCTAACATGGTTCCCCATCAAAGATTTGATTGTCCACTTCTATGAATGCAGTCAATATATTTACATGAAGTTAATTGATGGGTGGTTTTTAACAAGAGAATCCTATGACTCAAGGAAAGACTAGTAAGATATACAAGGTGCTAAGAGGGAAATCTGTCTGTGTAGACTGTAATGTACCAGTGGAATTTGTTATACACAAGGCAGAGACCTGGTGGCCAGATGTGCCCACCTAGTGCTCTGTCGGCCATTTGATTTTTTTTTCTTCATTCGTTCACGGGATGAGGGCATTGCTGACCAGGCAGCATTTATTGCCTGTCCCTAATTGTCCAGAGGGCAGTTTAGAGTCAACCACATTGCTGTGGGTCTGGAGTCACATGTAGGCCAGACCAGGTAAGGATGGCAGTTTCCTTCCCTAAAGGACATTAGTGAACCAGACGGGTTTTTCCGACAATCGACAATGGATTCATGGTCATCATTAGATTGTTAATTCCAGATATTTATTGAATTCAAATTCCACCATCTGCCATTGCAGGATTCGAACATTATCTGGGTCTCTGGATTAACAGCCCAGCGATAATACTACTAGGCCATCGCCTCCCAAGTTGATCTGCCACCCAAATTGAATTTTACATAATTAACCTTGCAAATGAGTAGGAAGCAACACTTTTGAAATGCAGCACAGTGGGAAAATTATTTTTGTTAACTAACTGTACAAGTCTCTCTGCAAATATACACAAGGAATGAATTGGATTATTCTAAGAATTGCTACCATTCTGTCGTGAAGGATAAGCTTTTTGTTTGCTAAGACTGGTTCTTCAAGCTGTTTCAGGTGAGATGCAGCACATCAGAAACTTCCTTACTGTCATCACAACAATGTGTGACTATTGACAGTCCAACGTGAATGGTGCTGCTAATGTTGCACTTTTGACACAAGGGAGTGAAGCTAAGACTATGATGTGCTGGCTAGTCACTCAAAGTGGTCCTGCAGGATTCTCACTGCTTTCTCAATTACATTAACGAGGCATAAAATGCAAACAAACCTATGCATGGCTATGTATTGTCACTGCCATGTACACTTTGATATTCAGATTGAATAGCTTTCCTAGCAAAATGAAGACTTGAATTGACAACTGAAAGCAAAATAGTGATGAACCGTGTAGGGCCATATGCAGAGGTTTCACATCACTTGGGCTGCCTGATTTCCACATGCTCTTGTTTTAAAACAAAGAACAATCACATTGAAACAAAATTCACATTGTATGCTTTAATGGAGCAAATCCCTTGTAGATAATACATCTGATTCCCAAATCTCCTATCAAACATCTGAATCAACTGCAGTAAGCCTTTCGGCCCCTCAAGCCTGGCTGCTATTAGTGAATGATCGGATTGTGACCTCAACTCGACTTTCCAGTCCCTGCACCCTTCGACTCCCTCCTCAGTCAAGAAAAATCTACTCCACGCGGTCCTCAAAATACTCCACAGCTTGCTCCATTGCTCTCTGGAGAAGAGAATTCCACAGACTGATGATCCTTAAGTTATTTCTCATCTGAATAGGAGATCCCTCATTTTGAAACTGAATCCCCTGCTTCCAGTCTTACAAGGAGAAATGACCTTTCAAGCATTCACCCTGTCACATTTCCATCAGGAACTTATTTGATAATTAAGGCTCACATTGGCACCTATCAGGATCTAGTGACTGATGAGTTTGATGAGGGTTTGCAAAGCCCTGGGAAATTGTGCACTCCCAACCTGTGATTTTCAAACTCTAACAAACAATGGAATGTTAGCCCATGTCTTCCCCATGACAGTGGGGTTTTCTTGTGGTCAAGTTGGAGAAAGCAACTTGCACTTAATTATCCCCCACTGTGGTCAGCAATAGTCAAGAGTCTTAGAATTGACCAATGGGTGGGGGAGCAAGCAATGGCATGCAGTGTGGATTGATGCCAGAAGATTGAGGGGGAAGTAAAACAGAATTCCAACCCTCTCCCAGCAATCACTGGCTGGGCAATTAAATCAACCTTGATTCCAGGCCTCAGTCAATCCACATTAACAGACACAATAATCAATGCACATCCAGGCTGCAAAGGACACTGGTGATGATTCAACAACAATCCATCAAGTTTATTGTGTGGGACCTGGAAAAGTAGACCTGTGAATGAGCAATTAATTTGCAAGACTCTCTTACTCCTGTAAAGAGTTTGGTCTGATCATTCGCATCAGGAAGTCGGGCATCATAGTCCAGGACTTTGCAATACTGTCATGTATCAGAATTGAAAACGTGAGCCTGGAAGTTAGAGCTTCACATATCTAAGCTTCACTATTGCCAGCAATCCACTATTTGATGCTGAAATCAACACATGCATCACAAAAGCTGCAGCTGTTATGTCCAAGCTGAGTAACAGAGTGTGGAACGACAGAAGCTGACTGAGTGAACGAATGACAAATCTACCAAGCTCGTGTCCTCAGAGCACTCCACGAAAATAACGAGACCTCTCAGTATCACAGAAGTGTTATGGCACCCAACATCTTCTTGAATGCCTTAACTGAGCTTGCCAGACAGTGCGTTCCAGACCCAAACCACTCGCTGCGTGAAAAGACTTTTCCTCATAAAGCATTCGCTTCTTTTGCAAATCACTTTAAATCTACGTGCTCTTGTTCTCGGTCCGTTTATGACTGTAAACATTTTCTCCCTATCCACTCTATCCAGCTCATGATTTTGAAAAACTCGATCAGATCTCCTCTTAACCTTCATCTCTCTAACGAACAGTTCCAACTTAGTCAATTTATCCTCATAATTGAAGTCCCTCATTCAAGGAACCATTCTTGTAAATCACTTTGGCACTCTCTGCATTATGCTCACATCATTTCTATTATGTGGCTCTCAGCACTGTATACAAAACTCCCATTAAGGTCTAACAAGAGTCTTAACACAAGTTCAGCATGGCCTCCTTGTTTTTTTACTCTATGTCACTATTAATAAAGCTGATGACACTGTATACTTTTTTATTTGCTCTATCCACTTTATGTACCACCTTCAATAATCCGTCCACATATACACCCAGGTTCTTATTCTGGAATCACTTTTTGAATTGTTCCCCTTATTTCACATTGCCTGTTCATGCTCTTCCTACCAAAATCACCTCTCATGTCGCTGCACTGAACCATACCACCTATATGCTCACTCCCACAGCAATGTGGTTTGCTGTAAACTGCCTTCTGGGCAATCAGGGATGGGCAGTACTGGCTGGTCCTGCCAACAATACCCACATCCCACAAATGAATTTAAAAGAAACCTCTGGACCAGGTGGGATTTGAACTGGTGACAGAGGTAGAGACAGTACCATTGTTCTACAAAAAGTCCCTAAGAATCCAGTCGTTTTTGTAAGAAACCTGATTCGGAGATGTTATGACATATCGCTCAAGAAGGTGGGATTTGGACCTCTCCTGGCACTTGGGTAGGGCATACTATCATCACACCACAGGAACCCAGCTCACAGCTTATTTTATTACAGATCTGTCAGAGGAGCTTCTATCCAATCAACCACTTGAGAATACGATATGACACATGTCTGAGGCAGATGGGACTTCAACTGGATCTTCTGGCCCAGGGGTGGGGACACTACCACTGCACCACAAGAGCCCCTTAATATAACAGCTATAGATATTTTTGAATCAACATGCTCAGAGATGCAGGTTGGACTTGAACCCAAGCCTCCTGGCTCAGAGACAGGGACGCCAGCACATGGTGACAAGAACCCAGTTAATAAAACACAAGGAGATGGCAAGAACTGTAAACGCTGAAGTCAAAGTCAATACAGTGTGGAACTGGAAGAACACGAACACAGTCAGGACCCTTCATCAGCACCGGGGAGGGGACGGGAGCTGGGAAATAAGTAGGTGGGAGAGGAGATGGACAGGTTGCGTCAGGTCAAGGAGGCAGGGATGAGAGGGAGACTTGGACATGGGATGAGGCCAGGGGTGGGGAGATTTTGAAACTGGTAAATTCTATGTTTAGGCCATCAGGCTGTAAGCTCCCGAGGCAGAATATGAGGTGTTGTTCCTCCAGGTTGGTGTCATTGTGACACTGGAGAAGGCCCAGGATGGATATGTCACCCAGGGAGTGGGAGAGGGAGTTAAAATGGTTCGCGACCGGAAGGTGTTGTTGATTACAGCATACGGAGTGCAGCTGCTCCACAAATCGGTCACCGAGTCTGTGCTTGGTCTCGCCGATGTAGAGGATGTCCAATGAACATTCATTCTACTCTCCATCAACTCTGGAGCTGTTCTGATGTACCCATAAAGAGACCTGTAATTTCAAACACTGAGAAGGAGAGATCAGCCTCCTTTATGTTACTGAAGCATTTGCTCAGAACTATCTGGTACACAAAATGAGAATCCGTCAATGTTTAAAGCCCTTTGTAAGGTGGCATAATATTTTGTCACGCTCTCAATATGACTCCATCGAAGCTGCCAATAGGCAAGACATCCAGACTATGGTATAGAAATTTTTTGAGTACAATCAAACCCTTTGGTCTCCCAACAAGTGATTCCAAGATGGAGGCAATGCTTCAATCAGCACCAGATGTAACCACTAATGGCATCAATCTCAAAGATGTAGTGTGCTCTTTGGGTATGTCACTGTTGAAGAAGACATTAGTGCAAACATCCAGAAATCAAGTTCTGGCTACAGTTGACTACATGATCACGTCTGGAAGCAGAACGGCATTGAGGTGAAGGCCTAAAATCAAACTTGGCCAGGGCATTGCTCTTACCATCCTGCTGTACACTGCACAATCCTTGCCCTACAACTGGTGTCCCAAAGTCCTGGAACACAGCCACCAAAGACACCTGAGGTACTTCACAAGAATGAGGTCCTTCACAGTACAAGCCTCAAGAGGCTAGAAACCACATTCCAGAAAATTCATTATCAGATAGACAGGCCATGTCTCCCACATGGATAACGACATACTCCCCCAAGCAGATCTTCCCTGGGAAAACACCTGAGGGGAAGTTAAGGTCAGTAACCATGTGAAACAAGACCAGCTTAAGAAAAAGTTTTACAAACTTCTGCCTTGCAGACCAGTTCTCTTGAGAAAATGCAACATTCGGCCCTGCCCATGTGAAGGCAAACACTGAAATCAGCCATTCTCAAGAATTATCTACATGAAATGCACAGCAACCAAAATACCCAGAGGAAAACTAGAGGTGGGTCAGCTACAAAAGCTCCCCTAGTACCACAAACACGAATTGCCAGTACTGGGGATGTTTACCCCAATGTCACATTGAACTAAGCAGAAATGTGGAATTCACAGAAACCAAAAAAGTCACTTACAGCTTCAACATAAGCAATGAGGGGATTACTGCAAAGGGCAAATCAAAGGGCCTCAAACTGCAATCACAGCAGAACAGATGCATCTAATCTGTGGTTATTATTCCATAAAGCCCTCTGCCTGGATTTGGGCCATACAATAGATTTCCTCAACAGTCAAAAGTTAACAGAATGGCACCATAGTGGCTGTTTTAGTGGACTATTAATTCAGAAGACTTAAAGATCCAGAAACAGGTGTTCAACATTCCACCTTTACAGCTGGGGAATTTCAATTCAGTTAATTAAATAAATCTGCAATTAAAAATGAGCACCAAAGATAGCCATGTAACTAGCAGCTTGTCATCAAAAACTCATATGGTTCCTCAATGTCCTTCAGAAAAGAAAATCTGTCATCGTTACTCAGTCTGGCTTACATGTGACCCATACAATATACCTGACTCTTACCTGTCTCCCTGAAATGGCCTAGCAAGGCTTTGTGTTGTCATGAAGGTGGATCACCACTGGTTTTCTCAAAGGGCAATGTAAGTAGTCAATACATGTGACTTACCAGCAGCGTCTACATTCCATCAATGAATATAGAAATTCACAGCTACTCTATTTGCTTACCTTCTTATCTTACTGAGGGTCAATTTAATATGGGGAAACTTTTCTCTGAAGGTTTCGTTCATGTCCTTTTTCAGATCGGACGGTTTGACATATTCAATCACAGTTGTCTACAGAGGAAAGAAATACTGGCTTAGTAATTTAAATAGGTACAATTATTCTTCAACTTCTGATGATAGATGCATACCAAAAGTATTAATCTGCATGTTTCTTTACAAATGCTGACTGACCTTTCATGTATTTCCCCATTTCTTAGTTCATCAGTTTTGCACCTTACCTATTTGATATCTCATACGAGTTATATCAAAATGGCTCAATTTTAAAACAACAGCAAGATGCTGCAGATGCCAGAACTCTGAAATAAATTTAGACAAAGGCTTGAAAAGCTAGCATCTGTGGATAGAAACAGAGTTAATATTTCAAATCGATAACATTTCATCAGAACTGAAGAGAAACAGATTTAGGTCCTTTTTTAAAAATTTGTAGAAGGGAAAAAGAACAAAATAGAGGTCTCTGACAGAATGGAGGCCAGAGAAGGTTAGATAATAAAATATCTTGTCACACAACAGATAAAGAGTGGTAATGGATATATGAAGAAACAGAGGGTTATGCTGCAAGGCAGTGTGAATAAAAACCATGTGAATGCCACATGAAGTGGTTAAAAACTATGTTGGTGATCAACCCAGCAAAACAAACAGGAATAAACAAAATGCAAATGTGGAGCCAGAGGTTCGGATCTACAGGCATTGAATTCAACGTTGAGACCAGAAAGTATAGACTGCCCAAGTCAAAAGATGAGCCGCTGTTCCTCAAGTTGTGCTTCACTGTAGCAGACCACAGACAGAACGGTCAGCATGGGAGCTAAGAGGAGAACTGAAGTGATAAGCAACCCCAGAAGCTTGGGGTCTATGGTTTGCCGTTTGAAGGGAGTTTGTTCCGGAAAGCACTCACCCAGTCTACATTTAGTCTCCCCAGTGTTGCAGAATCCACATTGTGAGCAGCAAATACAGTAAACTGAACTAAAAGGAGTACAAGAAAATCACTATCACTTGGAAGGAATGCTTGGAGTTGCGTCACCCTGTGCAAGCAGGTACAGATTGGTTCCACTTATGGCGGTAAGTTTTTCATAGAATCATAGTATCCCTACAGTGTGGAAACAGGCCCTTCGGCCCAACAAGTCCACACTGACCCTCAGAGCATCCCACCCAGACCCATTCCCCCTATAACCCACTTAATCTACACATCCCTGAACACTATGGGCAATTTAGCATGGCCAATCCATCTAGCCTGCACATCTTTGGACTGTGGGAGGAAACCCACACAGACACGGGGAGAATGTGCAAACTCCACACAGACAGTCGCCTGAGGGTGAAATTGAACCTGGGTCCCTGGCGCTGTGAGGCAGCGGTGCTAACCACTGAACCACCGTGCTGCCCTATAGTACTTTTTACTTTTATAGTATGAAAATCAGTATCCTGAATTATAATTCTGATGGACAACTGGACAGAGCATGCACTGTCTATAAGCAACCCAGCTTCACCAAGCTGGCTGCTATTTTACTTGTTGAGACCTTTCAGGGTTTCTGTCTGAACAAAGCCTCAGGACTCTCCAACGTGCTCCTTGGAACTGAGACCAGGAGGTATCCCTTCATGTAACAGTGGGGAACCTGTGGCATTCTCTGCCACTGAAAGCGGTTGAGGCCAAATCACTCAATGTCTTCAAGGAGGAGTTACATATAGTTCTTATGGCTAATGGCATCAAAGGGCATGGGTCGAAAGCAGAAACAGGGTACTGAGTTAGATAATCAGTCATGATCATAATGAATGGCGGAGCAAGCTCAAAGTACCATATAGTCTATTCATGTTCCTTTTTCTAAGTTTCTACCTCTACAGACAAGACTGTCTGATACATTATACTGTTTTCTGGATATCCATATACATCACATCACCTGCACTACCCTGATCAACCTTGGCTGTTATAAAGAAATTCGATCTTAGTTAAACACAATTTATCTTCAACAAATTTGTGGTTTTATTTAATCCATATTTGTCCAAGTGACTGTTAAATTTTCTCCCAGGTTACCATTTTTAAAAACTTCCAAACAAAAACTTAGGGAGCTAGATAGAAAATTAGCCAGCACGGCCTCCAACATGGTATTTGCCAGATTACCCCCCAGTGCCACTTTCATTTTCCTATATGCCATGGTGTTTGGAGCTCCCTTCATAACTCACTTCCTTTGCTACATTGACTGCTGCCTTCCACCAGCCTCCCCTATTACCTTAGCTTTATTCTCCCTCTCTCGATTCCTTTGTTCTCTGCACAGCGTTTCACCACTACTTCATCTTGAGAGGTATGCAAGAAGTACAAAATAACAAATGCTGTGGCTGTTCGATTTCTTTAAAGGCCTTGGGGCTTTCCTTTCAGAAAAATGATTCATTTCACTATGAAATTAAATAAAAACTACAATGAAAAGTGTTTAAATAAAAACTGAATGAACTGTGGATGCTGTAAATCAGGAACAAAAACAAAGTTGCTGGAAAGGCTCAGCAGGTCTGGCAGCATCTGTAAAGGCAAAAAAACAGAGTTAACGTTTCGGACCTGCTGAGCTTTTCCAGCAACTTCTGTTTCTATTCCTGATTTACAGCATCCGCAGTTCTTTCGGTTTTTATTTAGTATTTAACTCACTGCCACATCTCTTCTAGGAATGCCCATCTTGAAGAAGTTCTGCTCCCCTCTCCGACAGGATTTCCGTTCTAATCTTTCTTCTTGTTCACCGACATTAATTTCACTGTAACTCCTGGTGTTTGACCAAATATTTACTAAAACTCGTTTCCACAGCCATATCACATTCAATAAGTTCTGATGAAAGGTCACCGGACCCGAAACGTTAACTGTTTTTTTTCTTCACAGATGCTGCCAGATCTGCTGAGCTTTTCCAGCAACTTCTGTTTTTGTTGTTAATGAAAAGTGCTCGACTGTCTGAGACAGGACACTGAGGATCCCTCCTTCACCTGACTTACTAAGGTGTTCACAACTGATGCAAGAAAACAGCTTGAAAAGATGTGTTTTAGACTTTCACATTTCAATACAAAAGAAACTGGATATCTGGGTGTTTTCAGTTGTCTGCCCTAATCATATTTACAGAGAATTTTCAATAAATCAATCTGCAGTTGAACAAAGACAGCTTTGATAAAATTCTGTTAATGGACTATAATTGCTCAAAACTTTTTTTTATCTAAATGCATGAATGTTTCAAAAACAAACCTCTTAAAATTTTGGAATAGAACATTACTGAGACGAATCCAAACTGTTTCATGGGCTAATAGATACATAGTTAAAATAATCACCTCAAAACTGTGATTTTAAGAAAAATCAATATTTGGTTAGATCCTGTTAGATATTCCCTTAGGCAGGAAGAGATTTATGCAAAATACTGACGGTAGTGATAGAGGGTATACAATGGAGAGAGGAGCTGGGAGGGTGTGACTGTCGGGAAGGGAAGATTCTAACGAAATGTTGGGAATATGAGGCACAATGACATAGTGTGGTGAACGGAATCAAAATTATAGTAAGGGAATTATAGCTATTACCTGAGGAACAGTTGAGAGCATCACAGAATATGCAGGAAATGGAGAGACAGTTTGATTGCATTCAATCAGTTGGTGAGTATTATGAAGTGATGACATTGTAATGGCGCCAAGTGGTCTGCACTGTGATACCAGAGGCAGAACACTAAGACCATGAGTTTACTCCTGCATTTCTCTGACCACAAGTTCTCAGCCTTCAAACAGTAATAAATTGGAGTTGGTAGGCTGAAACAAGAGACTCCATCTGTGGGAAGTCGTAAGATCATGATAGGGAAGTAAAGCTGAGAGAGAGCATCATGTTTATTCTTCCACAGGTACCTATGATTCCAGGTTTGCAGTGTCTTTTTTGTAAATGGTCTTGATTTTTATTGCCTCCACTACCCTACCTCCTACAGTAGTGAAGCAAGTCACAAAATAGCATCCTATGTGACAATGACAGGAGTAGACTAGCCCTCCTTGTCCTGTCATCTTGAATACTGTTGACCATACCAACTTCCTCCAACACCCCTCCAGCTGGATGGGATCACTCTTACCTGTTTCTGGTCTTATTAATGCAGTAAATCCAGGGAATCATCTGCAATGGCTTCCCATCCTCAATCTTCTGCAATGTTCCTTCCTAGGGCCAGTGGCAGCACATTTATATTCAACTACAATCTGTAATCCCAGCATATCACCACACTGCCATCAATCCTAGTTCAATGAAGAGTACACCAGGTATCCCCAAAAATGAGGTGTCAACCTTGTGAAGCCACAATCCAGGGCTACTTGAGTGCCAAACAGCACAGGCAGCGTGCGATCAGCAGAGCTAATCAATCATACAATCAAAGGACCAAATCCAAACTCTGCAGCCACATCACATCAGTCATGAAGTAAATTATTAACTGGAGGAGGAACTTCCACAAATATCCTCATCTTCAAAGGTGGCAGATCCCAGCACATCATTGCAAAAGATGCAGCCGAAGCCTTCGTAACCACCTTCAGTCAGAAGTGCTGACTGGTCATCCTGATGCTAAGTGATCATCCTGAACTACCCAGATAGCAGTTATCAACCAACTCCTGATCTCATTACAGCCTTGCTCCAAACATGGAAACAAAGTGCTGAATGCAAAACACGAGGTTAAGAGAAATATCATGGTGACATTTAACTGGACAGGGCATTAAGGAACCCTGACAAAATGGGTTTTTTGGGGAAGACCTCTTACTGGTAATACCTAGCATATATGAGGATGGTTAAGAACATAGGAGCCATTCAGCTTCTCTCGCCTACTCCACCTTTCTAGATCACAGGTGATCATTCACACAATAGCCTCATACTCCTTTATACCATTTGGAACTAAAGATCTATAATCTTTCTCTTGAACTTACTTAACAGCTGAACTCCCACCGCCTTGAATGAAGAAATTACTTAACTCTGTTCTAAATGGCTTGCCTTTTATTTTGAGAGTGGGTCCCCTGGGTCTGGATCACAAAACTAAGGAAAAAGTCCTTTCTTCACCTACTCTGTCAATTCCATCAAGAATTTTGAAAGTTTCAATGTAATCACATCATATTCTTCTGAACTCCAAAGAATTAAGGCGCAGTCTCCTCAATCCCTCCTCAAAGAACAGTCCCACTATCCCAGGTGATGA
This sequence comes from Rhincodon typus, assembly GCF_021869965.1. Taxonomy (NCBI): domain Eukaryota; kingdom Metazoa; phylum Chordata; class Chondrichthyes; order Orectolobiformes; family Rhincodontidae; genus Rhincodon; species Rhincodon typus. The sequence goes on from NC_063335.1 coordinate 87,986,386, forward strand.
ATCTGATTAACTTCGACTGCACTTCCTCAATGGCAACTGTATCCTTTTTTAGGCAAGGGGATCAAAATTTCATACAATTCCCTCTGTGGGGTCTCACTAGTATTCAATATGACTGCAGCAAGCCTTCTTTGTTCCAGACTCAAATCCTCTTGTGCTAAAGGGGAACATACCCTTTGCCTTCCTTTGCCTGCTGCAGATACATGCTAGCTTTCAGTGACTTATGAACGAGAACACATAGGTCCCTTTGGACTTTAGTATTTTGCAACCCCTCAACAATTAAAAAATATTTTGCAACTTTGTTCCTCCTGCCAAACTGAATAAACTCACATTGATCCATATTATACTCCTCTTGCTGTTAGGGACCAGACCAAACCACCTCAAAATATATTAAGAAGATAGCCTAGACCATAACTACTTCTTATTTTAAAAAGTGCCAGGCATTGCATTCACGATGCAATTTGATTGGTCAAACTACCAGTCTTGAAGCAAAACACGCTTAATTCATGAAGTATAGTTAAAATACAACAAAAGAAAGAATTTGAATAACTTAAATCTATGGAAAAATTAACAGTATAATAGATTATTTAACTACGAAACAGTAACTGTTCCAATATAGTAGCATCCCATAAACACACCCTTGGCAAAAACAAATTCAGTAAATAGATTGTCTCACATGCAATTCTTCAGTCTAGGAGGAAAAAACAAGAAGAGAAAACTCAGACAGAAAGAGAGTAGCAGGGAGCAATGTAATATATCTTCCAAACCCAGCTACAAGACCCAGCAACAACTGCTAATGAAACACGAAAACTAAAAACCCTGGTTCTGTGGGAGCTTGACCACACCCATTCAAGCTGCTTCTATTGTTCTGAATTTTTAAAGAAAACTCAAGATCTCACAAGCTGTTTACTTTATGGACTTTCAGTAAACTGTATACACCTGTCTCAACCGTTCTTCATTAAAAAAAACCTCTTAAAGGCATAGTATAGTCACACTTACCTACTCACTGAACCTGTCTAAATCCCTTTGGCACTTCTCTCACAACTCAAGACTCCCAAAAAATACTGCATCATCTACAAATTTGGAAATATTACAACTGGTCCCCACATCCAAATCATTGATATTGACTGTAAATAGTGGGTTTCCAAGCACTGATCCTTGCAGAACTGCACTAGTCACAGCTTTTCAACCTGAGAATGTCCCATTTACTCCTCTTCTATGCTCTCTGCTTGTTAACCAATCCCCAAATCATGCAAATATACAATCCTCAATGCCATGTACTTTACTTTGTTTACTAACCTCCTGTGTAGCACTTTATCAAAAGCTTTCTAAACACCTAAGCACTACATCAGTCAGTGCAAACCCAATGGGCTGAAGGGCCTCTTCAGTACAGTTTGACTATATGACTCTATCACCATCCACTGGTTCTCCCTTATTGAACCTGCCAGCAACACCCTTTAAGAACGTGCAGATTTGTCAACCATGATTTCTACGGCATAAATCCATCTTCTGTCCAGTCAGACAGTTACTTTCTACATATACACTGCTCACAACCTTTAAAATAGATTCTAGTATCTTCCCTACCACTGCCATCAGGCTGACGGGTCTTCGGTTTCTCTCTCCCTCCTTTCTGAAACAGAGGGGTAACAGTTGGAACCTTCCAAACTGCAGGCCTTGTTGCAGAATTAGCAGAAATATTTTAAAAAATCACTATTGCATCCACTATTGCCGTGGCTATCTCTTTCAATACTGTACGGTGAGAGTCAGTGAGTCCTGTAGACACGTCAATGCTCAGTCCCATTAGTTTCTCGAATATGACTTTAATTTTACTAATTTCTTTAAGTTTCATGCTCTCACTAGTCCTTTGGATCCTAATGATTTCAGGAAGACTTCTTGTGCCTTCCTCTGTGGGTGATGGAAGTCAATGATCTCAGCCACAGGAAATGACTGCAGGAGTTCCTCAGGATCTCAAGCATCTTTGTCTGTTTAATCAATGACCTTCCCTCCATCATAAGATTGGAAGAAGTGTCTATTGATGTGAACTGATGACTGCACAATGTTCAGCACCAAGCGTGAGTCCTTAGATACTGAGGCTTACTGTGTCCATACGCAAAATTCCGCTGCTAAGTGGCAGATTACATTTGCACCTCTCAAATATCAGACAATGACCATCTCCAACAAGAAAATGTCTAACCATTTGCCTCTGGCATTCAATGGCATTCTGATTTCTGAATGCTCCACTTACAACACCCTAAGGGAGTCACTATTGACCAGAAACTGAACTGGTTGGGCCATATAAATACTGTGCCACAAAGGCAGGTCAGAGGCTGGGAATTCTGCAGTGAGTTTCTAACCTCCTGAGTTCCCCAAGTCTTTCCATTATCTACAAGGCACAAATCAGAAGTGTGATGGAATACTCCCCGCTTGCCCAGATGTGGTAGATCCAACGCTCAAGAATCTTAACACCATCCAAGGCAAAGCTCTCCACCCGATTGACACCACATCCACTACCTTCATACCATACATGCACAGTGGCAGCAGTATGTACCATCTACAAGATGCACTGCAGCAACTCACCCATGTTCTGTCAACAACAATGTCCAAACTCACGACTTTTACCATCTAGAAGGACAAGAGCCTCATGAGAAAACATTAGCCCCTGCAAGCTCCCCTCCAAACCACGCTCATTCCTTGTGTTGTTGGTTCAAAATCCCGAATTTCCCTTCCTAACAGGATTGTGGGTCTATCTACAGTACATGGACTACATGGTCGGGAAGACAGCTCACCCACCTTCTCAAGGGCAACTAGAGATGAGCACGAAATACTGGCCTGGTCAGCAATGCCCACATCCTTTGAAAGAATAAAGAAAAAACTTGGTCGAATTTTTATATTTACACATTCAACATCTGCTTGTTAAAAGCATGAAGCCAACACGTTCCAAGCAGCTGAAGTTGCCAATTTTACTTGTGGCTGCTGCATCATGCCGCATTGTAAAGAACAGCAGCCTACAGGTTACTAGGGAAACTATCAATACAAGAAATCTGCAATACAAAAAGACGAACTGAAATCAATGCCCTACTGAAAAACAAATCAGCACATTTTCTGCAGTAAGTTAATCCCGTTTAAGTGCCTGTGAGGATGCCCAGTTATCATTGTCAGTAACAGAAAGGCTACCTTGGCACATTCAGGGACCAATCTACAAGACTGGTATGAAGTTGCACTGATCTCAATCCTCCAACTGTTTGCTGGATGCTTTTGAAACATTTCCTGTGGTTCTGCTCACTGTTGTCATTTCTCGTGTGCCCAGCATGACAGCATGCATTTGGATTGGAGACCATCACAGATGGTGGAAGGACTGTATTGCTGGCTCTTGGCTGTGTAAAATACAGGAGCATTGGAAAGGAACCAGTGTCACTGAGAATTTTTCATTGCATTTCAGTTCAGAAAGATCTGATATATCTTCAGCTTCACAGGTGAATTTGGTCTGTAGATCCGTAGCACAACTGCATTCAGTTGCACAGCACCAGTTCCTGCTGTTTCAGGTAGAAATTAACTTACACCAGTTCCAGCTTCAGATGCACACAAGGAATAATCTTAAACATCAGAAGAAATTGATTCTCATGAGGAAAACGTGAGCGGGTTCAATGCAAGCCAAAACCAGCCCACAGTCCTGTTGACTTCACATCAAGTAAAATTTAAAATCTATCTTTAATTTTACATCGCCAATTTTCCCTTTATGGACTGCTGGTTAGCTCTTTTACAACTTAAATATGTCCTTTAACCTGTGCATGGTCCTTCCTTGCATATTAAATTTGGTCAACAGTGCTTTTAAGGTAATTACAAGGACAAATCAAACAACAACCCATAGAGCAATGGCCATGGCATTAACAGAAACTGGTATAGGATTTATGCCCAAAAATTTAAACACAACGTGTCCACTATACATCCAAAAGAAGACTGCACACAATCCTCGAGAAATTTCTCTCCCTTTATCCTTGTTTTCCTATTATTTTCTATTTTGCCACTGTTCTACAGAAAGATAAAATTTCAAAAAGCAAAGAAGACGTCAAGTTACTGAGTAGTGGGAAGAGTTCCAGTTTCTTTCAAGCAGCTTCACAGTAGTGGACTTGTACGGAAACATAATATGTCAGGAATGAATGCATATCATTCACAAATTCATGTGTTAGTTTAAAATCTGGCTTGTTTATTCCTGATATCAAATAAAAATTTAAAACAAGGTCACACACCAAGCTGTCTCATCACAAAATGGTAGTGGGGTTAAGCTTGCTTCCAGTCCCCTGCCATTGACTGGCCCTGGGGTGTGAAACTGACGTTCGCTGTAAAACAACTCCTTGGGGATCTGGGAAAGAAATGCTAAAAATGTGTAATAAAGAAAATGTGGAAGAGTATCAGCAGAATATTCTGGAGATTCAATCATCAGTCATTGTTGAGACATTTTACTGGGAGATTTGTTTACACAAAAGCCTGTATTTTATGTAAATTTATTGCAGACTTTCCCACTTTTCGGTTGGGAATGGAATTAACGCACAATAGTGCGGAGTTAGGGTAATGCAAACAGTGGAAATGCACTGCATATGTTTTTAAACATCCAGTGACAAATAGTGCTTGAAAACAGAATTATCTTTGGGTGATAAACATTGGCCCTGATTTCCATCAGGTTACACCAACTCCCTAGGCTCAGTGATGGCATTGATGTATTGCTGGTCATTCCAAGCAGCTGAACAGGGTTTGAATCCCAGCCAAGGTGAGAGCTTTAGGACTCTTGTGACAGCGTGATAATGTCCATGTCTCTGGGCCAGAATATACTGGTTCAGGTTCCACCTGCCCTGGTGGCATGCCATAACATATTCAACTTCAAAAGGTAATATCCATGAGGTAATATGGAAGGGAAATTGAATGGTGACTGTTATTTTAGACGGAATGGAAAATAAAAATAGGGAGTATTTGCTAAACTATACAATGCATGAGTCAAAACACAGATGGAATACTTGAATACTTTTAGGCCCCTTATTTAAGGCAATATACACTAGCATTTAGAAGCAGTCTAGAGGAAGCTCACTAGTTGATACTAGGTACAGATATGAAGACCGAGATGAGATGAAATTTCTTCTCTCAGAGGGTGGTGAACGTGTGGATTTTTTTTTAAACCATAGAGGGCCGTTGAGACTGGAGCATTAAGGATATTCAAGGCTGAGACTGATAGATTTTTAAACAGTAAAGGAATTAGTTGTTACGGGGAAAAAGCAGGCAGGGTTGAGGATTATCGGATCAGCCGTGGTCTCACTGAAGGGAGGAGCAGACTCAATGGGTTGAATGGCCTAATTCTCCTCCTATGTCTTATGGCCTTATATCCAAACAGGTTCATTAAAATAAGTATACCAACTCACTGATTAAAGTGGGAAATGCCTTCAGGAGCTGCAGTACCAACTTTGACACTTCTGTATTAGCTAAAAGTATCAGAATGGGTTACTATCTTACCGTATAGCTGGGGTAGAAATTCCTGCATAATCACCAGACTAAGCCTAACGTTACACCCAAATGCATACCATTTTTCAGTTTAAGGAAATATTTCCTTTTGCCTAACTAGACTATATTGGCACATTAAAAGATGCTCCAATATGATCACAACATAATGTTAATTATTTCCTCAGTTTCCATTATACTCATGGTCCCAGCAGTGCCCTGGTGATTTGTCCACATCATTGCATCAGTAAACAAATGAATAATTCTGCAAGGAGAACTGCAGGATACTTTGTGCCCTTTTCCTCTCATCATTTTATGAACCATCTTCTGGGTCTACAATTCATTGAAATTCACAGGATTGCCTTATTCAAAGCACTATAAATTACACCAAAGCAGAGCTCACACTACTTTGATGATTTGTACCTCACAAATGGGTGAAATGTGGAGACACTGTTGGATCTCCTCTTTGAGGCAGGAATTGTGACTTAGGAGATTCCCCAACATCACGATCCCACCTGCTGCTTGGCAGCGTCCATCCAGCGATTTTACCTCATAGTGTTAGCTGGAGCTGAGGCCATGGCCTGAAGAGATGGGAACGGAGGTGAGTGGATGCTGCCTCCACTTGCTGGGACAGTGACAAGTCCAGTACTGAAGTGTTGACACTTTAATCCTCATGCTTTCAATCACCCCACAATGCTCCTCCCATCATATACACATGCTCCCTCTGTTCTCACTCATCCAGGATCTACTATGGATAGAGCTCCTGAACCCTATAACAACACTGGGAAGGCTTTGAAACTGACAAAATGAACATGCAGCCGTTCAAGACTGGCTTGAAAATAATCTTTAATTCTCTTGCATGGTCATAAAATGATCTAACAGCCACTTCAAATGTTTAACCAAGAGAGAAAAAAAATCTCCTTAGGAGCTCATAAAGCTGCCAGTCTAAACAAAGCTCATAATTCCCCTGACAACTATTTCAACAAGCCCTGCTCAGCTGAATCCATTAGCAGTGCTTAAAATTCAGTTGTTCCATTGTATCAACAAAGTCACTAGTGCTTTCTTCAAGTAGTGGGTACAGCAGGGGCTCGAATGCATCATCAATCCCCAAAACCTCATTTTAATTTGAATACTTTAATTTTAGTGCCACTTTTAAGGGCTGCCAACTTAGTTTCATTTGGTTTATTTGTTTCTTTGGATTTTAAGAATTGCAAAAATATTAAAGCATTTTAAGTTGAGGTGCAGATGGTCACCTGCTCCACTGCTACAAAAGCTGAACAAATGGCTGAGCTGTCAGAGAAATTAGTACCTGATCAGTGATTTTAAAGTTTCAACAGATGGCTGTACTATTAATGAACATAAGGATCAAGGTACAGGTTGCAACTAACATTAAAATCTAAATTGTAATTCTGTTGAAAGCAGAATAGCACTTTAGCAATTGAAAACTCTCAATTTTGTTCAATCAATGGTCAATTACCATTAATAAATAAAGTCCTATAATTAATTACTGCATTAAAAACATACTTATAATGAGGCGCTATATGAAAATTTATGTTACATTGACAATAACTAAATCCACCAAAAGGTTCCTAACTCCAGAAAAGGCTTCCCTCATGATGCAGGAACCCTTTGACCTGACATGGTTCACTCAGTAGTAGTGGCCCTGACTCTGAACCAAGAGAACTGGGCTCAAGTCCCACTTGCTCCAGAAGTGTGTAATAATATCTGTGAACAGGTTGATTAGAAAAAATAAACAGAAGGTTGCCTTACGTTAATTGTCTTTCTGTGTGATATTGCACTTTTGGAAACTTAAGGAAAACTTGGAATTTTGGGGGGGTATGGTAACTCAGTGTTTAGGACTGCTGCCTCACAGCACCAGGGACCTGGGTTCGATTGTTAAAAAAATTTCTAAAGCTTCAGAAACCCACCTGCCCCACTGAATATCTGAAGCTCAATGAAACTGAAAACTGAGGTAGATGGCAATAAGGCAGTTCCTTTGTCAGATTACATACGTTTCATGTAACCACATTTTCCACAGCAATCAACCAGGAGGTTAGCAGGAAAAAGGTCACAGTTCTGGATTTCTGCTCCTTAATCACCGACTCCATCTGCATCGGCCTGATGTGGGTTTGTGCCTCATCAGGATGGCAAAATCTGGCCCATTGTTGAAGAGGTCCTTTTTGCCGTATATTTTCAGACAAGTGATGATTACACTACAGGGACAACACCAGAGGTAGCTTTCAGCTTTTCATCACAACAAATATAACAGATTGACCAACTCTCACTTTTCACCTTGATGAATTAAATGTGCATACAAAGCAAGTGCCCTTTACCCCTCACATCTTCGGTAATAAATTTTGGGACTGGATCACGTTTGGCAAATCCATTTCAGGAATCACAACTCCTAGGAAGACAATTGTGATGTCCCTGAGAAGTTGTTAATTCATTATTGAACATCATCGACAGAAAGGAAATTGACTAAAGATTATACATAAGGCCAGTGTTGATTTATCACTTACAACTCATAGCGTTGGAACAATCAAGCTTCTGCTATAATAGTGCAAACCACGACAGGCAGACTGTATTTGAATAACATCCTAAAACAATTTTGTTCAAACATTTATTCCTGTTAATACCAATGTTAAAGAGAAATATTTCAGTCGCATATAGAAGGGACAGTGGCCCAGATTTTTCGATCAGTATTAGAAATCATATTCCTGATCCTCACTTTACAAAAAGAATGTATACTTATCTTTACAGGGACCTCCTGAGGAGCGTTCTCAGCTGAAACAGATTAGCACAGTCCAGAAATCCATGCAGTCAGCAGCAGATTTGTCACTGTTGAAGCTTTGCTCCTATTTTGGTACAAAACGTACTGTATTCCTAGATTTACAAGTCCTAAAGGCATTTTCATAGCTACTGAGGGAAGTATGAGAGTGAATTGAGAGCAAAGTGAGAGCTTAGTGTGCCACAGGGGTTAGGCGGTGTTCGAGAGATAGCTTGCAGGAGACTGGGGGATAGAGGGTCACAAGCGAGGGTAGGATGAGAGAGGATTGTGGGAAAGGTGGCTGGTAGAATCATAGAAGTGATAGATTGATGGTCCGGTGACTGGGGGAGATTGACGTCAGTTATTAGTCAGTTTAATAGTTATCCAGGAAAAAAGTGGATTTTTTTTTAATGCATTCAGAGAATGTGGGCTTCGTTGGCCAGGCCAATGTTTATTACTTAACCCTAACTGCCCAGACAGTAGTTAAGAGTCAACCACATTGGTGTCACATGTAAGTCAGACCAGCTAAGGATGGCAGATTTCTTTCCCTAAAGCACATTAGTGAACCAGAGGGGTTTCTCCCGACACTCGGCGGTGGTTTCATGGTCATCATTAAACTCCTAATTCCTGATTTGCATTGAACTCAAATGCCAGCATCTGTTGTGGCAGGATTCATTTCCAGAACATTCCCTGGGTTTCTAGATTACTAGTCTAACGATAAAACCACTAGGCCATCACTTCCCCAAAACAGTCACCCAAGAAAAGTTAGATACATTAAGTTTAAGTCAGTCCAAAAACTCTTGACTTGAACCTGGGGCTTTTCCGTAGACTTCCAGGCACCAAGTAATTGCTCACTGGAAGTTTCAATTTCCGGGACAACTCCCAGGAGGTTCGCTGCATCAGGACTTCCATGAGGTCCAAACACACAAGTACTGTCTACTCTGTTTCTCATTGGAGGATTGACTCTGAGTCAATATAGCCTGTAATTTATGAATATGTGCAACCACTCTCTGATTAATGTCAGCAGTTATTAAGTAGCTCCCATTACATTCTATCAAAAAGAAACATCGACCTTAAAGGGTCAGACCACAATTGGCAGCAATAAATCACAGCAATAATCCCAGACCACAAACAATTTCTCAGATTCATTAATGGTGATCTGAATTCTTTGTATCCTATGTGCCAGAGTATTTATACCACGCAAGTTAACAAGTCTCGGACAAACTGACACCCCTGTCCTCAGAGGGACCCACCTTCATGGGAGGAACAGCTGAAGAGACAAGCTGGGGAAAGACACCTTCTACTGGCAAGGACAGGCTGGCAGCAACTTTCATCTCCATGGAGCTAGTTCTGCCATTCAGAAAATAATAGTCTATTCACTGCCTGAACTCCCCAGTTGTATAAATGAAAGGCTCACAGCATTCACCCACAGCTCAGCCAATAATCAATACACCACTGTCATCAGCACTCATACCCCAATCCTCGATTTGGATGGAAGTGTTAATGAAAAGATCTACTCTGTACAAAGTGAAGTCTTCCCCAATATCATTCACGGAGAACAGGTTGTGGTCGATGGGACAACTTTAGTGTTCTCCTCTTCCATTTGTAACAGAGGCGATTTTAATATCATTTCCCTTTATTTCTTTTGCTTTTCGAAATAGACTATGACGACGTGTTCCCCATTTTGAGAAGTCTAATTTTTAAATGAGTGTTAACATTAAAACAACATGATAGTTTAGTCATTCAAGGGAATAAATTTTTGCAACACATACACACACAAGCAATGAAGGGACAAAAGGAAAAGGAGGAAAGTAATTTGAAGTTGCAAATAAATTTTTAATAAAAGATATAGGCATTAATTCTCATGGCTAAGTGTGCAGTAAGTCCACGCCCAGTGAAGGTTCTTGCAGTGAGTTGCTCTGGCAGAATTCACTTTCCTGGGAGTTCAGGCAGATGCAGTTAAAGGGATAGCTAGCTGTATGATTCTAATAAAGTGGAAAAGAGTTCACTATTCAGGCAAAATACAGAATTCACCCTAGAAATCAGGTTGAGATTAGATGCCTGCTTTAGCTGAGCCTGGAGCTACTTGCTGTCTGTCCCAATGTTAAAAAGCAAATTGAGAGCGTTCAGCACTGCACGGTTAAAGTTTGTTGGAAAAAAAAGTTTCAGTCATGTGACAGAGTTCCTGTGGAGTGCAGTTCAACTTAACAAAGTGGTTTTAATGTCTCTTGCCAAAGTGATTATATTCTGTAGGAGATAACTATGAGGTTATTAGTATCATTTCAGGCATAATGATTTTTAAATCTATCCTTTGTTCAGAACTGGCTGGGATAGGCACAGTATCTGTTGCTCTTTTGTGTGGGTTGCACTGCAATTTCATACAAATGGATCGTGTGATACTACAGATGGTGAGTTAGCTTTTGTGCTGGTAATTGCTAGACATTTCTAGAAGTAGCCAAGTGGTCCATTTCGTGACAGCAGCCATACTGAATTCCAGAGTTCCATTTTAAAATTTAGACAAGAGAGTGCAGTTTATTTTTAAGAAGAATAGAAAAAATTACGATCTCTCTTCATGTCTTGCCAGTATGTCACATCCCAAAAGGAGACCATTCATCTGGGGACTCTAATGCTAGGGTTAGCCATCAGCCCAATATCGGGAGTAATTGAGAAAACCAGCATCCGAGAAATCAATGTGAACTGTGGCCTCCTGCTGACAAAGTGAGCTCAGGATAGCCTCATTATAACAAACATTGTCAGGACTCACCTGGGAAAGTCTACTGAGATTCAAAGCTCACCACTCCCAGGATTGTCACAAAAATTAAAGACAAAGTACTCAAAGTCCTAATTTGCTGGTTGAATGAACCCAGGTTAACAGAAAACACTGAGCAGCCTTCTATACTTAACAAGAACTGCTACTTATTACAAAGAAATCAGTCCGACTACAAAAAAAAATATAAAATCATCATCATACAACCAACCAGGGCTCATTTCCAGATTCTTTCAATTCTTTGCAGAAGACACAAGGCAGTTCACGTGCTAATTGTAAAGTCTTGCAGTTGCTGGTTAGCTGGCAGCAACTGTTGGAGGCAGAGGAGGTGGTGGGTGGGGGGGTGGAGGTGGAGAAGAGAGAGAGAGAGACAGGAGAAAGGAGAGAAACAGGGAGAGGGGAGAGTGCGAGAGAGGAAGCGCAAACGAGAAGAAAAATTGGGGGAGTCCCTTTCGTTGCTGGAGGCAGAAGGTTTCTCTCCCATAAGCTGATCAAAAGCCAATCAGAATTCTTATCATGTTGACAACTTCTGGCATCCACAACCAGTCCCGAGAGCACAAACCAATCAGCAATCTGTTGCTGGGCGACTGTCACCCTGCAAACACACTCCCAGTGCATGGGATCTTAGACTTCTTTCCCCATTGTTTGAAGAAAGTAACAGGGTAAACTCAACTCACAAAGAGTTCTAGCATTTTTTTGAAAAAGAGAAGCAACTCCTTCCACAGTCCTTCAACCTTTTTCCCATTTTGGTCAACAATCCAAAATAAAGGTGTGGACACTACAATAAAAAAAAAACTCATATGGAGACATCCCAGATCAAGCACTAGCATCTCAAAAGCTATATAATTGTTCAAGTCAACTATCTGAATGATGTCTGTATCACTCAAACCATGCGGGTCACCAATACTTGCTAGAGAGGTGAAATGGCAGATTTAAAACAAAGATGAGGAGGAATTACTTCTCTCAAAAGAATTGTGAAACTGGAACTCACTACCCCATAGAGCAGTGAGTCATCCTCATTGGCAAGAGACCGCCAATGATGACGATGATGAGAACAAAAGATGCAGTGACCCTGAATAAATTTGAGGAGGAAATAGATTTGTAATTAGCAATGGGTCAAAGTGTTATGGGGAGTGCGTAGGAAGGTGAAGTTCAGGCAAGAATGAGATCAGCCATAATTGTATTAAATAGCTGAGCAAGCTTCAGAGGCTCAATTGCCTATTCATGCTCCTAGTTGTTATGTTCTAAGACTCCATACATGCAACCTATGGAAATGGGAGGAAAACTGACTCTATCCTTCCTGCTCCATCCCACCCCTTAGCTTCAGCCAATGTGATAACTGTAACCATCTTCAAAAAGGGAAATACATTCTTCGTTGGAAACACACGAGGTATTTGCTGATTGTCCATAGCAACTAAAGTCCTGACACAGATTCTTTGGAAACGTTACATCTCAAGGCTGAGGAAACCCTCCCAGAGGTAAAGCGTGGTTTTCGCCTTTCCAAAGAAGAGCCTAAAATGGTCATTGTTGCCAGGAAAATGCCGAGAACACCACCGGGAACTTTTCGTTGCATTTACCGACCTAACCTGAGCATTTAATCTGTAAAGTTTGCCAGAGATTTGGCCCAGTCTGAGCAGCTTCATCACTGCCCTGCACCTGCTGCATGTTTCTGTCGCTGTGAGAGCTTGTGTGGGAGATCTGGAAAAGACGTGTTACCCAGTTTACCCATGTGTTTGTGTGTGCGTGGTGTGTCTGTATGCGCGCACGCGTGCACGGTGAGTGTGAGGAGGGCGGATGGGGGGTTGGCTCCCAGGTGGGTAGAGGAGGTGGTTTATGACAGTTGAACAAGTAGAGTTGTATGTCAATGGTTTGTAGTGGTTTATCTGTGGTTTGAATCTATTTGAGTTAAATACAAATCCATGCTTTCTGTCAACTTGGGTTTGAAATACAGGTAAATTGCGGCATTCCTCTTACTTTCCAGAATCATTAACTTTTGTGACAACTGCAGAAATAGAGGGGTTTGATTTCAAGTGTGCTACCCGAGTGAGGTGTGACAGTGTCTGTATCTGTCCCTGTGCATGTGACAGGGAACGGTGAGCTCAGTTAGTATGTTGGGGAGCAGATATGCAGAAGGGTGTCATGGGAATAATGAAATGCTTCAACTTGACTTATAATTGCTAGGTGCAGCTCTAAATAAAATCAGTGCAAAATACTGTGCAATTGCCTGACAAAACAGATCCCGAGAGATCCATCATCATCAGCGTCTATGGAGACATTCTTGGCATATTGGATGTTCAACGTTCCAGCATCAGTCAGCTTTCTCAATCATGGCAAACAATGCCACTGGGACTTGAAGATCTGGGCTGTCAAGTTTTCATTTTGCTTTTTAGAATGTAGTTTGCAGAAGAGACAGCAGGACCCAAAAAAAAAATTAGTTGAGCCTTCACAACTTCTATTTATATTGCGTTACACCCTCAAAGTCATATATTATTAATCACTCACTATTTCTCATGCAAAATGTGTACAGTTTGTGCTGGCTCTACAATTGTTTCCATCTGGTTTTCAGTTGTGAATATGAAGGAACTAACATATTATGGGACAAACACATTATGGGACAAACACATTATGGGACAAACA
>NC_063335.1:88000047-88052576 GCF_021869965.1 Rhincodon typus
TATGGGACAAACACATTATGGGACAAACACATTATGGGACAAACACAGAATGCTGGAAAAACTCAGCAGATCAAGCTCTGACTCACCTTCACAGTCACGCTGGACTTGAAACGTTAACTCTGTTCGTCTCTCCAGCAATACTGCCAGACCTGCTGAGTTTCTCCAGCATTCTCTGTGTTTATGAACCAGATTTTCAGCATCTGCAGCATTTTGCTTTCAGCCAGTCAGGAGACAGAGCACAGGATAGGCATTACTGCTTAAAGGCTAAAAACACTTAAACTGTCATTCTATAAATGCTGCAATTTAAAATCATAGGTCCTAATCTTTCTAGATTCTATGTTTTATAATTGGGAGTGAAAGAATTAAGGACTAAAACATTAGGATCCCCTTCATCATGTCAAGGCTTAGAGCAAAGCTCTCATTTTACACCTTGGATGTTTGCTTGCTTTGTTACCTTCAGCAACATGAATAAATAATCACATTCAGCCAGGTTCTAAACAGTAAAGAAAGCTCATTACTCAAGACAGCTCAAGTTGCACCTCCACTGTTCTCTTGAAGGATAATAAATGATTGAAAGTAATGCAAAATCAATCATTCCCACAATGGTTTGCTCAACACATTTCTGCCAGTATGCTACACTGTTAAAGGCAAGCGTACCAGAGAACTTGTTCGATTCCGGTTCTATCTTAGTTCATTCATCTCAGCCAGATGACAACAGGAGAATTAAAACTGGTTGCAGGGTTTGGAAGAAAGAGACAAAGTTGGTCTGCTGCATGAGCAGGTGGATTTTAGTCACAGCCTGTTTATCAGCCTGCCCAATCAGGGAGCTCTGAAGAGGATTGATCTCTGGGCCTTGTCAGCACATTCTGGCCCAGGGAGCAGGCCCAAGGGAACAGATCGATGACAGCTGCTTGCCTCCCCAGTGACTTTTCTCAGCTGAGTCCCAGGAGGAACAGCGAGTCAATTGGGGTTTCTTGCACAGTCAGGAGCATTTCTGCTCCTCCACCCTCCAGAGAGATGGGAAACTTAAGAAAATCAAACTACTACTGCGCAGACTGGGCACTGGAAGCCCTACAGTTAAATTCATCCGCATTGCACCCGTTACTTGACCCAATTAGACAGCAATTTCTACATCAGTAATTTTCACCAGAAATTCTGTTTGTGTGCAGGCTGCTTGTGAAGTAATGGGTATTGCATGTGACACCTTCAATATTCAAAAAGCTGCAACATTCACTGCCTGGATTCACATGTCAATACAACTTTGGCAAGACACCAGAGAGAAAACCACACAGAAGGAACTCAAAATCAGTAAAGGTACTGCTTCATGAGAGAACAGAAGTTTAAAACAGATCAACTTAATTTTTCTACTAACTCCTAGCTTCCAATTTTTAACCAATTTTGGAAATCTGAAATCCCCATTTTTAAACCCACATTACTTGCTGTTTGGATATCTTGGCTATTCCTATTTGGATCAGCCTGGCCAATCCCCCCAGTTTCTTGGAAACATCACTCTGAGGTCTTTAACCCTCCCTCGCATTGCTTCATGTTTATTCACATTCTTGACACCTTCAATGGACATGCATTATTCACAATAGTACTTATGCAGTGATGCTCTGTAGTAACGTTTGCACAGAAACAAGGATGTTTTAGCAAAACTGCAGATATGATTTCTACAGCCTTGTGGCTGCATACATAGGCACCTACCATATAGGAAGGGAAGATCAGAACTCTTTTATGTTTTCCACATGGCCACTGTGGGTCATCCAGCAGGTTTGGATCATATTCCGCAAACTCCAGTACTTCATTGCCTAGAATAAAATCTCAGCATTATTTTTATCTTTCTAGAGCCACTCTCTTCATTTGTTTTTTTTTGGCATAGAATCATGCAAGTGTCACTGAGCATAAACAGTATTCCAGCACAACTTTACAATCTCCAATTCCTCACATTTTCAAAATTACATTTTAGATCTGCAGCTGCCAATAGAATTATGATATTTGGTTATATGCGTTGCATTTGGTGCACGTTTCTGATCTCCAGACTGCAAAATAAAGCAGAGCGGGATATTGGAGAAGGCAGCAACACAGATTTATGATAACAATACCAGGTACCAGTGGTACGAATGTGGAACTTCGCTGCCACAAGGAGTGGCTGGAATGAATAGTATGAAGTATGGGAGATTTATTTAAGGGGAAACTAGACAAGCATGAGAGAGAAAGGAATAGAGGCTCACAGTGGTAGATTTAGATGGGAAAAGGTGGAGGAGGCATGAGTGGTTTAAACACATGCATGGACTAGTTGGGCTGAATGGTCTGTTTGTGTCCTATATAATGCAATCCAGTGTAACTGAGAGCTTAAAGTTAACAGGAAAGATTGAACAGGCTGCAGCTCTTTTCACTCAAAAGCAGAGGGATAGAGGTGAGTGAAGTTATGATGGAGGCTCAATAGGGTAGCTGTAGTGGAGGTATTGCCAGTTAAAGGCAAATCCGAAACTTGGGGCCATAAACAAAATATTTAATTACTATTAAATCCAGTCATAAGTTAAACAGAAACTTCCTTTACCAAGAGTGTTTAAATATGAAACTTGAAACTGTAGTGAAGGCAAACAGCACAGATGTATTTAATGGAAGTTAGTTAATTCATGAGAGGGAAAGGATCAGGAGGACACGTTGACAGGTTTAGATGAAGTACTGCGGGAAGAAGCTGAGATAATGCATTTACACCGAAAGAACCAGCTGAGCCAAATGGCCCCTTTCTGTGCTATAAATCCTTTCTATTATGTGTCTGCATAAATGTATCTATGGAATACAGACTTTTTTAATGTACAATACATGCTAATGAAATTTCTGAGTTAATAAGAGTAATGGAAACATAGGAAATGGAGTCAGCCATTCAGCCCATCCATTGAATGCTTCAATGCTCCACATCCCATATTCTAGTACACTATTGATAATCAGAAACCTGTCAATCTCTGCCTAAAACACATTCAAAGACTGAGCTTACACAGCCCTCTGTGGCAGAAAACACCTAAGATTCACAAACTTCTGAGTTAAAAAAAATTCTCCTCACCTTAGACTTATGTGGCATCTCCCTTATTTCTAAATTGTACATGCTGTTTCTAGACTTCCCAGCCAGGGGAAACATCTTACCTGCGTCACCTTCAAGTATTAACTTCACCCTTTAACCTTACCCTTCAAGTATTTTGCATCCTATTTAAATGCTCAGATGCATTATTTAAGCCACACACCTACAGCTTACTAATTAACAATTCAAACATCACGACAAATTATGTAACGGTACAAATCCCCTGAGATAGGAGCACGCTGCTGTTCCAGCAGTCTCACTAAAACTGTGCAACAAGTTTCTGGTATCCAGCAGACAGGCAATTTATATCAGACACAACACACAGTCTCCCTTTAAGCCAATCCAACATAAGATCATTAAACAATTGCTGGCAAGACATTTTTCTTTCTTCATTCATTGGATGAGAAACGTGGCCCTGATGTCAAGGGCTGTCACTCTCAAGTCATCTCTGCAATTTAGCTCTTTTCTCCATGTTTGAACCACAGCTGTAATGAGGTCAGGAGCTGTGTGGCCCTGGCAGAATATAAACTCAGCATCAGTGAGCAGGTTATTGCTATGTAAATGCTGCTTGAGAGCAATGTTGTCTATCAGGTTACTGACGATCAAGAGTGGACTGATGGGTCAGGTTGGATTTGTGTACTTTGATCACGTCTAGACTTTGATCCAAACTTTGAGAGCTCATTATGTCAAGACTGCGCACTTTCATTCGCCAAAATATGTTGACGTTTTCAGATGCTCAGTCCATTTCCTCAGAACAGGACCAACAAATGAGTGGTTGCTGGAGAAAAAGAAAAGCTGATGGGATTGTCTCAAAACAATGGTAAAATCGCCACTCTTCACATCACTCTGAAGATAAATCCCTACAGGAAAAGCCAACCAACATCTGCTTTGTGGAAAGTGAGGTCATTGTACACACTGATGTTTCAGTTGGGAATATTATGAAAGATGGGAAGAAAAACAACCATTTCATCAGCAACGTGTGAATCTTCAAAGGAGAATTCAGAACCGAACACATCACTAGCACCTTCCGAGTCAAGGTCATTTCAGACACTGACTGACGTGAGAAACAATTGAGGAAATTATATCAAGCCCTTGGGGGTGGTAGGAAGTGGTAAAGAGATATTAATGGCGCATGAATCTCCCACAGCCACTGCAACTCGACAATTCACAGGAGGTGAGTGCACACTGGACTGCCATGAGGATGCAGTCCTGTAACTGCAGTGATTGGAGTTACCATCTGAAAATGATCCTGCCTTCCAGTAAAACACTTAAATGGAAAATTTCAACCAAAATGTGTCAATGTGGCATTAACACATACATGGAGAAAATGAGGGGAAGCTTATTTATTTAAAAACTAAACAAAAATAAATTATATTATGACAAAAACATCAAAAGCTCCAAAGCTTCTATCAATCCATCTGCCAAATGCTGTTGTGAGCTGCTGTCCTGAGCACTGGTCACTGACTCTATATCTGCAATAACATCCCCACTCTACTTATGGAAAATGTCAACTTTCCTACTCCTTTTGTAGCAGTCCGCAGCTTAGGACAAAACGGTTTTCTAGCACTTATAATGTATACAACTTAATATATTCATAGCTCTAATAACTTAAGGTGCATAATTAGTTCTTTTTAATTTTCTATCAATTAATAATATCAATTTTAAACAATGCTTCTTAGATTCTGAGATCAACATTTAAGTAATTGCAAGACATTACAAATGCACCACAATATTCATCCTGGGGGCCAGTTAGCTCAGTTGACTGGCTGGCTGGTTTGTGATGCAGACTGATGCTGACAGTGCAGGTTTAGTTCCCACTTGGGCTGAGGTTAACCACTACAAACCGTCTAAGACTGAGCAGCCCTGCAGGACATTCTGACCTTGCCTTTACCGCAATATTAATCTTGAAGTTGGGAATGTAAATCATTTTCCCTCGTTTTTTTCTGTAATTCACTACCAGCAAATTTTGAAACAGTACCACACTGGAAAGTGCTATAAAACAACAAAGAAAATAACCAGAGATAGTAGGAACTGCAGATGCTGAAGAATCCGAGACAACAAGGTGCAGAGCTGGATGAACACAGCAGGCCAAGCAGCATCATAGGAGCAGAAAGGCTGACGTTTCGGGCCTAGACCCTTCAGTCTGGATTAAAATCGTGCTCTCTCCTTACAGTCTCCAAATAAAATAAGATAGGAAGGGTCTTCTGAGGAAGGGTCACCGGACTCGAAACATTAACTCTGTTTTTCCCTTCAAAGATGCTGTCAAACCTGCTGAGCTTTTCCAGCAACTTTGTTTTTGTTCCTGATTTACAGCATCCACAGTTCTTTCGGTTTTTATTTAAGATAGGACTTATTCTGCTAAAAGAATTCTTGGATTTTAGACCAAAAGATATAGGAGCAGAATCAGGCCATTTGGCCTATTGAGTTTGCTTGGCCATTCGATCATGGCTGAGACAACAAGGTGCAGGGCTGGATGAACACAGCAGGCCAAGCAGCAGCATAGGAGCAGAAAGGCTGACGTTTCGGGCCTAGACCCTTCATCTCCTCCACCCTTCCACACTCTCACCACCCTCTGGCTGAAGAAATTCTCCCTCACCACCATTCTGAAGGGTCAGCCCTTCACCGAGGCTGTGTCCTCAGGTCCTCCTCTTTCCGACTAGTGGAGACATCGTCTCTACATCACTCTATCCAGGCCTCTCACTATTCTGTAAGCTTCAAACAGAGCCCTCTCAGACTTTTAAACACCATCAAGTACAGACCCAGAGTCCACAAACACTCCTCGTATGACAAGCCCTTTATCCCCGGGATCATTTTCATAAATTTCCTCTGGACCCCCTCCTACACCAGCACATTCTTCCATAGATATGGGACCCAGAACTGCTCACAATATTCCGAATGTGGTCTGACCAGAGCCTTATATATCCACAGTAACTGCTCCTGTATTCAAGCCATCTTGAAATGAATGCTAACACTGCATTAGCCTTCCTAACTTCCTTCATGAAGCTATGCTGATTCCACCCTATTTGCACCATGCACTTCCAAATACTCTGCAATCTCATCCTTAATAATGGACTCTAAACTCTTATCAACAACAGAGATTCAGGCTAACTGGCATTTGGTTCCCTATCTTCTGCCTCCCACCTTTCTTAATCAGGGGTGTTACATGAGCCACTCTCAGTCCTCTAGGACCCTTCCTGACTCAAGTGATTCCTGAAAGATCACCACCTTTACAATTTCCTCAGCTATCTCCTTCAAAACTCTGAGGTGAAGTCCATCTGGCCGATGGGATTTATCCACTTTAGACCTTTTAGCTTCGCCAGCACCTTCTTGGTAATAACCACTACACTTACTTTTGCCCCTGACTCTCTTGAAGTTCTGGTATGCTACTGATGTCTTTCACTGTAAAGACTGATGGAAACCGATTGGAAGTGGATAAGATGGTTACCCCAGTAGCTCACTGACTATTCAGTTCCTCTGCCATTTCTTTGTTTCCCAATACTACTTCTCCAGCCTCATTTTCCAGCAGTCCAATGTCCACACTTGGCAGTTTTTAAGGCAGTGCCAGATAGATTCTTGATTACCAAGGGATGAAGAACTATTGGAGTTAAATATCCAAGGGTACCAGACTATTCGGAAGGACAGACAGGAAGGTAAGGGAGGTGGTGTAGCTCTGATATTCAAGGACGACATCAGGGTGATGCTGAGAGATGATATAGGTTCTATGGAGAATGAGGTTGAATCCATTTGGGAGGAAATTGGAAATTCTAACAGGAAAAAGTCCCTGATAGGCGTAGTCTATAGGCCACCAAATAATAACATCACATTGGGGCGGGCAATAAACAAAGAAATAACTAATGCCTGTAAAAATGGTACGGCAATTATCATGGGGGATTTTAACCTACATGTAGATTGGTCGAACCAGCTCGGTCAGGGTAGCCTTGAGGAGGAGTTTGTTGAGTGTATCCGTGATAGTTTTCTTGAACAGTATGTAATGGAACCAACGAGGGAGCAAGCTATCCTAGATCTGGTCCTGTGTAATGAGACAGGAATAATTAATGACCTCATAGTTAGGGATCCGCTTGGAAGGAGTGATCACAGTATGGTTGAATTTAGAATACAGATGGAGAGTGTGAAGATAAAATCCAATACCAGGGTCCTGTGCTTGAACAAGGGGAACTACAATAGAATGAGGGAGGACTTGGCTAAAGTAGACTGGAAACAAAGATTTTATGGTGGGACAGTTGACGAGCAGTGGAGGACTTTCAAAGCAATCTTTCAAAGTGCTCAGCAAAAGTATATTCCAATGAAAAGGAAGGACTTTAAGGGGTAATCTGCCATGGGTGTCTAAAGAAATAAGGGAAGCTATCAAATTGAAAGAGAAGGCATACAAAGTGGCCAAAACAGCATGAAACTAGAAGATTGGGAAAACTTTAAAGGTCAACAGAAAGCCACAAAAAGAGCTATAAAGAAAAGTAAGATAGACATGAGAAAAAACTAGCACAGAATATAAAGACAGATAGCAAAAATTTCTATAAATATATAAAACGAAAAAGAGTGGCTAAAGTAAACGTTGGCTCTTTAGAGCATGAGAAGGGGAATTTAGTTATGGGATATGATGAAATGGCCGAGGCATTGAACAGGTATTTTGTATCGGTCTTCACAGTGGAGGACACTAATAACATGCCAGTAATTGACAAAGAGACGAAGGTAGGTGAGGACCTGGAAACAATCATTATTACGGAAGAGGTAGTGTTGGGCAAGCTAATGGAGCTAAGGATTGATAAGTCTCCTGGCCCTGATGGAATGCATCCCAGGGTACTAAAAGAGATGGCGGGAGGAATAGCAGGTGCACTGGCGGTAATTTTCCAAAATTCGCTGGACTCTGGGGCAGTCTCAGCAGATTGGAAAACAGCAAATGTGACGCCACTGTTTAAAAAGGGAAGTAGACAAAAGATGGGGAATTATAGACCGGTTAGCTTAACCTCTGTAGTGGGGAAGATGCTTGAGTCTATTATCAAGGAAGAAAAAGCAAGACATCTTGATAGAAATTGTCCCGTTGGGCAGACGCAGCATGGGTTCATGAAGGGCAGGTCATGCTTGACAAATCTTTTGGAATTCTATGAAGACATTACGAGCGAGGTGGACAATGGGGACCCAGTGGACGTGGTGTACCTAGATTTCCAAAAGGCCTTCGACAAGGTGCCGCACAAGAGGCTACTGCATAAGATACGGATGCCTGGCATTAAGGGTAAAGTATTAGCATGGATAGAGGATTGGTTGACTAACAGGAAGCAAAGAGTGGGGATAAATGAGTGCTATTCTAGCTGGCAGTCAGTGACTAGTGGTGTGCCTCAGGGATCGGTGTTGGGACCGCAATTATTTACAATTTATATAGATGATTTGGAGTTGGGGACCACGTGTAGGGTGTCAAAGTTTACAGATGAGTGGCACTAAGATGAGTGGCAGAGCAAAGTGTGCAGAGGACTGTGAAACTTTGCAGAGGAACATAGATACATTGAGTGAGTGGGCAAAGGTCTGGCAGATGGAATACAATGTAAATAAATGTGAAGTCATACATTTTGGTAGAAGTAATAGTAAAAAGGATTATTACTTGAATGGTAAGAAGTTGCAGCATGCTGCTATGCAGAGGGACCTGGGTGTCCTTGTGCATGAATCACAGAAGGTAGGTCTGCAGGTACAACAAGTAATTAGGAAGGCAAATGGAATTTTGTCCTTCATTGCTAAAGGGATTGAGATTAAAAGCAGAGAGGTTATGTTGCAGCTGTACAAGGTGCTGGTGAGGCCACACCTGGAGTACTGTGTGCAGTTTTGGTCTCCTTACCTGAGAAAGGATGTATTGGCACTGGAGGGGGTGCAAAGGAGGTTCACTTGGTTGATTCCGGAGTTGAGGGGGTTGGCTTATGAGGAGAGACTGAGTAGATTGGGATTATATTCATTGGAATTCAGAAGATTGAGGGGGGATCTTATAGAAACATATAAAATTATGAAGGGAATAGATAAGATAGAAGTAGAGAGGATGTTTCCACTGGCAGGTGAAGCTAGGACAAGAGAGCATAGCCTCAAGATTAGAGGCAGCAGATTTAGGACTGAATTGAGAAGGAATTTCTTCACCCAGAGGGTTGTTAATCTATGGAATTCCTTGCCCAGTGAAGTAGTTGACACTACTTCAGTAAACGTTTTTAAAAAAAAGGTAGATTTTTTTTGAACAATAAAGGAATTAAGGGATACGGTGAGAACGTGGGTAAGTGGATCTGAGTCCATGAAAAGATCAGCCATGATCTTACTGAATGGCGGAGCAGGCTCGAAGGGCCAGACGGCCTACTCCTGCTCCTAGTTCTTATGTTCTTATGTTCTTATATGCAGGAATGCAGAGTTGAAGTTAAAAATCAGATCAGCCATAATACTTACTGAATACAGAGTAAACACAAAGGATTGAATGGCCTACTCTTGTTCCTTGGTCATATGCTTGCAAAAGATGAATCTCCTGCAGTTTCTTACTTTGAAGTAAAATAAATTGTTGGGTCATAAATGAAACATAAAGCTGCAATTATAGTGGATTATCTTAAATGTTTTTCACTCCTGTCAAAACTAAAGAGTTCAGGTTCAGAAGTACCAGGGAAAAAGGCAACAACTGAACTGTCTACACCACATGAGAGGATGTGTAGTGGTAGACAGACAATTGAAGCATCTGAAACTAAGGTGAATCAGCTTGTCACACAGCATTACTATCTGCTCCAAATTCAAGTCTGCCGCTAGAGTCTGAAATGATGAGGAAGCGACTTGTTCAAGTAAAATGCCTGAGCTCTCACCTTCCAAAGCAGAATGCCCAACACATCAGTTAAGAATGAATCTCTCAGTAAGACAACTGAGGAAGTGGACAAGATGGTTGCACCAATAGCTCAACATAAAAAGATCCAACATATTGCAAAAAAAATGTGATAACAGGAACAACTGTGACAACTATACAGAATAGTTATACAGCACTGACCGGCTCTGCAAAAGAAATACAAGAGGTTAAGCAGCCTCCAGTTCAAAAGGAGGCCTACAGACATCAGACTATCAGGAAGACAGTCCAAGTTAAGTACCTTCTTCCCAACAAACTACCATTCTTACACGTCCAAAGAGAACACATTCTGGAAGAACAGTGAAACTTCCAGATTGGACTTTAATGGGTGGGGAACAGCAGATAATGGTAAATGTAAATACATAAACAAATATACAGCAATATAACAATTATGAGAGAATAAAAGATTTGAGAGAAGATACTGGATGTGGGTCTGAAATAAATGATTTTTAATTGAATGCAGTAGGCATATCCATAGTGTTGATGTCAAGGAGACTTTCACCAGAGTAAAGAAACAGCTTGTATGAGACAGCCCTGGAGCTATCCTGTAGCTCCTTACAGTGTCTATAGTGATGTAGGACATACTCATGTAATGCAATAAACTTCAAATTGTCTTCTCAATAAGTCTCTTCTCGTTACTGCAAACAGGAGGCCACAGTCTTACCAGACCATGAGGCTCTAGAGAGAGGTGACTGGTGATGGTTTAACCTGAGGGTTACCACGCCTCAGGCACAGGGAGAGGTTAGGAAGGAGAGTCCATTATAATAACTAGTGAGAGAGCTAGCGTGAGAATTGAACCCATGCTGTTGGCATCCCTCTGCATCACAAACCAGCTGTGTAGCCAACTGAGCTAACTGACCAGAGTGGACAGGAGGATATCCTAATCCACACTAGTCTACTTTAGGCATAACTGATAAGCTTTGGCAGTCAGGACAGGAGTCACTCGCTGCAGAACTCCCAGCTTCAGACCTGCACTTGTAGTCTCAGATTTTACACGGTTTGCTTTGATCAACCTACAATGTCTCAGTCCCACAATCATTTTACGATCTTGTAGCCTATTGCATTATATTAACCACATACAAATATTGAATTTTACATTCTGTTGCATATTTAAACCTTAAGGCAATGTACCGAAGTGTCACAAGTATTTGCACTCTAAAATACATCAAAGAGGATTGTACTGAATTCCTTTGAGGTGGCACAGAATTTAATATGAAAACAATAACACATGGACAAATATCCTGCACTGGTGTATACACACACACACACACACACACGTACACAAAGATCCCTGTTTCAGTTCCAGCATTATCAAGAGATGCTACAACTGATATCAGCTGGAAGGGGTGGGAATAGAAAATTAGCACACAGTCCTGCTCCTATTCACTACCTGATAAAGTCTTTCTGAAGGGTTCATGTCTGGATGCAAGTAAATGGTGGTCAGTCAAACACTGACTCCTACATGAACAGCAGCCACTGAACACCAATGCCTGTGCTGCTACCTCAACATTTGTCAACACCTTTGGGTGAATGGGAGAAATTTCCAAAAGAAGGGTATTTGAATCACAACACGTTGTGTGTGCGACTGCCCTGTTGGTGAGGTAGAGGAGGAGGTGGAGTGTTAGTGATGAGCACAAACACTCATCACCCATGTCACTAAGCATCGGTTTTACTCATAAATTGACTTTTTCCAGTCACATATAACTACTGAGAAACTGGGCCTAAGGAACTAGAAATGTACAAGTGCACTCATGTACTTCATTATTCTCTCTAGGCCTACCATATTGCATCTTCTACAAAATAAGTCCTTTGATGTGTCTCATTCAGTCATATGAGCTTTACTTTTATTTGAGTTCCATACAAGCAGAAGTGTTAGATGTTTTTGCCGGACAGTTGGTACTTCTGGTTCATTAGAATCCTCCTGTGCTATGCAAGTCTGAAAATTGAAATAAGTACAAGTAGCACATGCTTATTTCTGTTAGTTACCAGTGTCGATGCTTCCTTGGGAACTGTTTGCCCTTCCAAGAGGAAGATTGCGATGGCTGCTGTTCCGAAACTGGGATAATGAAGCTGTAGAATCTATTGTATTCCTCCTGCCACCCAGGACATTGGTTGGATAAAGAAACTGAGTGTACGAAACAGTCTGTGAGGAAGAGGTTTAAAAATATGCATCAGCAAAAATATATCCTGTGCTTTATTCTGCCCCAATTGTCAATTGCTAGGCTCTGTCTCTGGTATAAAATATAAATGAAGCTGCATAGGTAGTGATACAGTTTTATAATTAGTTCCAAAATATCATGGTTCTTGCAAATACACTTTCATCATTAAAACTTCACAGGATCTCTCAATAAACTCATATCTTCTCACATTTATGAAAGAAACTCATGAATGAAACACTACTGACAAGATATCCAGATTTTTGCAACTTAAGTAAAATCTGAACTTGTGAAAATAAATGCTTAAGAAAACTTCCCAACAAATTAAAAGATACAGGATTCTAATGTTGCTTCAGGTCTGAATTCACTGTGATAGGATAAAGTACTGCTCTCTCTCTTTCTCTTTCTGCATTGACTATGTGAGTGACAAATAATGATTTTGCACAATTTCATCCAAGTGTCTGATCTCAGCAGAAATCCTGTATAAAACAAATTGTCTCACTTAGAAAGGTCGTAAGAATAACAGGTATCAAAAATGGAGATGTCATAGATGCACTTACTGTCCAACATACATTTTGCTGTTTCTCAGGATCGCATTTGTGATGAATTATATGAAAAGACAGGGAAAGCTTGAATAGTTTTACCCTCAGCAGGAAAGGTTATGGACAGGTTTGATAGCAATATTCAACAGTTTGAGGGCTTTTGATGGAATAGGTAGGAAGAAACTATTCCCACTCGCAGAAAGATACATAATGAGTAGATTCAGTTATAGGATTTTTATTGTTCATTCATGGGATGTGGGAGTCACTGGCTAGGCCAACATTTGTTGGTCATCCCTAACTGGTCAGAGGGCAACCACATTGCTGAGAGTTTGGAGTCACATATATGCCAGACCAGGCAAAACTGGCATCTGCCTTCCCCTAAAAGGCACTGGTGAACCAGATGGGTGTTTCAACAATCAGCAACAATTTCACGGCTGTCATTACATTCTTAGACTGCTGTGGTAAGATTCAAACTCAAGTCCCAGAACATTACTCTGGATTAATAGCTTAGCCATAATACCACTCGGTCATCATCTCCCCAGGATAATTAAGAGGTCTAGGGGGTATCAGGAAGAAAGTTTTATTTGTAGAGAAGGACTAAGAGTTCAAGACATGTTGTCATTGAAGAATGAAGAAATTAGAAACAAAAACAGAAATTGCTGGAGTAACTCAGCAGGTCTGGCAGCACCTACGCAGACAAAGCAGGGTTAATGTTTCAGGACTAGTGACCCTTCTTCAGAACATGGAAATTACTCCTTACCACTGCATTGGCCAACATTTAATGCATAATAAGAATCGAAGAAAGATCACAGCACAGGAGGAGGCCAGAATGTCTGCGCTAGTTCTCTACAAGAGCAACTCTCATAGTTCACCAACTTTTTCACTTCAGTTCATTAGCCAATTTTTGATTGAACCAGTCTCTATCACAATCTCAGACAGGGCACTGCAAATCCGTATAATGCACTGTGTGGCAAAGTTTTCTTTTCATCAATTACTCTAAATTGGTGACTGCTAGCCCTCAGCCCAACTGCCGAAGCAATCTGTTTCTCTCTCTAACTTACTCAGACCCCAACTGATTTTGAAAAATTCTATTGATGCTCCTCTCAACCGTCTCTTTTCCAAGGAAACAGCTCCAGCTTCTCCCACTGATCTGCGTAGCCAAAGTCGCTCAGCCCTAAATCTATTACTGTGAATTTTTCTTGCAGCCTCTAATCCTTTGCTCCCTTCCTGAAACAATACTCCAGGTGAGGCTTAACCAGAGTTTGACACAGATCCATCCCAACCTGCTTGCTTTTGTACTCCATTGGAGCATAAGAGTTAGGAGCAGGAGGCGGCCATTTGGCCCTTCAAGCCTGTCCTGACATGTGATAGGATCGTGTTGATCTGATTGTGGTTTTAATTCTGCTTCCCTGTTCGCCCCCATAATCCTCGACTTCTTTGTCTATTAAAGATTTAACAGCCTCGAATAAGTTCAATAACCACCATCCACCGTTCTGTGGGAAGAGAATTCTACAAACTAGTGACCATCAGAGAAGAAAAAAATGCTTCCTTCATTTCCATTTTAAAAAGCCAAACTCTTATTCTTTTATTGTGTCCCCTCAGTCTTCTGTGTAAGAGGAACAGCTTCCCAGTATCCACCCTGTCAAGTTCCCTGAGGATCTTACGTGTTTCAATAAACTCATGTCTCATTCTTTGAAAGTCTAATGGGCACAGACCCAACTTATTCAAACTGTCTTCATAAGATAAGCCCTTTATCCCAGGAATGTGTCAAGTGAGCCTTCTCTAAACCACTGCTAATGCAATTATATCCTTTCCCAATAAGCTGACCAAAACTACATAGTACTCCAAATATGGCCTCACCAAGGTCTGTACCATTACAATAACATTTTCCTACATTTACATTCCATTCCTCTTGCAATAATTCCGGCATTCCATTTGACTTCCTAATCACCTACAATATCCACATGCTAACTTTTTGTGATTCATATAGGAGAACATCCAGAAGCCTCCGTACCATGATTTCTGCAACTTTTCTTTATTTAAGTACTGTTTTTAATTCTTCCTGCCAAAGTGGACAATTTCACATATTCCCATATAATATTCCAGCTGTCACTTACACTGCTCACTCACTTAAGCTCCCTAGGTTCCTCTGCTGTTAATTCTCACCAGTCACATTTCACACGACTGAATGATTTAACTTCCCGTGTTGGACAATTATTGCAGACTGCGTTAGGAAATGGCAACTTTTTTTTGAAAAACACAAAATCAGTCATCATTTTGTTCATGTTTATTGGGGTGAATTTCAGATTTTTGTCCTGCAGCTCCACCTTTTTTGATGAAAACACTTTACCACATCCCTACAGCCTACTTTCTAATCTATTTTGACGTAATTGGCAAATTCAGCTACCATACATTCTGTCCCCTCTTTCAAATCAGGGATAAAGACTGTAAACAGTGGAGACCCTAGCACTGATCCCTGTGACTTCCTCTAGGTCAGCTTGTCAACCCCAATAAAAACAATTATCATTAATTTCTGCTTCCTATTAGCTAACCCAGTCCTTCATTCATCCAAATTCACCCCTGCCATGTTATCTTATTTTGCATAGTAACCTTTGATGCACCACTTTATCAAACGCCTTTTGTCCATCACGTACACCATTTTGACAGGGTCCTGTTTAATCGAGCTAGAAACAGCAGAAGGCTACGCCATTTAATACCATCATGGCTGATCTGATCTCAGCCTCAACTTCATTCTCCTTTCCAGTATCCACAACACTTCAGCCCACTGCTAACTAAAAATTTGTCTATCTTCGACTTAAATTTACTCGACATCCCATCAACCACCACATCTGGGTAATGAATTCCAGAGATTCACAACCCTTTGAAAGAAGTAATTTTAGTGATTGTAACAAGGTCAGCCAGCTGGACCTCAGAATATGAGTTTACTAATTGGGGCTGTTGTTCTAATCCAATCAAGGAGCCCTGGCTGACAGATATAAACAGGAGTATCAGACGTCCTGTGCACCCTGAGAGCTGGCTCTGAGGGAGGTGGATCAGTGTCAGGGACTCTCCACGTGTAAATAAAGGGTAACTTGGTGACAAGATACCAGCCTCTATGAAGTTATTTCAGTCATTTCTCATCTGTTTTCAATCTGCTGCCTTATCTTATCTCTATCTTGCTTTGTGTCACACCTTTACTTAGAAAAAGATCCAGAATAAACACAACAATAGCCCAATCATTTAATCTTGATACTGGAAAAGCTTTTAGATGTGATAATTTGTGACAAAATTAACAGTCACTTGGACAAATGTGAATTAAATGGAAAATGCAGCGTGGATTTGCTAAATTCAAGTTTCATTAACTTGCTTTTCATTTTAGATGAATAAAACAGAGAAGGTTAATGAGGAACACATAGTTAATATGATGTACACATAAGGTTTTTGGTAAACTCCCACATAACAGACTCGCCAACACAACTGAAGCCCATACAATAAAAGTGTCTGTGACAGCAATGAATACCAAGTTGGCCAAGTGACAGGAGACAGAGGGATGGTGAATGGTTGTTTCTCAGTTTGGAGGGAGATGTTTGATGGCTTTTACAGGAGTTGGCATTGGACCAGTGCTTCTCTTGATCTGTCACATAGATGTTTGTTATGCTTTCCCTTGCTCTCCAATCACTGACAATATCAATGCAGATCAAGACTAATTTGTCTCAACTCTTCCCCCTCATGGGAATACACCTCAATTGTATCCAAACTGTCACTTTTTTGAAAACAGGCCATATGTGTTACAGTTTTGCCTGAGAAGGCTGGAGTCTAACTTAGAGTCATGGAGATTTACTGCACAGAAAAACACCCATCAGCCCACCAAATCTGTATTGGTCAAAAACAGCCAGCTAACTATTCACATTTTCCAGTACTTAGCACAAAAATTTGTGACATTGCAAGTATACATCTAAATACTTGTTAATGTACTATAAAAGGTTTCCAAATCTACTACCCTTTCATACAGTGAGTTTCAGATTCCCACCACCCTCTGGGTGAATTTTTCTTTCCCCCCTTTCAACTGCTCATGGTGTTTCAGACATGCAGCTGCTCTGTAATATGGAGATATTTGTCTCAGTGACTGCTGTTTGAAGAATGTTGGAAACAGAGGTTGAAAAAAATAACGAAAGACAAAGAACAATACAGCACAGGAACAGGCCCTTCGGCCCTCTTAGCCTGCACTGACACATTTTGCCCTTCCTTACTAAAACTGTCCTCACTTACAGGATCTGTATCTCTCTATTGCCTTCCTATTCATGTATTTGTCCAGGTGCTCCTTGAATGTTGCTATTGTGTCTGCTTCCACCAGCTCCTCTGGCAGCGCGTTCCATGGCACTCACCACCCTTTGTGTGAAAAACCTGCCTCGCACATCTCTTTTCAACTACACCCCCCCACCCCCAACCCCTCACCACCCCCCACTTGCACCTTGATCCTGTGTCCCCTAGTAAATGAAACCTTCCACCCTAGGAAAATCCCTCAAACTTTCCACTCAATCCATGCCATTCACAATTATAAACCTCTATCAGGTCACCCCTCAACCTCCTGCATTCCAGTGAAAACAAACCAGCCTATCCAACCTTTCTTCAGAGCTAAAATCCCCCATACCAGGCAACATCCTGGCAAACCTTTTCTGTACCCTCTCCAAAGCATCCACATCCTTCTGGTAGTGTGGCGACCAGAACTGTGTGCAATATTCCAAGTGTGGCCGAACTAAAGTTCTGTAAGGCTGCAGCATAACTTTTCTATCCTGATACTCAATGCTGCAGAGCTCCTACTGTACTATATGATACTATGATTCCAGATACAGTCCCTTAAAATTGTTTGACCCCACCATTAGACTCCATGCCTTCACAACCTGGTCCTTAAAAATTCTCTCTCTAAACAATTACTAGTCTTTTGAAAATTAGTCCAAATATATCTTGTTAAAATGTTTGGTGTTAAGTCTTGCTTCATGTCTTGGGACATTTCACCCCAATACAGACATTTTTTTGTTTTTTGTTTGCTCACATTTCCCCCTTGAAACTACACACAAGGAACTTCTCATTGGGAATCCTAGATTTCGAGCTGTTAGAATCTATTATCATGGGTTGTGGCTAAGGTTTCCTTTAGCAAATCTCGTGCACAGCAGTGTGCACTGTAGAAATTCACCAAGGATCCTTAGACACACCATGCAAACCCGCAAACCCACGAACACTTCTGACTAGAAGGACAAAGGGCAGCAGATAAATGGGAACGTCACCACCTGCAAGTTCCCCTCCATGCCACTCACCACCCTGACTTGGAAATGTATCATCGTTCTTTCACTGTCAATGGGTCAAAATCCTGGAATTTCCTCTCTAAGGGCATGTGGGTCAACCTACAGCACATGGACCGCAGTGGTTCAAGAAATCAGCTCGTTAGCACCTTCTCAAGGACAACTGGGGATGGGCGAAAAATACTGACCAGCCAGTGACGCCTATTCCCATGAGTAAATAAAAGTATCTCACTCGAGGTCCAACACAAAAGAAACTCCACAACTTCAGGCATCTCTATGCAGATTACTTTTTAAGCGAGGAAGTCCCTTAGAAAAGATAGATGATATGTTGGTTTTATCTTCCCAGAATTCCCTAGACATGGGAAAGGTTCTGTTAGATTGGAAAATAGTGAATGTAGAGTCTTTACTCAAAATGACAAGAGACACAGAAAGGTATGGGTCAGTGAGCTGTCACAGGGAAGATGTTAGAAGCTATTATTAAAGATGTAATAGCAGGTTACTTAGAAACATTTGTGGTAATCAAGGACAGTCAACATGATTTCCTGAGATGGAAATTGTGTTTAATCTGTTTCTTGGGATTCTTTGACCAAGTAACTTGTGCTCTGGATAAACAGGAGATGGTGAATGCGCTGCACTTTGATTTCCAGACAGTATTTCTTAAGGAGCCACACCTGAGGTTACTGCAGAGAATAAAAGCAATTGCTGTAGGAGATAACATACTGACATGGATAGAAGATTAGCTAGCTAATAGGAAATAGACACTGCAATCTTCCCAGTCATACCCACCTTGCCATCAGCACCTAGTTCCACTCCTTCAAGACCAATCACCATCTCCTTGACACCGATACCACCTGAAGAATGCCTCTGCCTCCCGCCCTCAGCTTTCAAATCCCTGAAAATACAGAATTACTACAAATCACTCACAGCAGAGGGTTAGAGAAAATAGAGTGCATGGAACTTTTGTCCTTCGTCTCTGTGGATCTACAGTAGATAGATTTTGCGTCAAAGCAAAGCCAAAGCAAACCAGTACTTTCTGCATTCATCATTAAGATGATGGTAGTTGCAAGTTCCCTTTCAGTTGACACTACGTAAAGACTTTAAACTTCCCTTCTCCAACGGCCAGCAACCCTCCCTCCCCTCAACTTCATGTCATGGCCCTGACTTCAATGAATGGGGCAGAGTGGTGTTGGGAAAGGGGGCAGGGTGGCGTTGGGAAAGGGGCCAGGGTGGCATTGGGAAAGGGGCCGGGGTGCACACTTGCCGTCAAGAGAGAAGACAGACAGGCCTGACGTCAGCACAAGCACCTGGACATAACCAAGGTGAGTGAGGAGAGTCGTTCTGGCTGGGCAAATGGAATAGGGCTAGAGAAACGCAAGGCAAAGGAGAAGATAGGCCCAAAAGAAAGTTAAAATTAGGTTTTTATGACTTCTCTGCCCACTGGCCTTTTCCAGCCCATGACCTACCTCCTATTTAGGTCTAGGCAGATATTGGGAACAGTCACAGGGGAAGGATAGGAATGAAATTAATGTCGGTTAGGCGATGAGTGCTAGCAGGGTGTTTGAACTTGGAGATGGGGGCAGCACCTCAGCACAATCTGGCCTTGACCCAGAGCCTGCCCACAGCATTTACATTGCAGCAGGGGTCAGGCAGAAACAAGGACACTTGCCATCAGCACCATTCCCCTCCTTGCTGGGACAGTTGAACCAACAATGCCCAGACCCAACAGTGACTTAACTCAGCACAGAGTGGAACATATCCTTTTCCTTTCACAATCTAATAGCTGCTGAATAAAAGTAGAACCAAGTGGGAACAGAGTTAAAGACTTCTTGAGAGTTTAGTGAATAAAAGCAATTTGAAACCAAGGTTCTGCAAAGATGGCTACATTTTCTCAAAAGCTATTAATTTTTCTGAAATGTTTCTGTTGTAAAGAAAGCCTTTAGTTGGAAAATCTGTCGTCATTGTTACAGTTGTAAAACATCCCCATCAACAAAAGCAAATGACAGATAATTGTTAATATCGTTCTCCATATGGTCATCTGGCATTCATCATGTTCTGAAAAATATTAGCTTTCAAAGTTCTGGAAATAACATTGCACATTTGTGAATAAATAAATGTTATTACTTTCCATTGTTCAATGAATACTACTTGTTAAATTACCATACAACACCTTCACATTACTCATGCTCTCAGCACACAAATATAAAGAACAGCTATTTGGACAAAAGAGCATATCATGGGAATACAACACAGATTTCTGTAAGCTTATACAGAAACTGCAGCTTATCATAACCAGTCATATGTCCACATCACAGGTGCCCACTCTGACTCCTTTTGCATATTCTCAAATCAATCTATTTTTCAGGTATTTGTCTACTGCTTTCTGAAGTGTTGTAGTTAATTTGGCTTCAGTCACCACTTGTATGCAAACCCATCAGATATACCGGTATGTTTGTGAGAATGCAACGGTCAGATCTAAGTAATAACATTAAGCTGGCATTTTAAAAGAATGTAATGAGATACTTAAATCATATTAGGCATGTAATAAAAGGTAATGTTGAAGGTTACTAAATGCAGATTAAAATAACTCGGATAAAGTAAGAACTGCAGTTGCTGGAGTCAGAGTCAATACAGCGTGGAGCTGGAGGAACACAGCAGGTCAGGACCCTTCATCAGTAAAGTTGTTACAAAGGTGTATAAAATATAAATGAAGCATTCAGCAAGCCTGGCGCATGTACTTGACCCACACCTTGGCTTTAGCCATCAATAAATACAGCAAGTCCCATCAGTTAGTCACAAGCCATTACCAGGTAGAGTATCTCAGCAGACAGGAAGGAAACGCACAAATATAATTTAAGTGAATAACCATTTTAAAAAACCCAAAATGTCACATACACAGTAAAAGATGGAATATTCTCCTCAAACCATTTGATGTCTAACGCAGTGGGAAAGCACAATGGCTTCCAGCTAAGATTAATACAGCAATGAAGAAGCTATAGCAGGCAACTTTGGAATTGATGCTTATGTAAATAGATTTTGGTGTTCACCTTCTAGGCCTAATACAAGAGACGATCCCTTTTAAATGTGGGTGTTTTAAGTGGTGACTCATATATTCCATAACGTAATAACCGACTCTTAATTTCTTGCCCATTATGCTGCTCTTCCAAATCTACAGAAAGAAATACTGCGTGGACTTGTCTGGTACACTTCAAACAAATGTAATCGTTGAGATACTTCCAAGAAGAAAAAAAGACATTTCCTGCAGTCACCTTCACAAGCAGTCTACTAGACGGTTATTTCGATAAAGCCCCATTTAATAAACTTAGTAAGTTTTTACCTTCATAACTCATGTTTGTACAATCAATGCTGAATATAAGAACTCCCCTATAAGCTGAGTTGAACCCCTGAATTCGGCTGAGTGAGCAGATTTCGGACAGTGAGCTGTCTCAATGAGCATCTGAGCTAAGAGGAGGAGAGCCATCCAGAGTTCCTGTCAGTGGAATGAACAGATCAGAACACGATCAAGCTCGGGCATGATGCATCTGTGGTCAAACAGCCTGCTAATATTCACCGTCCAGGGACAGATGTGAAAAACTGCCACTGGAGTGACAGTACAAAGACTTCATACTCTATGTCACCATGAATGACCATCACCTGGACAGGAAAGAAGCAAACAGGAAAATACCAAAGATGAAGAAAAATGTTGAAGTTCAGCAAAATTGGCTCTATCTGGCATCGTCAAGTGGACATTAGGAATGTCAGATCATCCATGATCCTACTGAATGGCGTAGCAGGTTTGGGAGCGGCAGGGGGTTGGGGAAGCCTGCAGGGGTGAGTGGCCTACTGCTGCTCCTATTTCTTTCTGGTTTTATCCCACCAACGGGACTTCTCCACCAACCTGAATCTCTAATATCTCCCCTGGACATCACTGTTACTGCACAAAATACCGATTATGTCAGCCTGCAGTGATTGTGAAAGAACTGGCTGAAGGTTGATATATTATGCCTGCAGTATTTACAAGACTCAAAGACTAAAAAGTGGAGAGGCTCCACAAGTTGCAGTGCACGTATGGTCGTGTTTTTGTTCAATTTCTACTGTTACGATCATCTACAAAGGGCTAACTGGCATTGTTGATTAACTAGCACCTCTGGATTCTAGTGTGTGCCAGTTAACACAGATGTTACTGTATCGTGAAGCCAGATTAGCCTTAATGAGTGAGGAGACCAACAGCCTCCATGTTAAAACAACCACAGCTATGATAATTAAAATGTCTGAAAACCGACTGTACATTTTCACAACCACAGCATCATCTTTAGACAACATCCCAAAGTGAAGATGGATGAACTCTCATTTACCAAGGAGTCAAAGGGATACCTTTTCTCTTGCCAACACTTAGGCTGTTGAGAGAATAATGATTCCCATTTTTGCTAAGGTGACCGCATTTCAATACCTTTGCAAGATCCCAGAGTGAAGATTACAAGGGCTGAGGGTGGAATTTAAAATTGCTCAATTCGTTCCGAGGTGGTGAACAGCCAGCAGTTTGCAGGCCGCAGCTACAGCAGCAACTGGCCCTCAGACAACCAAAGGAAAGGAAATCTCGACCATTTTATGGGGCCTCCCAGCAATCAAAACTCAATCTAAACCCCTCGGCTGCTATATCTATTTCACAGCTTGTGACCAACAGTTTCCAAACCCTGAAACAGAGAGTAAAGGATAGGACATGGCTTTACAAAGTACCTTTCACAACCTCAAATGTCACAAGGCCTACTGATCCACAGATATTTATCGAAATAGTCACAGTTGTAATGTAGAATTCAATTTGCACAGAGCCCTAAGATAAACGATCAGGCAACCTGTTAACTTGATGTGACTTTAAGGATAATTATCGGTCAAGGCACTGGGAAGAACCACCCCTCTTTTCTTCAAATATCACTTTGGGACCTTTTACGTCTATTTTAGAGGTTAGACAAGAGGTTAACAGAGATTAGACTTGGTTTAATGCCTCAACAAAAAAGAAGGAAGCTCAAAAGGTGCAGCACTCTGTCAGTATTTCATTGGCGTAACGTGCTGGGTTATGTGCTCAAGAGATTGGGACTTAAACCTACAACTTCATTACTCAGTGGCAAGACTGCTACCACTGAGCAAAAGCCAACACAAATCAGCTTCATTAGTAAACAAGCATTTCAAAACTCTAATTTTGTTGCCAGTTAGTTAATTACACCCAGATTTTACGAGATGGGAAATCTCCCACCCTCCCATGCACTGGAGGTCAGTGCTTTTAAGCTCTGAAGGACACAGGTCTGTTACTTCAACCCCTTGCAGACTGCTTCTCAGGATTCTAGGAAGATTAATATTTCCTGACTTCCAGTCACATCGATGGAGCCAACATTCTGTTTGCGTTGGTTCTCAGGTGTAGAAAGGAGAGGTTACATGAACAAGATCCAGGAATTATGAGCAAGGTCCAGGAATTGTGTGCAATACAATTACTAGAGAAATGATGTGCAAAGCATGTTCATTAATTTCCTAATGTTTAGTCTACACTGCAACCTGTGGAGTTTGATAGCACTCGATGTGCCTCCTGCAATCTCCCGGGATTTCCGGCACAGCCTTAATAGATCTGGCATTGTTCTGCTCATGCTTCATAATATTGACATGCACAGCGTAGTGTAATGTTGTTGTAGTGCTCACACAGAAGAAATGCTAATAATATTGTTCTGGTTGGATGGAGGCCGATTGTTTTAAGATAAAAATGTACAAGATGATTAATGACGAGCATAACAGAAACACATGGCAGTGATCAAACTATTACCGAATAGTAAAATGTTCACTATATGGAGAGTGGTGCATTGGACGTGGTACGGAATTGTAACATATAGCTTTTTATCTTTCTTTGAAGTATCTGGGAACAGTCTCTGGTGGGGCTCCCTGATCTCCCGCTGTAATTGGCACCATAAGGAGAGAAGAATTGGACTAGGAAAGCATTAATCTTGACTTCCCATTTAACTCTTGGGGGCGGATACTTTAATTCAATTCAACTTGGCTGCACAATCAGAATTCAATCCTAAGATTATGAATTCCTTGGTTAATACAGAAACTGCATGTCATGCTGCACACAAATACATCGCTCTGCAGTGGTACATCAGCACCCCCAGTGGTGACAGGGAATAATTAAAGTATGGTAAGTTTTATATTGTCAGTTCCCACCACAAAAGCTGCAATCAGAAATTTATAACCAGAAAAACCCGACAGGATATATATACAGCTGTAAAATTTCTACGCTGTAGAGAAATAGATTGATTGACTAATCTCTGGCTTTGGAACCCTTCCTCCTGGCCTCAGACACAGAATTATGTGACAGTTTAAACAAACAGGAATAATGACATCCTCCATGCTGGGCTTAACAGCAAAGAGACTACCCTACAGAAAATTTAATTTAGATTGCCAGGTCATGTCTCTCACAGAGATGACTACAAGTCGGTTTTCAGTAGCAAACTGTCTCAGAACAAACTAAAAAAGGCAGTTATTTTAAACAATACAAGGGCAAACCCATTAAAAAGTCTTCCCTAGCTTCTGCATTGTTATTGTTGGGATAGTACTGAAGTCAACTGGAATTTGTCAATGCAAGTATTGAAATTTAGTTTCGTGTATTTTCAGACCATCTCCAGATCAGACCTGCATTTGACCAGCATTTCTATTCTTCAAAACAAATGTTGCTCAATATCCTTTCCGAATAGCAATGATTGTCCCTTGTGCTGTTATCCTTTGGCTTTCAATCTCCTGAAGTCCCTTCAGGAATCTGAGTGCCCCCTGGACCTCTCAGCAGGCTTAACCAATTACATGCCTCCATTGGTCCTTGGCTTCGAACCATTTTTTTCTTATTTCAGATCATTCAGTGCCTTCTCCTTTTGGTTAATTAAAATCAGTTTAAGCTCATTCTCAGCAGCTTCATCTGATTCTCTCAGGACTATCATAGCTATCAGCGTCTCTTCTGTCTGTAGATATGACAAGCTCTGTCCACACACCTTCAATGCTCTCAGAGCTGCGCTTTCTCTCTCGGCAATTCCAAGACTTAGCAAGACATTTTCCTTTCGCTGGCTTCAGCTTCCTGTACACCAAACTGCAACTGAGTGCTGCTCATGATTCTTTAGGTAATGGATTATTGGGGAAAGTCTTAACCATATAAGCCAGGCCCACAACAACTCTGTCTTGTCAGATTTTCATAGCCTTCCCATGAAATGTACTGAGTCAACAGGAAATAACCAGAGAAATACCTTGAAGACATACCATAACCATCCTCACAGAACATCATAGACTTCATATGGTCATCCAAATGCACTGCTGTTGAGGTTTTTTGCTGGACTCTGAGTTTGTTGTCACAGTAACCAGAAGTGCAAATGATCATCAAAACAAAGTTTCAAAAGCAACTAGAATTATGGAAAGGAGTAGTCAAGCAACTTGCAGCTTGCCAACAGATGTGCAAACATTATAAACCATCTACTCAGAATTTTTATTGAAGTTCTTCAATTTCTTTATGGGACTAAATTGGATGGGGTGGAACATTACAGTTTTAATTGGATTATAAATCACTGGATGGCCTCACTGACCAAATGGTGTTTAGTTCTTCATTATCTTATGACATTCATAACAGTGCAGATCATCTCCACTTAAGGAGGCAGTCATTTATACTGGATAAAAAGCAACAACCATTGATCCAATTTGAAAGTTCCCAGTTATTGCATAACTTCAGGCAGAAAAAAGTCACGCTTGCTGTATACAAATGAAGTACATAATTCATCATTTTTTTTCTTTTTGTTTATAAACAGTGTACATAAAATAGTCAGGGCCCTATTCAGAAGATAAACACAATTGTCTCTTGTAATATGTTGGAAAATTACACAGCGCAGAAAACCTAATAAACATTCTAATCCAATATCATGCCTAAAGATTTAATTGAGTTCTTCTCCCCTAGTAAAGCAGTAGTTTGCCACTTTTCAAACTGTGAATCTGGTTATCACCATTCAGTGTTGAGCTATGCTCCTTATAGGAAGCAATGATTCAATTTCATTTGAGGCATTATTGAGAGAGGACCTTGGTTGCTGGAGAGCACCTTCTCGAAGGGAGGTAGGAAGACCAGAGATGGCTGAAAGATAAAAGTCCTTGCTGAAGTCTAGGGACCAACAGAAAGGAGAATCATTCAAGTAGGGAATCGGGAAACCGCCGAAATTGATAAGCAAGAAAATAGTTCTGCCAGGTTGTATCAAACAGTGCAACTATCTGATTGATTGTGTTGCTGTCTGCTCTAAGCAGTAGGGAATATATTTCTGCAGTTGTCTGGTTACCCTATAATTAGACATCAGTGGATAATAAGTGAACAACAATGAAAACTGTTGGAGTTTGTGTCATTGGTACACTACTCTGAGTCAGGAGACCTGGGTTCAAGTCCCACCTGCTCCAGAGGTGTGTACTAACATTATCTGAACAGGCTGATGAGAAAATATAAAAATAGGCTCTGAAAATCCTCAATGAGATGATGGTGAAACCCACCGAAGTTCTTGTGGCGGTCACTAGAACTCTGCTTTCACAGTTAACTAGCCACTACTACACTGTGGAGTCCAACATATGTCTCATAGCCATCATGTGCTCTGAAAGAGGAAGACAGTAGTTATAATCTATAAGGTATTGAGGAAATTCGCAGGAACGGCAAAAAATCACATCTTTGATACAAAGGTAAAATACCATAATGTTAGAAATCTGAAATGAAAATTGAAAATGATGGATTACCCAAGCAAGTCTCTGGTAGCATTGTAAGAATTAAAGTTTCAGGTTGATGATCTATGTTAGAACTCTGCCAGGATTACAGGGAAATCAACAGATTCCCTGAGGAATTTCAAGGTCATTTATAGAGCATATTCAGTGGTGTTTTAATGTGGCCTGGGGGAGTTGTGCATGACATGTACATTATATAAATAATCTACAATTCAGTTCCCTTGATTCTGCTTCGTTAGGTACCATGCTGGTGACTTCCAAACCTATGACCACTTCTATCTAGAAGGATGGGACAGCAGATACTTGGGGACACCACCACGTCCACAGTCGAGAAACTCTGATTTTTCTTCACAGATGCTGCCAGACCTGCTGAGCTTTTCCAGCAACTTCTGATTTTGTATCATTGAAACTAAGTTTTCCCACGGTGTACAATTCTAACTCATTCTTCCCCAGATCTCAAAATAACAGAGTTGCTTTTGCCATCCTTTGTTCAGGATTCGAAAACACAAGCAGTGTACCCTCTAGTCACTACCCACTGGTTCACCTCAAAGTGGAAATGGCTACCGCAGGGCCCCAACAAGGCTCAATGCAAGTTGGAAGAACAACCCTTCACCTTACGCTTAGGTACCTTACAGCCTGCAGGATTCAACAGCAAGTTTAACAATTTCAGAATGTGAAGACCCTCTTCCTTGTTTGTTAACTTTCCTAAAGCCCTAGCTCGTGTTGACATGCCATTTACACTTCTCATTAGCAACCTACTTGTAATGATCTCGCCCTCAGCTATCTCTTTGTTGCCTATCATGTATGTGCGTGTGTGTGTGTGTGTGTGTGCGTGTGCACGCATGGGCTCCATGTATACTATTCTCTTCAAGCCTAACCGTCTCCCTCCCCCACCCTCATCAATATATATACCATCCTTCCCCAGGTATTTTTTGTTCTGACAAAAGGTCACGATTTAAAACGTTGATTGCAGCACTTTCCATTTGAGTGGCACTGATTCATGTCGCTTCCCTTCACTCCATTCAACTCTGCACCTAAGCTTCCTCTCAGCACTGAAGAACATATTCCAGGCTAACACTTCCGTGTGGCACAGAGGGAATGCTGCAATTTTAGGTGGCTTTAACTGGTTTAGCAACATTCAATGGCATTGAAGAATTAAAAGCATAATATAAAGAGCCCAGAGTTCCCCAAGTGCCCTGGCTGAGTACCATTTCCCAATCAGAAGTACAAAAATAACACTATTTGATACTAATGCCATTTGCGAGATCCTGCTGCACACAAACAGGAGTGCACACGCTTCACTTCAGTGTGATTTGTTCCTTGTGAAGCACTTTGAGGCCGTTTTTAACAAATCCAATTACTGCACCAATCTTTCTTTTTTGAATAACGAACTTTAGCCCCTGAGACTGTTCCAAAATACTAGACTAAAAGTGGAAGAAATTGTTACCTTCCAATAGTGGCCACAGATTTCATGTTTACCGCCTGCTAGTTTGAGGATGATAGGCTGGAGAAGGAGACTTCACTCTTTATCTTCACTGTTCAACATTGAGACCCACTTTGGCCTGACAGTGGTGCAAGTCCATACCAGCTTAAGTACCACGTAATGGTCAGCAGAACATGTTATTTCTGTGGTGCACTCGCGATGCAATTCAACACAAGCCTAAATAACAATAAACCTTCAAATTAAAGTGTTATTTTAAGTCTTGTTTTTTTGGGAGTCCGAAAATGATAGCTAAATTTTGTTTTGCAGATGATTTTAATGTTTGTTTTGTCTGCTGATTTGGAATGATATCATGCACATTAATGTCTTGTGACCAGAGGCAGACATTACAAGCTTGAAATAGGTTTGTTTTGTCTAAACATATACTTTTTTGAAACATTAAAAAGGTAATAACTATTGAGCGCATTACCCTTCTCTGCAACAAGTGAAGCCTGTATTTTGCTGCCTGAAAATTAGCTGATGCATTTGACTACGTAGCAACAGTGGGCACTATTTTTTGTTTGGTGGTAATGCATTTTGAGGTGACCTGCCAATGTGATAAAGCACTATTTAAGAGCAAGTTCTCACTGTTGGATTTCTTCCATAATTTCCATCATCTCCTCAAAAGCCAAGAGGTCTAGAAAAATGTCCGCTCTGATGGAATGAGTAGTTGTTTCCAACTCACTTTCGAAAGAATAAATGATGTGTCAGGAATAAAACGAATCCAATTTATTAATTAAACTAACAAATACAGCATTCAATATCAAGTCATAAAACATAAATTTATCTAAAGAGAGAAAACAAACTGCTTTCTCCATCCTTTATATCATTCCATTTAAATTGAGTTGTCAATATGTTCTATATGAAGGATTTTCCTTCTCAACTTCTCCCCATGCCTGAGGTGTGGTGACCCGCAGGTTAAACTGTCACCAGAGACAGCGGCCTTATTGTCTGGTAAGACTATCACAACTTTGCTTTTATGTTCTAGCTATAATTTCAACTTTTAAAAAAATGTACAAAAATAGCATCATTCATGATCTCAGGACATTCCAAAGTGCCTTACTGCCAATGAAGTACTTTAGAAAATATAGTCACTGATGTGATGTAGGTACAGGGGAAGCCAATGCACAAAATGCAAGGATCTACAATAAGAAGTATGAAAATGAAAAGACAGTCTACCTCAGTAATGTTGGTGAGGATAAACATTAGCCAGCATATCAAAGGAGAACTTCACTGTTCTTTCTGAAAACAGCTAATGCATAGCATATAAACTGAGACATACCAAGGCAACTGAGCACCAAGGGTGACTTTCAGTAGAGTGCTGGGAATTGGGTGAGTTAGGTGAAGAAAGAAAGAAAGTGCTCCTTTGCTTTTTCTAACTAGGAACCTCTAGCATAGGTCAGTTGGGTGTGTCTCGTCAGTGACTGGGAAATGGTCAAAGTCTATTCTAATACTAAAATGTTAAATAGCATTGGAAGTGGTGGTTAGGTTAAAATAAGCACATACTAAAAAGTTGAATAAAATAAAATAAATCCAGCATCAGGCATTTTATCTGGTTAAGACTTCAAGGATGGAGTGTAGTTCTGTAAAAACACCATACACGGCAAGTAGTGGGATAACCTCGACATGCAGTGATTGCGAAGACCATTACTGTAAAGTGAAAGCACAACACCAGTATAATGTTGTAGTTGTAGCTATGATAACCCAATTTTCAGAAGCTATTCCTTTAAGGATAATTATAGGTAACGTAGTGGTGGAAAAATTAATTCAGCTTTTAAAAAAAAATTTTAAAACTTGTTATAGGCTACCATTGAAATCTAACAAGACCTAGATTCTAAATTCACATCAAAAGTTTTTCAGGACATAATCAACAGCTTGGATATAACTTGGATGTTCAGTTCACTACTTATCACTTGCAAACAGAAGGAATTTTGGAGATGTATCGTCAGACTGTCAAAGCAATGATTAAGGCAGACTGCCACAAATACCCACAGGAATTGCATTCAGAGATTCCCCAGATGAGTCTTCTGGCTTTAATCAATTTGAATTGATCTATGATCATGAGATAAGAGATCATTAAAAATTATCAAGGTTTTTTTTAAAAGGCAAAGAGACAAATCCTTGATGATAGATTGTGTGTCCATGTTTCCAGAGAGATTGACAGGAGCATATAAAGTAGCACGGGAGCACTTAAAAATTTCACAGGCAGAAGTGAAAGAATGGGCTGACAGACACGCTACAACTAGAACATTTCAAACAGAAGACCATGTATTAACATTACCTTTACAAGGTCAACCTCAAAGTGGCATTCAGTGGTCCATACAAGCTAGTTAGGGGGATAACTTATCTGGTAGATATTCCAGATTGCAGGAAGGTGAATCAAATATAGCAAAAGAACACGGAACTGCAATATCATCATACAGAAGAAGATGGGAAAAGGTATGTCAGAGATTATGAGTAATGTAGCTTGACAGAGATCGCAAGAGTAAGGTAGATAGTTCACAAACTGAACCTCCTATAATGTGACTGGCCAATGCTGGAATACTGGGACAGCTAAATAACTTGTTTTCATATTTCGAGAAAGATTAACAGTTACTTCAGGTTACTTTAGAAATTCAAGGCCATTTGTTGAGGTATGCTTAGATTTACTATGTTAGCCAGACATGATATGGATTTAAGGGAATCAGTACTGATAAAACAATATCCTTATAGATTATCAACAACAGAAATTGCTGGAGAAATTCAGCAGGTTTGGCAGCATCTGTGGAGGCACAGCAGGGTCAACATTTCAGGTCCAGTGATCCTTCTTTAAAAGGTTCTCTGCGTTCTTTGTGTTTTTCCTCCTTATTGATTAATCCCAGATAAACATGTTCAGATGGAAACAGAGATTCAGTACATTATGCAAAA
This sequence comes from Rhincodon typus, assembly GCF_021869965.1. Lineage (NCBI taxonomy): Eukaryota > Metazoa > Chordata > Chondrichthyes > Orectolobiformes > Rhincodontidae > Rhincodon > Rhincodon typus. Next base: position 88,031,143 of record NC_063335.1, read on the forward strand.
TGACCTGGATGAACCTGGTTAAAGCAGCTGGAGTTCACAGCAGTTAATTCCTTAATAGAATGGGTTGACTAGAATTTACATAGATTATAACCATCCAATCAACCCACTGATTGCGGCAGTGACTTCCCAAAACAAAAGGCCTGCAGAGCCGTAAAAGAATGAGAGGGAATTTTGATCACATTTCCCAATATATCACCATTTAAGTGATAAGTTTCTTTTCCATTTTTCACATCAAAGTGTATAACTTCACATTCAGCCACGTTAAAGTGCATCTGCCATATGGTGCCCACTCAGTCAAATTGTTCAAGTCACCTTGAAGCCTCACTGTATCCTCCCCACAATCCCGTCCAAATTTTGTGACATCATCAAACTTGGAAATGTTGCATTCGACTCCATAATCCAGATCATTTATGTATATCATAACTAGTTGGAGTAATTCTTGTGGTACCTCACCTATCCACTGAGTGCCCCTCAGAAAAAGACCCATTCATTCCCACTCTGTTTTCTGTCTGTCAACCAATTTTCAACCCATGCTCATATATTGGTTCCCTAACATCTCTAGGAGGTTACCTGTGCTCTATCATGTGAAGACAGGACCAAAGTACATGTTCAGTTCTTCTTTCATTTCTTTGTTCTCATTATAATTACCCCAGGTTCTGACTACATCTTTTCTCTACTAATCTTTTTCTCGTCACATATTTGTAGAAGTTTTTATGGTCAGTTTCAACGTTCCTTGCAATTTTACTCTCATAGTCTCTTTTTCCCAAGGCAAGGGAAGGCTCTTATAGAATTCATAGCTCCTAAAGCTTATTCCCGGATTTCTGGGAATGTGTGAGTTTCATTGGAAATTCGTGCCCAACTTCAGCACAATACCTATATTTTCATCAGATCTGTTACAGAAAGAGGCAAAGATGGAATGGTCAGCACAGGGCCAAGTTGCTTTTGAGAAGCTTAAGGCAAAAAGAAATGTAGTGCTGGTGAAGGGACAGTACGGTCAGAGGGTTTGATCTGGGTTCACCACACTGAGTGCTGGGGTTCAGGAGATCTACTTAAAGCTGGAGAGAAAGTTGAAGTGGAAGTGGAAGGATCCTGTTGCCATGGTCCATGCAATGTACCAACGACACAGGCAGGACAAAGAAAGTGTTCTGGAATAGTCAGTATGAGGAGTTAGGCACCGAAAGAAGCAGAGCTTCAATATCTTTGGATTAAACAAACAGAAATTGCTGGAATAACTCAACAGGTCTGGCAGCAACTGTGCAGAGAAAGCAGAGTTAACGTTTTGGGTCCGGTGACCCTACTTCAGAACTGATTGTAGCTAGGAAAAGGTTGGTTTATATACTGAAGATTGGGAGGTAGTGGTGGTGACGATGGCGATGGGGTGGCCGGGAAGGGGTGGCAGGAGCAGATAGAGAGGAGTACACAATAAGTGGAGATGGAGCCCAGACAGAGAGAATAACAGTTGAACAGACAAAGGAATGGGTAATGGTCAGCCTGGGAGAGTCAATAGTTGCAATGGGGACCATCAGTAGCTGACAATGGGTTTGCTGTGTTAGCAGTCCACGTGATGGCCTAGTGTATGGGGGTTGGGCTAAGGACATGGGAGAAAGTGCTCAGGCACTAAAATTATGATTTTTTTTAATCTTTGAATTAATGTCTGAGCCACACGCAAACTGACATGGGCGAAATAAGATTACAGAAATTAATGCATGGCTGAAAGTCTGGTGCAGTATCAGTGGTTTCCAGGTCATGAGGAACTAGCACCAATACCGGGGAAAGGGAGGACTATACCCAGAACCGTCCCTTGGGTAGAGAGAATCAGGGTGACCGCCCAGGGTTCGAAGGGCTGAGTGGCCTAGACCTGCTCCTAATTCAAATCTTGAAATCCAACTGAGAATGTGTACAGGATCGCAGTTGGGTATCTCATCTGAAACCCAGCATTTCTGAAAATGCAGCACTCCTTCAATACTGCACCGTACTATCAGCCTAGATTTTATGCTCAAAGTTTTGGGTTGGATCTGTACCTATGAGGCTTTGGCAAGAGTGCTGCCACTGAGCCCTGACAATCCCATCAGACTTTTAATGATCATTTCTCTCTGAAAAATGTTTTAAAACTTCTGTTTACTTCATCTTTCTCCCCTTCACAACTACTGGTACCATTCTGAAGACTGGTGCAGTTTTTGTTTTTTTAACTGAAATTTAATGAAAGCACTCAGCAAAACGGTGCTTCTTCTTTAGTCTGGTGAAAGGCAGATGGCTCTCTTGCTCCATCTCCTCTCCTTTTTGTGTTTCCTGCTCCTAATGTAGGGATGGAGAGTCCTCTGCCTCTTTAGCAACATCGTCATATCGCGCTGCTTAATAATATTATGAATGATTGAGATGTTAACTGCATGGCTTCCACAAAATTTAACCACGCACTTAAATGACACTTCAATCCCATAGGCCTCATTATTTTTGTCCTCACCCTCTGTCTGCAGATACCTAATGGGAGTCACAAGGCATGACTGCAAGGGATATTCCTAATCACTGATAAGCCTTCTGGATACACAGTTCCATGTCATGGAGGCTGACATGGTAATTTGTTACATGTGAAAAATATAATGACAGCTTCCAGAATTATAGCACTGATTCACATAATAAGGTGTTAGAGGTTGCAGACTAGCTAGCCATAAATTAGCACAGTATAAAAACTGTTTTTCTTAATATAAGCAGATATTTGAATATAGAAATGTTCCACAAACCAGAATTAGAAATTCTGAATATTGCCTATTCAGCTCATGAACCATGCATTGTATCGCTGAGAGTTATATGTGAACAAAATATCTTTATTCTTATATTCTCAACACACAAGACACAATAACAATAGTCGGTTGAATTCTCATAATGCCCAGTGTATACTCACCCTGTCTGACTGTTGTCTCGATATGGCATTACTGAAAACACTGAGCAGAAGGATCTCTTGCCACTGATTAGCACTATCCTAGAAAAGTAGAAACGAACAGTCACTCACACTTTGGTTTCACCTCCTCAACAAACACAACAATGCAATGGCCTCACTGCATTAATGGCATAAGGTGGTTAGCTACAATGCTCAACTTAGGGGAAAAAAAAAGCAAAATATTGCAGGTACTGGAAATCTGAAGAAATAAAACGTAGGAAGTACTGAGAAGGTCACATGTCATTTGTGGAAACAGTGGAGAACGCTCATGAAAGGTCATCCACCTAAAGTTAACAAACTTGAACTCTGGTTACTCTCAATTTATAACAGGTTCCAAACACCGTGTTGGTGGACTGTCAGTCATCACTGCACTATTGTGCTTTGTAATATTAATTGTTAAATACAACAAACAAAATCCCAGAGATGTCATTGAGTTCAGCTTTCCTGCCAGTCAACACATATGGGATAAAAACTGAAAGAACTGCAGATGCTGTAAATCAGGAACAAAAACAGAAGTTGCTGGAAAAGCTCAGCAGGTCTGGTAGCATCTGTGAAGAAAAACAATTGGAGTTAACGTTTCGGCTCCAGTGACCCTTAACACATATGGGATAATCGTGAGCCCTCTACACCAATGGTTGATATTTATTATGGGGAAGGACAAGGCGTGCTGCAGTGCAACTCTGAAAATTATCCCCTACCCTATACCTTCAGCTCATGTAAGAGTGCACTTCTATCCAGGAGTTCAACAGGAGATCTCTTGCATTCTTGAACAGGACTAAGGCCAAGCCTGTAATCCTTCTTGAGCTCCAGTCTCACCCTCTGCCTCAGACTTTCTTGTTCTCATTTTCTAAGCAATATTATTACCAATTATCTTCAAAACTGTCCTCACTTGTTTTATTTGTAGAAAACAACTTATTCCTGGGATGTGAGCTTTGTTGTTCACCTGTAATTGCCCTGAAAAAGGTGGTAGTGAGCTGCCTTCATGAACTGCTGTGGTCTATCTCATGTAGGTACACCACAATGCTGTTAGCAAGAGAGTTCCCAAGATTTTGATCCAAAATACTGAAGGAATGGCAATATATTTCCAAGTCAGGATGGTGTGCGACTTGGAGGGGAACTTGCAGCTGGTAGAGTTCCCATGTATCTGCTGCCCTTGTCCTTCCACGGGTAGAGGCTGCAGGTTTGGAAGATGCTGAAATAATGTGCCTCAAATAAAGTGTCTTTCATACCCTTCTCCCCTTTACAGTGGTAAAACCAAAAACTGTCACACAGTGCTGCTCCAACCTTCATTTTCCCTGACCTTCAATTGCATTAAACTCTTCTAGTTTAGTTGTTCCTTTTTACAGCTTTTAACGCCTGATATACCCTCCATTGTCAGGGATGGAGCATTTCAGCTATGGAGAGGGGCTGGGTAAGCCTGGGTTGTTTTCTTTGGAGCAGAGAAAGGTGAGGGGGACCTGATAAGAGCATACAGGATTGTGACAGCCTGCACAGGGTAATTAAAAAAGCAGCTGTCCCCGTTAGTCGAAGAGTCAAGAACAAGAGGGCACACTTTTTAAGTGAGGTTTAGAGGGGTTTTGAGGAAACATTTTTTCACCCAGAGGGTGGTGGGAATCTGGAATGCACTGCCTGGGAGGGTAGATGAGGCAAGAAACATCATAATCTTTCAAAAGTACATGGATGAACACTTGAAGTGTCTAAAATTCAAGGCTATGGGCCTAGTGCAGGACAGTGGGACTAGAGTAGGTAGTGGTCTATTTTTGGCAGTACAAACTCAATCAGCCTCTTCTGTACTGTATGATTCTATAAACCAAGCTTTGTTCATTTACTCCATATTCTTTTCTATTTCGTCCAAAGTAAGGCATGTCCTATGTTCTGGACCTTCGGCCTACAACATTTGGCTCCCAAGAAAAATCTCTCATTGCTCTGATCAAAAGACCATAAAGTTGCTGATGAGTCTTTCCCCTCACCCCAATGGGATGAAACTTGAACACCTTGTTACGAGTGATTGAACCACTCCAACAAATGGCCCAGGTAGTGAAGTCAAAAACTCCCCCTCTCTCACTATTAAATGCAAAAAAAACCCCTGCATGAGATGTCTTCACTGAAGTAATCATTTTCAAAATGTAGCTAAAATATCAGTAACCGTACTGAAAATGTGAACGTCTTTGAAGAAAAGGCAGACTTTGTTATTTGTTCATGGGTTATGGGTTTCACTGGCTATAGTTACAAGGAAGATAGGAAGCTATGAAGAGAGACAGTGGTGCACAAGGACTAATACTGAGTCGTTTTAATAAAGAGAACTGTGCAAAGAAGATAGGCCGAATATTCTCCTTCAGTACTGGAAATTTGCACCAGTCTGGTGATATTGTTGAACAAAGAGAAAGCATGCATTTCAATTTTCATTAAATAGTAATGTTATCCCTCTCTCCTTTCACCAAATGTACTTTGATCACTTATGTGAGAAGATAAACACAAATTTTTTGCAGTCTACGTTGGTACAGTTGAAACATTTTTTTAAGACTCAACATTGGTCTTCAAATAGTTAACCAGAGATCTAATCTGTTATCGCACAAGTAATGGTATAGATTTGTCATCATCTTATAAAGTAACAGTATCCCTAGCCTGTTCCATTAAACAGAGGGCAAAGTAAATATTTTGTTGTGTACCTTTCACTGTACCAACCTTCAGTGTACTGTGTAGCATGAATCGTCTACTGGGAAATGGGAGGCTTGAGGTCATGATAAATTTGTCTGATTGAACAAGAATGAGAAACACATGAAACCACTGAGGCTCTCCTGTTCAGATTATAAATTTTGGAAATTATGCCCTAACCATGTGTTTTGATGAATGAGTTTATGTTGTATGCTATGTGGAAATGACCCTTGGCTACAATTATTCCTACAGAACACCAGTAACCACCAAGGAATTAGATTATAATGCATACAAAAATATAGTTATATGAGTCTTTTTTTTACTGTAAGATTTAAAACCTGGAATGTCAATGAAAGATTCTGTTAGATATTTCTGGTGAACCAGATTTTTGGCATGATTTTAGCTTTCCATTGACTAAAAAATCCCTTCTCGTCAATGATCCCTGAAAAGTTCCATAAACAATGATCCTCCAAAGAGAAAACAGTATGTGTGATGAAAGATTAAATTATCGGTGTTCATAGTGAGAAGAGGGATGAAGTAAAATTGCTGCACTACTTACCATCTATATGAGTCAGTTCGATGAGGGAACTGACTGCAACATTTCTAAATTTCCTGATGGTACAGTTAGATGGGATTGTAGTGTGAATGTGAGAGTGCGAATGTGTGAGTGTGATTGCGAGAGTGTGAGTGAGAGATTCTGAGCGTGCGAGATTGTGAGCGCGTGAGAGTGTGAGCGTGCGTGAGCGAGAGAGAGAGACCAAAATATGGAAAATGGAAGAAAAACAGAAAAAAATGAATATTTTGCAAATGTTAGTGAACTGGCAGAGGGATGTGTGTCACTCATACACAAATCATAATGTTAATATGCAGTTGTAAAAAGCAGCCATAAAACACATAGAAGATTTGTCTATACAAAGGGACTGGAATATAAGTGCAAGTCATTAGCTGTCAGCCTGCCAGACCTCTACCTCAAAATTTTAAAAACTACCTTTTAGCTTGATTGGATATCAGCAGAAGTTTGCAAGTGCAGGGGTGAGGATTGAACAGATTTAGATACGAGTTAGGATTCAGGCAGCAGAAATTTGAATAGAGTCCCCAATTTTTTTTCTACAACCTGAAAAACTGCTTTCAGTCATAATGAACATTCCTTAGTTACTGCAAAGAAACCAAGGAGAAGGTCCACATGGTCCATATTACATCAACACCGTCAAGAAGGAAATGAGACAAACAGCACTAATAAATCACTAAGAATAGGTTTCAATTCACACTAGAAGCACTCAGCCAGATCCAACTTTGGGAATATAGTTGCCTCTACTTGTTCCTTCAAATCACATTTTCCTATGATTCAGTTCCTTTTCTAAAATGTTTGCAGTCTACAATATTATTTTGTGTGCAAGATTTTGACAGCTTCAAGAGGATAGAAGTTATTCCTTTGTGACTTGTGCTCAAGAACAATTTATCATGCTCATTTAACATTCTTCAGACCACTATTTTAATAGATGTTTGGTGATTTATTTTGTTTTAACTCCACGCAGTAAATTTGGAGTCGGGTCATTTCACTACTTTTATTTTCGTATTTAAAAGCTCTATAACCTGAGCTAGAGAACCTGGGATATAAACTCACCTTGGCTGGCAGCTAGAAAAAGGCGAGAGTGAATCAGCAGCCTGTTTTACAGCCAACCTCATTTTCTTTCCTGTTGGAACTGGACAGAATTTGAAACAAGCTGCTAAATTGCAATCACCATTTTATGCTGCCAGCAAAACTCCATTACCAATAGCCCAAAAAAAAGGGATTACAGCCAAGTCCAAAATGACAGTAAATGTATCAAATAAAGTGAAAAGAAGTCAAAACCTTTATTCAGCCTGAGGGGAGGAAGCAGCAGACAATGAGGGGGAAGGGCAGAAATAGGGAAGGAATTCATAGCCCTCACCATGTAAAGTGTCTCCCTCTGCCTTCAACATCACTCCCTTCAGTACATCTTACATTGCCAGTGTGATTGAACAGAGAGTATAGCCGAGGTTGAAACTTAGTAAAAATAAAAGTTGCATTCTTGCAATATGTCAAGTCACTGTAGTCTTACCAGGCCATAGGGCTGCTCTCTCATTACAGAGAGATAACCGGTGGTGCTGTAACCTGACAGGCGAGGGGAGAAGTTGAAAAGGAAAGTCCTTCATGATAACCCCAGCCAGTGCATGGATTGAACCCACACTGTTGGCATCACACTGCTCCACAAGCCAACCATCCAGCCAACTGAGCTAAACCAAGCCCCATCTTGCAATATAAGCAAATACTATCAAGACCACATGCATTTCCTGCTCCCCCACTGTTCTGAGAGAATATTAATGAGCCTACCTTTACATATTGCAATTACAGAGTCACAAGCATTTCAGCATGGCATGTCTGACCCCATTGAGTCCACTGCAATTCTTGTGCTGGTTGAAGCTCCCACAGTAGTGTTAGTTTGGGAGTTTTATGTTGCTGAACGAGTACATATGCAATTTGCCTGAGTTGGACAGGGGCGGGTGACTCCTGCCAGGAGAGGAAGTTCCAAGTAACTTTGGTGGGTTGCCGCAGTGCATTGTTAGAGTTTGTACCTTTCTGGTGTTGTTACAAATGGAAACATTTGGTCAGTCTCGGACCCTTTACTCATCGGTGTGCGCGCTCCAGGATGAACCAGTTTGCACACTTGCTTGTTGTCGGCTTAAGATCCTTGAGGAAATGGGGCCTTTTGTGTTCCAACAAACAGGAGTCAGTTTTTCAAACAGTTTGCCAAGGTCAACTCAGGTTAATCAGAAATCTTTCAGATCTCTACTGCCATATTTGTCCATATTCCTCTTACCACATCTTAATACCTTCACATAAATATCTGAACTTGTCAGGCACTCAGTGAATCCAAATCATGGGGCTTTCCAGTGAAGCATCCAACATGGATTCCTGCTCACTCACTTCCTGTCTCCTGCAGGAAGCATATTTAAAGGCAGATTGGAAAAGACACACCCAGTCAGTCCAGTACAATATCTGGATTTGAATTTGGAAAAAGATGCTGGAGATTTATTGCCTTCCTTCACACACAGCAGAGAGTTCCCACTGGCATTCCACTTCACCTTTATATGCAAATCGACTCAGTTTCACGAATAACATAGTTCCTTTTGTTGGCAGTGCAGTGGTCAACTCAGTACTTTACGCGGCTCCAAATGCTTAGTTTATATGGCAGCGAGCAGAACCTGATTACTCAGGGTAAATACTGAACAATGGGCAGCAAACCATTGAAATATCATCTGGAACTCATTAGCTTGAGACTTCAACAGGAACGCCCACAGAACTGGAAAACCTGGTCAAACTATTGAGGCATAAAGTAAGGGTGTGGAATAACATTCTAATTTCTTTTGTACATTTTATGTAAAATGGGAGAGGAATGGAGAAATATCCATGCCTTCACACTCTGCTGGTTTTCTCCTCCACTCTTCTGTACTGAAGACACTAGCTTCTCACTCCTCAGATGCCACCTTTGGCAAATGGCAATTATTCACATAAGAGAGTCTCTACAGGGAAGATCAACAGACTTACAGCCAATAGGAGATATTACATCTGTGCCTGATCTTTTCGATATGTTTGCACTTTCAGCAGCGGTCACATCGTTACAATCATCAGGGGGAGTAGAAGCCAATTTCTCCTCCCTCAGAAGATGGTAATGCCAAATCCATAGACACGAACAGGTTGGAAGCAGCTAAGTCAGCACGCATTGGGAATTTTGTTGACTGAATGATTGAAATGAGACAGCCATTAAGCACGTCGCTTTGAGGCTCTGATTGAACTTCAAATCATAGCAATGGCGCATTTACAGAGAAATAATTTGCTCTGTGTAAACCTCTTTATGTCCAAACACAAAGTTCGCCAATGCATCCATTTTAATGCTAACAGAATGCTTGCCAAGCAGATCTTTAACAAATTAGAGAAACTGTGGTGTGGATTTAAATGAACCCAATCATTTAGGAATGAAGATAGCTTTACCATTGAGGCCTTCGGTATCTTTGTACAGTTCCAAAATCATATCAAATTCCCATGCTATTTTTATTGCTGATGCAGTCAGAAAATAAATCCTTTTGGTTCTGTGCAGTGACTAAATTTGCCGTGTAATAATTAGCATTTGAGGCTTTACAGGCAATCATTTTTGCAGATGTCACATTAATCCTAAGCCGGAAACGATGAAGAATTAGCAGTGACATTCTTTGGAGCCAACTCTAAGCTGCAACTGCTATGCTGCCAGCAAGAGGTGACCTATTCACAGGGAGATTTACACTGTAAAAGAATGTGCCAAATCAGTTAAACTGTAGTTTATTCTATGCAGCATTTCAGCTTTGCTGAAGCACCAAACAGTTGAGGATGTTAATTTGTTCAAACATATTTTGGGGTAAAATTTAACTGAAGATCAATATAAAGCTGGCCCTTGTCAGTGGTGGGAAACTGGTAGTAGCAGAAAACAGAAACATGCATCCCTTTTATCCCTACTTTCCTTTCCATTGACTTTGGTGCATCGTGAAATTGGACAGACTAGGTAACCAAGTTGCTCTGTTAGCCTTCCCAACATACCCCCCACCCCCAGTCACTGCTGCTGCCAAACACTAATCCCTCCTGCCAACTTTTTAATATGCTTAGCAGAGGTAACAATGACCTCATCTCTTCTCCATTTTGCAGAACTTCCTTTGTTCCTAGTTGAGGCATGATGCAGAATTTGCTGTATAACTTCAGTCAGCTGAGGCAACATTGCAGTCAGTATACTCAGGTCTACACAATGACACCTGACTACAGAAACTGTTAATCAACAAGTGGTCATCTCAAAATCAAATTTCTACTATGTCTAAAATGATTGGTTAATCAAATATTTGTTGATACAAAAGGCACTCTAATTTGCCATAAAGGAAATTAAATATTATTACAAGTAGAACATTAACTGGTTTGAATAAGTAGGGGACTATTAGTGCTGCAACAATATTCTAAAGCCATTACTTATCTAGTGGATTATGATTTGATTTCGTGTTATACACAGGAGAAATTTTCCTTCCCTAGCAGAGACAGAAGTGACAGTTTAAGCAAAGAAAATTGCTCTGCAATTCTAAGAAAGGCAGGAGTGTAGCTCTGGTTTCCATGCCAACACCAGCCAAACATGCCATCATTTTCCTTCAAATAATGCATTCTGCAAATATGACAAACTATAACATTTCTGTATATAGGACATTATAAACTGAAGGTTTGTTATACATTTCTCATCTGCAGATACCCTTGGTCATGCTATCTAAAGTAATTTAGATCAACTTCCATCGAAATCTCTGCACCCCAGCCTGAATACCAAACTCCACATTCTATTTATCTAGACAACCTACTCCCATTACAAAAACCTCCAGGTTCAACAGCATCAGCTATCCTCATCAACAGGCAACCAACAGCAAATCCAATTCATACAAACTCCACAGCATACACCCTCTTTTACACAGAGTACTCCTTGATGTCTATCCCATTCTCAACTGTTTCCATAACAATAAATTCTGCAGGTGCTAGAAATCTGTAAGCAAAAGAAAAAATGCTGACAAATACTCAGCAGGTCTGCCAGTATCTGTTGAGAGAGAAATACAGTCTTAGACTTAAACATTAACTCTGCTTTTCTCTTCACAGATACTGCTCAGCAGACCTGCTGAGTTTTTCTCAGCATTTCCTGAATTGGTTCCATGCCCATATTACATTTTTTTTTGTTCATTCATGGAATGAGGGCGTTGCTGGCTGGGCCAGCATTCATTGCCCACTCCTGATTGGCCAGAAGCCAGTTAAGAGTCAACTACATTGCAGTTTCCTTCCCTAATGGATGTTAGTGAGCCAGATGAGTTTTTCTCTGACAATCAGCAATGCATTCATGATCACCATTAGACTCAATTCCAGTTTTTTTTTGTTGAATTCAAATTCTGCTGTTTCAAGATTTGAACCCGGGTCCCAAAACATTCCTGGGTCTTTGGATTAACAGTCCAAATGATAATACCACAAGGCCATTGGCATACCCTTTCATGTTTGTACATTCCCCCATGGCCCAGTGCACTCTTCCAACTCAAGCAGAGTAGTAATCCCAATGACTTCGTCCCACTGTCTCGGTGACCTTCCCAACCCGGGCTTATTGATCACTTTGCAGTACAATGGGTGCCTCCCACGTGGACCTATGAACTCTGCCAATGGTCTCTACCTGGTTCTCCCATCAGAACATCCATTCACACGTGAAAAGGTTTTTGGCAATTATTGTAGGCAATTGCATCACCACAATGGCCATAACAGACACCCACTTGAGGCCATGATGGCACCTTTCTCCTTTAGGAAACCTTGCTGCTTGGCTATATCTTCAACCGCCTATCCTGCCAAGACTGTTGTTGTGGTGCTAATTACCAGATCATACCTTGACCTGACTCCTCAACTCCTCTGGCATTTTCTCCTTCCTAACCACTGCTACTTATGCCTTGACCTTGCCCCCTCCCAACTTCATATCCATATGCTGTTCCTAAGTGGCACAATCAGCAAGCACAAGCACACCACTCGTTCTCACACATAGCTGTTGTCAGCCAGCACTACCTCATGCCTACCAAGCTCAACTCCTTCACTGTCAAACTACTTAACCAACATCCAGAACTCGGGGAGTAGAAATTTTCACCAATTAAAAATTGCAAAGACTCGAGTCATTGTCTTTAGTTCCTACTTTAAACTCTACCCTATCTAATGACACAATCCCTCATACTGTCAAATATCAGATTGAACCATATTGGTCACAAGCTTAATAATATATAACAGCCCAGGCACATACTCGTGCCATTACCAAGACTGAGTATTTCCATCTCCACAACACTGCCAGATGTCACCCCTGTCTCAGTTCATCTGCTGCTGAAAATCCAAAATATTCCTTAGATATCTCTAGACTTGACAACTCCAATGCTCTCCTATCTGTTCTCCCATATACTACTCCTCCATAAACTGGAGATGAGCCAAACCAAACCCTGATGCATACTAAGTCGTGTTCACTTATTGCCCTGTGCGCACTGATCAATACAGGCTTCTAGTCAAGCAAAACCTTGATTTGAAAGTTTTCATCCTCTTTTTCAAATGCCTCCAATGGCCCGATCCTTTCCTATTTGTATTATCCTCCAATTCCATAATCCTCCAAACTACCTATGCCCACCCATGTCTACTCTCCTGTGCATCACTAATTCTATTCGCTCCACCACTCATATGTCTACCCTCCACTGCCTGCATTCCAAAATTCTGTTCTTGCTTCATGAAATCATTCCACCTCGCTTAACTCTGACCAACCCATTGGTCATCTGACCCAATTCCTCCTTCTACGGTTTAGTGACATAATTTATTTTGTATTGCACTGTGAAGTGCCTTGGGACATTTACTCAAGTTAACAGCACTAAGAAAGTATAGATTTTATTTTATTCAGTCATGGGATGTGCGTGTCCTTGGCTAGGACAACAAATGCTGCCAATCCCCTAATACTATGGACATGATGGTGGAGAGCTGTTTTTTTTCTTTATTCATTCATGGGATGAGGGCATCACTGACCAGGCAGCACTTATTGCCCATCCCTAATTGCCCAGAGGGCAGTTTAGAGTCAACCACATTGCTGTGGGTCTGGAGTCACATGTAGACCAGGTAAGGATGGCAGTTTCTTTCCCTAAAGGTCATCAGTGAACCAGTTAGGTTTTTCTAACAATCAACAATGGGCTCATGGTCATCATTAGATTCTTAATTCCAGATTTTTTTCCAATGAATTCAAATTCCACCATCTGCCGTGGCAGGATTCGAACTTTATGTGGGTCTCTGGATTAACAGTCCAACGACAATACCACTGGGCCATTGCCTTCCCCTGAATGCTGTGAAGGAGGAAACTTCAGCATTTTGACCCAGTGACAGTAAAGGAACAACACTACAGTTCTAAGTTGCTAAGGCGCAGCACTTGGAGGGGAACTTGAAGATGGTGGTATCTGCTGTTCTTTCCTTCTCGGTGGTAGAGTTACGGAAAATACGACTGAAGCAGCCCTGATGAATAGTGCATTTTGTAAATAGTACACAATACTGCTACAGTGCAGGGAGTAACATTGAAGGTGGTGGATGGGGTGTCAATCAAGCAGGCTGCTTTTTCCTGGATGGTGCTGAGTTTCAGTGTTGTTGGAGCTGCACTAATCCATGCAAGTGGGCAGCATTCCATCACACTCCTGACTTGGCCTTTATTGCTACAGCATTGGCTCCTATGTCTTATGGGTCTTACATATATATCAATGCTACAAGAGTCGGCCAGAGGCTGGGAATGCTGACCCCATAAATCATTTCCACCATCTAAAACATGCAAGTCAGGAGTGTGATGGAATATGCTCCACTTGCCTGGAGGGTTCAGCTCCAACAAGACTCAAGAAGCTTGATAACATCTGGGATAAAGTAACCCAATTGACTGGCACCACATCAGCCATTTTCCACATTCATTCCCTTTGTCACTAACACATAGTGGCAATAGCGTGTACCATCTACAAGATGCAATGTGGCAACTCGCCAAACTTATTTTTTGATATTGCCTTCCAAACCTGCATCCTCTACCATTAAGACAACTGATGTATGAAACACCGGCACATGCAATTACTCTCCAAGCCACATATTATCCTCACTTGAAAACATATTGCCATTCTTTTACTGTCACTGGACCAAAACCTGGAACTCCCTTTGTAACAGTGCTCTGGGTATATCTACACCGCCACTGGAATGCACCAGTTCATGAAGGCAGTTCACTACCTTCTGAAGGATAATTAGGGGCAGCCAATGAATGCTGGCTTAGCCAGTGATAGCCACATTCTTTGAACAAATAAAAAAGTTACCCAATTTATGAACATCCAAAATACGAACACTCTTAATCACAGATGCGATCCCAAACATTACAGTAACTTTAAAGACCTGACTTATGAACATTTCTTGTACTTATGAGTAGCTGCTTTACATTGTCCTGCATTGTGTTCTCACGTGCAAACAAATCAACTTGAGAACGGACTCCAGATTGGAAGCCGTTTGCAGTTCAGAGGCTGTTTGTATTACATTTATTGCATTAGGAGCCATCAGTGATGTACCAGTGACAGACCAACAAATCAAACAGAGGGGTGAATCAAAATTTATTCTATGCACAGTAGGTCACGTATGTGTTTGTACACAACTAGTGAAGGAATAGGGTTTGTAACTCTGTTTAGAACCCGCAATAAAAAATGCAGTTAAATAAAACCTACTGGGGACTAGTTTTTGCATTGATTGCTCAGAGTCCTAAATGATCAAAGAAGCTTTACTAAGTTTAAGTACCCTCTTCCTGGAAGTTCTTTACAACAACTTTCACTTATCCATTGCTTTGTAAAAAAGGAGCTGTTGCTGATAAGCCTTCAGTCACGTAACACTATTTATCAGCCTGAAATATTTTACTGGAACTGCCTCATTACACTGGAGTGTCGGGATTTTGTTATTCATTAAGTATGCTATTTAATTACAAGTTTTGTTAATAATAATATGATTTTAAACATGAAATTGGGGAACCAATGGCAAGTAGCCACAGGAAATATTTTACTTGCAAACAATATTCCATTAATACAAATCAGTATGTTAATCATGTAAAGAAATTTCAAAGAAGATACTTATATAGCACCATTCAGAACCTCAGAGTCATACAGCACGGAAACAGACTCTTCGGTCCAACCAGTCCATGCTGAACATAATACCAAACTAAACTAGTACCACCTGCCTACTCCTGGCCCATATCCCTCCAAACCTTTCCTAGCCATGTACTTATCTAAGTGTCTTTTAAATGTAACTGTACCTGCATCCACCACTTCCTCAAGAAGTTCATTCCACATGCAAACCACCCTCTAAGAAATTTCCCCCTTAAGTCTTCATGTTGTCCCAAAGCACTTTGAATCAATCACGTCCACTTGAAATGCAGTTATTATAGTAATTTAGGGAAATATTGCAGCCAATCTGCACACAGCAAAGTCCCACCAACACTACTGACATAAAGGTCAAAGCAGATATCCTAAACTGATCTATCCCATTTGCCAGCATTTGGTCCACACCCCTCTAAACCCTGTATTAATGATATTGCTTAAATGATGAATATTGTTCAAGACATTAGAAGCTATGTACTGCTCTTCTTCAAATAGCACCAAGGATCCATCTGAGCGCACTGTTGAGGCTTTAGTTGAATGTCTGATACTTCAGTACCCCTTCAGCAGTATACTGAAGTGTTCACCTACATTAGATGCTCCAAGCTCTGGAGTAATTTTCTGAGTTTGAGACGAGCAAGTTACACGAACACATTGCATGTTAACTCATTTGATTGAAGTCATTCCATGCCACACATGCATCATGACTATTGTAGCTACTAACCCCTAAATGGTCAACTGTGATTGTAATCCAGTGCCTATCATTCACGCGTGTAGTACAGCATCAATACATATTCTAACCTATGGTCACAGCTCCTCTCCACATTAATTTTTGAACTGCCAAAGTTGTTTGGAGGCAAAACTCTGTCAATTTAAGACTACCTGCTGAACTGCAGTATAATGCTAAACCTTATAAAGAAGTATTCTAATAGGAACAGTAAGCCATTTAACCACTCCAGCCAAACCAACTTCCACTCTCCTGGTATTCTCGTCCTCTACATATGAACGACAGCATTTCATTAGCCTTATTCTTGTTTTCTGTACTTGTTCATGACATTTTAATGAGCTCTGTCCATGGATCCCCTAGTCTTTTTAAACCTCCACTGTTTTTAGAATTTGACTATTTACTATGTGCAAAATGTGAAAATGAGACTTTCTACTACCTCATCCAAGTCATTAGTAAATGCAGCGAAGAGTTGAGAACTCAAGACAGTTATTACAATGACCGCTATCACATCCGATCAATGAGAGTACCCACCCATCATTCCTTCTGTCTCTTGGAAATCCCACTAGTTCCTAACCAGGTCAAAAATTTATTTTCAAACACATCTCACTAACTTGAGCTGAAAGTCTTTCCATGATGGTCTCTGTCAAATGATTTTGGAAGACCATACAAATAGTATTTCCCTCTGCTATTTTCTTACCTTCTAATTTATGGTTAGAGAAAAGCCAATGCTGGACACCACCAAACCAAATGTTTGGCACATTCTGTTTTTAAAATTGCCTCATACCTGCCGTTTCTGGTGTCATGTTGTCGCATATTTTTGATAAAGTGAATTTTCTTAAAGCTCTTTGGTCTGGGTGAACCTGATAGAGTCCGGCATCTGTGAGAAAAGGCAATTAAAATGTAACCATCAATGCTGAATGAAGACAAGTTCCTTTCTCAAAAAAATTTTGCCTGAAGCAGAAAGTGACATAAAATATAAAGGCTGTTCTCCTATAAATGAATTTTAAAAAAGATGCTGAAGAAACTCAGCTTGTCTGGCAACATCTGTGGAGAGATTCTTTCTCAGAACACACCTATTGGACTCAAAACATTAACACTGTTTTCCTCTCCACAGATGCTGCCAGACTTACTGAGCGTTTCCAATATATGTATTTCAGATTTCCAATATCTGCAGTATTTGGCTTTTACTCTCCTCAAAAGGATCCAGTTTACACAATAGATTGCATTGTGGACCAATTGACTAGCTTCTTAGGGTCGACTAGAGATGGGCAATAAATGCTGGCCCAGACACAGCAAGACTCACATCTCATGAGTCAACAAAAAATAGTTGGATTGAACATCAATATACTTTTAGTGAGGAATGGCCTTAGTTGTAAACCAACTCAATAACATTTCAGTAAAATATACAAGTTTCCCATCCAGTGGGATAGAGCTAGGAGTAACACAAATCACACCCTTGGACAAGACAAGGCCCATCTGGAAAATAGCTATCTGATGAAGCAGAAAGGATTTTGCTGTGTAATCCACTCAACAGTGATGATTACTTGTTGGGATGGGAACAATATTCCACTGACTGTAGACGTAGAAGAAGATTACCCAGTGGGCGTTACTGGCAATTTGGTCTATTTTCTTACCTCCGTAATGGAGCATTCTCCTCTATATCTTCCAGAGTTTCTAATGAAGAACGTTGGGAAATCAACCGGCGCCTGGAAGGAATAAGAGGAGCACACAGTGAATCATTAGACATGCTGTCTGTTCACAGTCTTCTCAACAGCACCAAACATTAATACTGCACAGCACCTCTGAACATGAAAGGAATGTGGATCTGTACAAACATTAAATCAAACAGTTGAAGGGAGCTGAAAAGCTTAAACTCATCAGTGGCAGCTTTGCACCACGTTCCAAGAATATTCTAACAACTCAAGTTTTCTACTTTTCCACAGGATAATGATGTACCAGTCAGGTGAGATTCTTGAGCAGGAGCGTGCAAAGGGCTAGTGGACTTGCCCAATAATTTACACATTTACTCAGTTGTTACAATGCAGAAGGAAGATGCTTTATTTGTCACAATTCTATCCAACTGGTAGGAAGCAGCACACAGAGTGGAAGGCAGTGTTTAAATCCTAGTGATTCTAGGTACAGGAAGGGGTAAACAATGCAGTTTAGTTAATGTGAGCTCACTACCCCTTGTCCCCATAGTCCTATCAAACTTTTGGGCTGTTCTCCCATTCGACAGAGCGAGAGGGGAGGTTGAGAAGGCAACACCTTCACAGTAACCTGAGACCAAGTGGAGAATGTACTCACATTGTTTGCCTCACACTCTGCATAGCTAACCAGTTCTCCAAACAATGGTTGAGGTTACCATAACAGTCCACTTTCTCAGTCTTACCCCTCGCCAGAGGATCGCCCTCAGGCTAAACCACCATCACTCATCTCTCTCTCTCTCTCTAATGAGACAGCGCAACATATGGTCCGGTAGGACTACGGCAACCTCACCTTCTCTTTTAACCCCTCTCCCTAAATCTTAACATACTGCTCATGCCTTTAAACTGACACTAAAAGGTCTGAACAGTTGGCATTGTTTGATGATGCTGTGACTGTTTACATTCATGTATGTGCATGCACTATGGAGCACCAGTGCAGTGGGACTGTAGGAGTTGCTGGCTAATCCGAGTGACTGGCAGTGCAGGGGGTAAAGCTTTCTCCTTGTGAGGGGGTGGGAGGTTCGGTTTCATCCAGCCACACTGCTTTACAGCTGCAGAACACATCCTGCATACTCCTCCTTGCCCTGCTCCAACCCCCCCATAACGTTCTGCTCCATACTTCAATTATTCCCAAAATGTAGATATGACTGCAAAGTATACAAATAACTAATCTAAATCAAATGCCATAATGAGTTGGCAAATTTGATATGATGTTTATGAACAAATGTCTGGTTTTCTAAGTTAAAAATTTTAGATTAGGCTGAAGCTGATTTTAGGAAAGATCTACAAGTAATTATCATACTTAGTTAACTCCATTTGTATCCATTTCTGTGGACTGTATCCAACATATACCACAGCATTTCAGAGTCTAACTTCTTCAGGTCTCTGTTTGGTTCCTCCAGCAGAACTCCTGACAGATTTACATCCAGCAGTCCTAATTTCTGAAATTTCCAGGAATTTCTGACTTGTTTTGCTGTGGTCAATTATCTGGGGCCAAGGGTGAGTGCTCACTGCACTAGGAAAGGCCCAGTCTAAAAATTAAGCGTTATTCCAATGCAACAGTGAAGGAATGTTGCACTGTCAAGGGGCACTGTGCCAATGAATAGCTGAAATGAGGTCTATTTGAAATGACAAACAGAAAGTGCTGGCAAAACCTTGTGGCTTTGATAGCCTCTGTGATCATTTAAGCCTCTGTTTAACATTTCAAGTCCACACATTATGTTGGCTTTTACAGCATAAGGATTTGAGTACAGGAGCAGGGATATCTTGCTGTAAGTGCACAGGACCTTGGAGAGGCTACATCTGGAGTATTCTGTGCAGTTTTGATCTTCTTATTTGAGTGAGGAGGAACTGCAACGATGACTTACCAGACTGATATCCAAGATGGTAAAATGTTCTTATAATAAGAGAGACTGGATCAGTTAGGACTACGTCCATTAGAATTCAAAAGATTGAAGGGGGACAACTGTCACAGAAACTTAGAAAATGCAAGTGGTATTATACAGGTTAAACACAGGAAGGGCCAGGGTGTCCAAAATTAGGGGCTACAGTTTAAGGATTCAGGATAGGTCTTTGTGAACTAAGATGAGGAGAATTTTCTTCACCTGGAGGCTACAGGAAGCTGTTGAGACCAAATCATTGAATGTTTTCAAAATGGAGTTAAATGGAGTGCTTAGGCCCAAGGGGATGAAAGAGTCCGGGAAGAAATGAGGTCAGGGTACTAGTTGGACGATCAGCCATGATCATATTGAATCGCCTACTCCTGCTCATGTCAGATTCCTCCAAAGGCTCTAAAGCCACACTGTTGGGGCAAAATGCTCTCACCAAGACCCATGCACCCATCCTGCAGATTAGGACGTTAAAAAAAGCTCAGCAGCGTCCCCTACCTGCCCGAACATCAGGAAGTTAACAATTATGACAAGATAAGGAAACAAATCATGCTGTGGGAACTATAGAGGTACATCCCTCTTGTCCATTGCAGATAAAATCCTGACACACCTTCTCTACAACCATGGAGTCATAATGGTACAGAAGGAGGCCAATCAGCTTCTATGCTAGCTCACTGTGTGTCAAACCAATCAGTCCCATTCCCCTGCTCTACTCCAATAGCCCTACAGGT
This sequence comes from Rhincodon typus, assembly GCF_021869965.1. Classification (NCBI taxonomy): domain Eukaryota; kingdom Metazoa; phylum Chordata; class Chondrichthyes; order Orectolobiformes; family Rhincodontidae; genus Rhincodon; species Rhincodon typus. The sequence goes on from NC_063335.1 coordinate 88,051,500, forward strand.
TTGTTTCCCTCAAATGCCTTTCCAATTTCCTTCAGAAATCATTCTACAACACTGCTCCATCACCCTCATGGGCACCAAGTTTCAGGTCAGTCTCACTTCTGCATCAAAAGTGCTTCCTCATAACCCTCTGTACCTCTTACTCTCAATATAGGCTCAGCTCTTGACAACAGGGTGCCAGTCAAACTACTGCCATTAAACAGACCAGGGTAGTACGTTGGCACAAAGAGACAAGTAACAACAGATGGAAACATTTCTAAACATAACATTTGGAAAGTAAAAGAGAAAAAGCTGCAGAATTTAGCTCTAAACGTGTGAGGCAGGATCAATTCAGTTGTCAGAGCTATTTATATATGAAGTGAGTTACTTGGCTATTCTCGCAAATATGAAGCAACAACAACTTCCATGGACATAGCACATACTTACCACAGTAAAATATACCAAAGGTGCTTCCTCAAAGAACTCTGACACCAGGTCATGCAAGGTAATATTAGGACAGATGCCCAAAAACTTGATCAAAGAAGTTGGACTTAAAGAACATGGTAAAGAGAGAGAGATAGAGAGGGGGAGCGACCAGTTGCAGGAGGGAACACCGAAGCATGGGGCCTAGTCAACTGAAGGCATAGCCACTAATGATAGTGCACTGAAACCTGAGGATTCTCACAAGGTTAGAGCTGGAGCAGCATAGAAATCTTAGAAGTTTATCGAACTGGAATAGATTGCCGAGATAGAGAGGGGGAATGACGATTCAGGAAATTAAAAACAACGGTGAGAATTTTAAAATTAAGGCATCTAATATCAATCTGCGAATCCAGGCTATGGGGCAAGACTCGATGCAAGTTAAGGTACAGAACAGCTTTAAAAAGGGACAACAAGGTGCAGAGCTGGATGAACACAGCAGGCCAAGCAGCATCATAGAAGCAGAAAGGCTGACATTTCGAGTCTAGACCCTTCATCAGAAATGGGGGAGGGGAAGGGGGTTCTGAAATAAATAGGGAGAGAGGGGGTGGCGGATAGAAGATGGATCAAGGCCGAAGGCCTGAAGAAGTTACCCTCCTCCCTCCGGAAACTTCGGCCTTG
>NC_063335.1:88052976-88082029 GCF_021869965.1 Rhincodon typus
CCCATTTCTGATGAAGGGTCTAGGCCCAAAACGTCAGCCTTTCTGCTCCTATGATGCTGCTTGGCCTGCTGCGTTCATCCAGCTCTGCACCTTGTTGTCTCGGATTCTCCAGCATCTGCAGTTCCTACTATCTCTGATTCAGCTTTAAAAAGGCTCAAGTTTAGAACAGGTCCAAGTTGAAAGCTGACCAAGAGCATGTTGGAATGTATGTATTATATAAAAATGAACATTTGCTCAATATGGGTTTAAGGCCTCAAATTAAATTAAAATTAGTGTCACAGCGAGCTCTTGTACTTTAAGCATCAGCTTACATTTTGCAAAGTGGTGAAATCACAAAATCCCAGGAGGAGATAAGCTTTCACGTAGGGATAGAGCAACAGTTGGAGCTAACTGAATGAGCTTGACATACCTTTAACCAACCTGCACAAGAAAGGTGATAGCACAGACTTGCTAGCTAGCCATTTCATCTCTCAAATAGTAAGAGATACAGAAAAACCAAGCATATAATAACCATGTGTATTGCATAGCAGTTGCTTGGGAACACTTTGATAATAAAGGAAAAGCAAAATACTGCAGAGGCTGGAATCTGAAATGAAAATAGTGCTGGAGGAACTCAGCAGGTCTGGCAGCATCTATGGAGAGCGAAACAGGGTTTAAGAAAAACAATATCAAACACGAGGAGGAAAACAGAAAGCAATGAAAAGAAAGACTAACAATAGTTCCAAGGAAGAGTCACACCAGACTCGAAACTTTAAACTGTTTTTCTCTCTCTACTGATGCTGCCAGACCTGCTGAGTCACTCCAGCACTTTAGGCCAAAGTCCAGGCCAGTAGAAGTAACAACTGATAGATAGGATGAATGCACTCAGTCTTTTTCCCAGGGTTGGGGAATCGAGGACTAGAGGGCATCAGTTTAAGGTAAGAGGGGAAAAAATATATGGGAACCTGAGGGGCAAGTTTTTTTACACAGTGTGTGGTAAGCATATGGAATGAGCTACCAGCGGAAGTGTTTGAGGCAGGTACATTAACAACATTTAAAAGGCATTTGGATGAATACATGTATAGGAAAGGTTTAGAAGGATATGGGCCAAGTGCAGGGAAATGGGGTTAGCATGGATGGACGTTTTGGTCCGCATGGACCAGTTTGGGCTGTAGGACTCTATGACTCTAATTGATCTAAAATGTGTGTGGCATTGTTTGACCAACTGTATTTTCCTGACTGTGGAAGATGTAAAGATTAGACATCAGCTCAGACTGTGCTGGATCATGCTGAAGGAGCTACAATGATTATAGTGACATGCACACCACCCTTCCTCCACCACCTTCCCGCCTCCAACCTGAAAGCACAACATTCTGGGATTGTTTTCCATTGGCAGCCAGAAAAAAAGTCCAGAACCTTACCTGTACAGATGCTCATCAGGTGAGAACCAAGTAAGTGTGGATAGGCCATTCAGCCATCACAGCCAGACTCAACTCTTTTTCGTGGGGAGCCTGGATTATATTTCCCTTCTCTCTTCCAGGAGTGATGACACTAGTTAAAGCTGGGAATTAACCCTGGAACTTGGTGTTTTACCTAAGTTGGACTTGTATCAAAATAGTAGCTTTACTCACTTGGGACTATTTGCATTCCCACCTCAGGGTCAGAATGTTATGGGCTCAAGACCCCTACAAAAAAAAAATTAAGCACTTAAGGCAGACTGACTCTTCAGTGCAGTACAAAAGGAATATTGGTGTTTTAGAAGTGCTGTCTTTCAGATGAAATGTAAAATCAAAGTCCCATCAGCGCCCTCATCAGAACAAAACAGATCCTACTGCACTATTGGGAAGGAGGCCAGGGTAATCATAGCCTTTAGCAATCCCTCAAAAACATTATCTGGTTACCATGTGGCTGCTTGAAGATGCTTGCTCTGAGGAAATTTGCTGTCACGTTTTCTTGCATGACAATAGTGAATACACATCAAAAGCACTTCACTGGTTGTAATAACCTGAAAGACACTTCATAAATCTTTGTTTCTTTTTCCCTGGGCTTAGAATGTGCAGCATGCTGCCATTTTTCTCCTTTCACCTATTCCCACAATGGTGCATTGCTGATTGAGACAGAATGTCAGCAAATCTGGGATTGAGTTTCTACAGTCACTGCCCCAGTTAAATGACACGCACATCTTTAGATTAATGTTCGTTTTCAGGCATCACTGCAACTAGTCATTATGTTAGAAGAGTGGGAAGCTACACAATGGCACAGTCCATGATTCTCCAATGCGGTCATCAAGTCATGCCTAATGGTTTCCAACACACAACTTTCGCAACTATTATAGAAGCAAAATATTGCACATGTTGGAAATCTGAAGAAACATCATACTGGACTCAAAACATTAATGCTGTTTCTCTTTCAAAGATGCTGCCAGACTTGCATAATTTAGAATCATAGAAACCCTACAGCGTGGAAGCAGGCCATTCGGCCCATTCAGTTCACATTGACCCTCTGGACAGCATCCCACCCAGACCCACCCCACATCCTATCCCTGTAACCCTGCATTTCCCATGGCTAACCCTCCTAGCCTGCATGTCTCTGGGCATGATGGGCAATTTAGCATGGCCAATCCTCCCAGCCTGCACATCTTTGGACTGTGGGAGGAAACCGGAGTACCCAGAGGAAATCCACGCAGACATGGGGAGAATGTGCAAACTCCACACAGACAGTCGCCCAAGGGTGGAATCGAACCCGGGTCCCTGGTGCGGTGAGGCAGCAGTACTAACCAGTGCCACCAGCACTTTCTGTTTTTATTGCTCTCAATTTTTGTTGGCCGTCAGTACGAGCAGGATTCACCATATCAGTGTGCATGTATAACATGGCTTAAAACTGCACTGTAGCACTGGCATGAGCAATGTGTCAGCACCAATTTGCTGCCAGCTCTCAGTTTGGACCATTTTTTTGAAGAAGGGCAAGCATCATCATACTGTCACTGGTCTCTGCTGTTCTTCTCTTCGTCTAAAAGTAGTAGTGCCTGCGGGAGGCAGAAACCAAATGAATTGGCCCCCACAGAGGCCTGAGATATAGGGCAGGCTGGTACAGGGTTTCCATCCCATGTGAAGTTCAACCCTAAAGCTTAGTTACTCAGTTGGAGGAGCAGCACAAACATCGTTGCACCACCACCATCAAATCCTACCCCGAGGGGTGGGGATGGAAAATCAGGGAATATCACAGGCTACCCCTACAATTCAGCCTGCTGTGCTCTCACTAGGTCCAAAGAATCCCTCAGCAATTGAAAGCTTGCACAAGCATTAACGAGGACCCCTGATAGAAAACTCACGATGTCCTGGGTAGGATAGAAATATTCCTTGTGAAAACTTTGTTCTCCTGTAGTACTGAAATATATTTTACAAATTATACCTAGACTCCATTATGGACCCCCAGCTGCAGGCATTAGAGAAGCCAGGTTCTATTCGACTGGTTACAGGCTATGGGTCCTGAATAACACAGTTGGTGATAAAGGTCATCTCCTAACTTGCAGGCAAACAACCAGGACACCACACTCTGACAATGAGACGCAGATTATAAAACTTCAATACCCTGTACTTTTTCTCAAATGTTACCAGTTAAACAATTCCAGGAGAATGAAGGAACTTGATTATTCCAACAAAGTTCAGGCTGTCCTTCCGCAGTCTATCCCCCTAAAAACCTGATGCCAGCTGAAGTTTTGCTGCCCATGTTCTAACTCACACCAACTTTACCCATCATCCCTATGCTCATTCTTGGTTCCTACATTGATTAAGCAAAGCCTTGATTTAAAAATTATCAACTTCAATCACCTCACCCCTCAATATCACTGTAACCTCCTGAATCCCCATAACTATCCAAGATTTCTGAATTCCTCCAAACATCCTTGCCTCTGTCAATCATCTTGTATCTTTGAGAGCCAGATTTTGTCCAAGAATTTAGCCATTGTCTTAACATCTTCTTTTTTGGCTGTGTGCCAATCCTTGCTCCTGTGCACCGCCTTGGAACATTTTATCACTTTTATGGCGCAGTCTAAAAGGCTATACGTGTCTATTAGAGCTTTCCCATGAAACTTTCCCCCCCAATCAGAAGAAATGTAAAACACCATTATCAAAACCAATACCGGTGACTAATCAGAATAAAACCTAATGACGACACAAATTTATAGCAGCCCATAAGACAGGCAGAAGTAGGCCATTCAGTCCGTCAAGTCTTCTCCACCATTCTATAAAATCATGGTTAATCAGATAATCCTCAACTCCACTTTCCTACCTTTCCCCCATAATCCTTGGTTCATGAAAAACCTGTCTCCGTTTTGGATACGCTTAATGACCCAGCCTCATCAGCTTTCTGCGGTGAAGAAGTCCACAGTCTCACTACCCTGAGAGAGAAAAATATCCTTATCTCTGTCTTAAACATATGACCCCTCATTCTGAGATTCTGCCCTCTGGTCCTGGACTCTCCCACAAGGAGAAAGAACTCTTCCGTATCTACCCTGTCAAATACCCCAAGGATCGTGCATGTTCAAATAAGGGTGCCTCTCATTCTTCTATATTCCAACTATTATTATTCCAATGACGGAATAATAAACCTCATGGTTTTGAAGAAGCATCTTAAAAGAGGAAATTAACAAGGGAGTAAAACATTTTGGAGATGGGCAGGAACATGCAGTTTAGCTCACGAATCAAATCTGCCAATGATCTTTTGACTAGATTGAGGGACCGGATGGCCTACTCTTGTGTGTGTGTAAGCAAGAGAGTTGGAAAGATTAGAGACAGAGTTTCAGGCCAATGTATGGCCACAACCAGCCATGGAAGACAAAAATGACGCTGGAAATATATAACAAATTTGTCAGATATGTAAACAAAGGGAAGTGTTTTCTTTGACCAAGCTATTGAGCTTGGGTATTTCTGGGGCTCAGTGTCAGAGTTTGTGCACTGGAGTTATCACAAAGCTGCAAATTTGATTAAACACTGAACTGCCCCATTTTAACTGTATAATATTTTTTCTCCATTCATGGGATGTGGGCGTTACTGGCTTGACCAACATTTAATGCCCAGAGTGGGGTTAAGTGTCAACCACATTGCTTTGGGTCGAGAGTCACATGTAGGCCAGACCAGGTAAAGATGGCAGATTCCTCCCCTAAAAGACACTGGTGAACCAGATGGGTTTTTCCAACAATAGTCAATCGGCTCTTAATTCCACATTTTTACTGATTTCAAATTCATGGCAGGATTCGAACCTAGGTTCCCAGAATATTACCTGGGTCTCTGGATTAACAATCCAGCAATAATACCACTAGGCCATCGCCTCACCCTGTAGTCAGGTTTCAAGAAATGTACAAACCAGGTTTTACATTCACAAGAAAATCATTTTTTATTGAGATCAAATGGTTTTAATCAATGGCAAGAAAAAAAAATGAACTGCTAACTCATAACTCTAACTTATGTTCTACTCCTTTTAAATTTCCTTCTTGCAATCAGATAGAGACGACATGGATATTAAGGGTGAAAAAGAAATCAGGGAAACACAGTCCGATAGCAACAGTCTGGAATACAACATTCAATGGTGGCTGTCTTTCGTTTTCTTCCTATTCCTTGTAGTTATTTGCTGCTGACACAAGGTTGGTTCTACACTGATAGTCTCTTGCATTCACTGGCTGAGAATTGGTCCTTTCGGTGTTTTTGAAGATGTATCATTTCTTCCTTCAGCACGGGGTACTGCAGAGAAAGCTGGCTGGACACAGCTACCGATGACGGGCACACAGGAGAAAGAGTCACAGATATTTTTCAATGCTTTTTGCAGGCTAAGCGTTTCTGCTGCACTTGTCCCTGGTCACCTGGTTGGAAGCTAATCAAAATGTTGCTGTCAAACAACTAACTCTCTAGTTCAGCACCATTCGGATTTCCGCTGTTTGCTCTCACTTATCTCGGGAGAAAGCACGCAGCTCACAATGTGCTCCAGTAAACATGATTTGTAAAACCCCCACAGCCATCTCTTTGCACAGTCTCCTTGGTTGAAAGCAGTATCCCTTCCCATTTATTAGTCTGAAAGTTAAAAGTGATCTTCACTCCTGAGAGTTGCCTTGGGATATTCTCCCATGTTAAAGATGTGAAATAAGTGCAAGTTGCCTTCACCCGGCTCATGTTGTCCTGCCGCCAACTGACCACGGACAGGTATTGATCTCTTGTCATGAGAACTGTTTACCAGCCCACACTGCCTAACATCCAGCTAAAAGCACTGTGAAGGCAAAAGGGGGAGGAGGAAACGAATGGAGTCGCTTTAATGCGTCAGTGATTCAGCTGACTGGTCTGTTTCTCTACCATGCACATACAGTGTGAAAATCTGACTGCTCTCGGTTACATCATCCAACTATAAAGTCCAGCATTACTTTTCCAGCAGACCTCATTTTTCTGCTTGGTCAGCAGCCTAGGCTTCATTCCAGTGAAACAAATAATATCAAAGTAATCCTGGGTCAAAAGCAAAAGCTGCTGAAAAGAGAAAGCAGAAGCAGTCACATGAGAAAGCTTCAGGCAGAAATGAAGCTGATGCAATAGCAGTGGAGCAATAAATACATCAGCGACTCCGAGGCCGTGTACTAAACACATCAGAGTAACAAATGGCTCAATGTTTAGATCGAAGTTCAAGATTCCACGCTGTACACCAAGCAGAAAGAAAACAAAGGGTGCTCATGTGCTGATTATTGTGAATGTAACCACAGCACTCCTCTACAGTCAATGCTTCAAGCTTTTATTACTCCCTGCGAAGTAAGCAAGTCAAAAATTCCAAACATCACTGTGCAACCCTTTCCTCAACACTGTATTTTTACCATTAAGGTTCACATAAACTGAACTGCTTGAATGTAATATTAGTTGATTTTGCGTGTGATTACATGTTTGCAGATGTGCTATAGGTTACTGAACAGCAAGTGGCAGCCAACATTCTGATTGATTCTTACAGAATATTTACCTCCTTGAACACAATTTGCCTCACTGCTCTGACCGATAGGAATCACACCACCACCAATCGGACAAGCACAATCCAATGCTTTGTCAGGTTACAGGAGCTGCTATCATGAGTAGTGTTGCTGGCATCAAAATTTGGCAGTACCTGTACAACAGGCTCAAACTTGTTTTGAGTTATTTGCTTCCTGCCCAGACTCTGCACAGACGTTGGAGTCAGGTTCCACATTGTGCAACCTCCGAGAGCAGGTGTCGCTGAAACAGCTGAAATAAAGTGTTACCACTCACCACTGGTGTGAGTGAATGCCATACTGTACTCATGTTGGCCTTCCACAGGCCAGGTTGGGGCTGGAGCAGTTCGCAATGCCCATTTCCAACAGAGTGCATCTCATTCATGGACAGGAGTCAACACCTGAACTGCAGGGACATACATTTGCAGGTGAGGCTCAAGCTAAACCATGCAGAGCATTAGTACATTAGTACTACTGATGTCTCAAATCCTGATGCACAATGCAAACTGACTTTGTTAACTTGTTTATTCAGCACGTTATTCCAAAGCTTCACTGGCCAAAGATGGGCTTTCTTCTCTGATAGTAGGAACTGCAGATGCTGGAGAATCTGAGATAACAAGGTGTAGAGCTGGATGAACACAGCAGGCCAAGCAGCATCAGAGGAGAAGGAAAGCCTATGTTTCAGGTCTGGACCTTTCTTCATTTCTGAAACGTCAGCTTTCCTGATCCTCTGCACAGACGTTGGAGTCAGGTTCCACATTGTGCAACCTCCGAGAGCAGGTGTCGCTGAAACAGCTTGGCGTCTTGTGTTCATCCAGCTCTACACCTTGTTATCTCATGCTTTCTTCTCTTCCTGATTTGCATACAGCGTTTGAAGGCAGAAAACTAAGCGTTTACACTTGTTAATCCCTACCTATTCAGGTCAGATTTCAAGTAATGGTCTACAACTACGACAATATTAAAAGAGAAATGCAGCAAACATTTTATCAACCGGCATCTATGGGACCAGCAGGGTGCCAGCTGACCAAATATTCCGGTTGATCAAAAAGGGCACATAATTAATATAAGTAATAGAAATGCAATGCAGGGGTGTACATATCACTGTTATATTTTATTTACAGCATAAATTACTCAATAATACAACTCTGCCTTAAATAAAACTTATCGGCAGACAGCCTTCTCACTCACACCCTCAACTGACTCCTCGGACATCACCATACTAAACTTCCAGTACTTCAGGTATATAGTTTTTGCCAATTTATCAAAAGTGCCAGTTAAAACAAAGTACTGGAAATACATGAATCAGGAAAGATGGTAATAAATGGTTTAGTTATCAGTGAGAAAGGGTGAAAAGTGTGGTGGTAACATTTGAGGTCAGTACTTCCCAGGTCAAGAGAGGGCAGTAGTATGATAATTTCCGCTTTTCAAAATGTGGAAAAAAAACAGAATTAATACAAAGCCGCATTTTTCAAGTTGTGACTTTCAAGGTTTCAGTTTCAAGTTTTCATCTTGGCATTCTGTGAGGAGTACAGGCACCAGCACTTGATCAACTTGCTCAGCATCCCAGAACATGAGGGGCAACTCTTTTACACAGAGAGTGGTTCATGCGTAGAATGAACTGCTAGAGAAAGTGGTGGATACGGGTTCAGTTACAAGACATTTGGATAAGTTCATGAAGAAGAAATGTTTGGAAGGATATGGGCCAAGTGCAGGCAGGTGGGACTAGTTTAGTTTGAGATTAAGATCAGCATGGACTGGTTGGGCCGAAGGGTCTATTTCCTTGCTATATGACTCAATGTTGAGAGTTCAGTGTCTGACCCTAGAGTAAGCACAAATATCTAAGCTGTATCTCCAGTACAGTACTGAAGGATTGCTGCACTTTCTTTCAATGAGTTGCTGAACCAAGACCCGATTTGCACTCTTGGATGGAGATGACAGGGTGTTGACCTTGATGTCTTGGCCTATATTTATCCTTCAATCAACAACACAAAGAAAAATGAGGTCATTATGACATGGCTGTTTGTGGGAGCTTGCTGTGTACAAATTGACCATTTTTCTGAGATTATAAAAATGACTACATTTCAAATACGGTTTGCAAAAGCCTTTGAGATATCCGCTGGCAGCAAATGGTACTATATAAATCCAAATTGTTTTGTTTCACCTTTCAACTTACTGAACATTCTTCTATAACATGCTCTATCCCAGGCAATAGACAAATCACAACAGGTTGGAATGTAGTGGGTCAATCACGGATTATTTTCATCAATTGGCAATTAAAATAAATAGAGTCACAGAGACATACAGCGCAGAAACAGACCCCTCAGTCCAACTCGTCCATGCCGACCAGATATTCTAAATAAATCTAGTCCCATTTGCCAGCATTTGGCCCATATCCCTCTAAGCCCTTCCAATTCACATACCCATCCAGATGCCTTTTAAATGTCATAACTGTACTAGCCTCTACCACTTCCTCTGACAGCTCATTCCATGCACACACCACTCTCTGCATGAAAAAGTAATCCCGAGGTCCCTTTTAAGTCTTTCTCCACTTCACCTTAAACCTATGCCCTCTAGTTTTGGACTCCCCTACCCTGTGGAAAAGACCCTGTCTATTTACCCTACCCATGCCCCTCCTGATTTTATAAACCTCTACAAGGTCACCCCTCAGCCTCTGACGCTCCAGGGAAAATAGCTTCAGTCTATTCCGTCTCTCTCTATTTGACATTTCATGCCATCAAAGAATTGAATGCCTCTGACAATTTTGAGCTAAGGCTGTTTTTAATGATATTTTTAATCATATGAGTTTTTAAAATAGTTTTTCAAGTTCAACAATTTTCAAAACAAAATGTGCCTGCAGCATTCAAGTGGAGATGATAATGTGCCTGCTTTGTCAAATTCATTGCTAAATATTCTCCTCAATTCTAAAGCTAAAACAATTACTTTATTTATAGACCAGAAATATCCAAATTGAAGAAATATTTTAGGCTTATAAATTTTTCAGAATACGCCACCTGCCAGGATCTCCTAATGTCTTATACTTTTAGCTGCTGTATCTCCAGTTTCGAGGAATAAACCTGGTACAGGACAGATTTTTGATCAGCGTCTGTTTTGTGCATTCATGTCAGTTCTTTAGGGTCCAAAGATAATGAGAACGGAGCATTCATACAACTAGGCTTTTGCTCTGTGGGCAGCTCTCAACCTACATTGCCTCTCATTTTTCCAGACTTCGGATTCCATGTGTAGCAGCAAGTTTCCAGAATCGAAAGTCCACGCATCCACAGGGTGAACTGCATCCGCAGACCCACCATGCAGCTGAGTGGTCACCCTGCCTCGAGGGAACATTGCTTTCGACCCTATGTCTCATCAGCACCCCACGGCTTTGATGTGATCGGTAATGTGGTTGACATTGAACTGAAATGGGTTAGCAAGCCACTCCGTTCATGAGAAAGAAATGGTGGCCCACATCCCATGGAAGAATAAAGAAAATTGGGAGGCAGCAAACAAGCACTGTTTTCTCACATGGCATGTGGGCATCAGAGGCAAGGCCAGCATTTGTTGCCTTACCTTCAATTCAACTGGACGGCTTGCTCAGCCATTTCAGAGAGTAGTTAAAAGTCAACCACAATACCAAAGGATCTGGTGTCACACGCGGGCCAGGATGGTGGATTGCCCTAGAGACAAAGATGACTGCAGATGCTGGAATCCGAGGTAAAGAAACAGGAGGCTGGAAGAACACAGCAAGCCAGGCGGCATCTGGAGGAAAGGAGTAGTCAACATTTCGGGTATTACCAACTTCCCTCTCTGGAGTATATTAGTGAACCAGATGGGCTTTTGGGATTGGTGCTGTAGACCTCTACATCTCCATAATGGATGATTGTTTTGTGGTCATCATTACTGAGACTAACATTCAATATCAATTTTTTTAATTGAACTTAAATTCCAGCAATTGCCATGGTAGGGTTTGAACCCACAACCCACAGCATTAGCTGGCATGTCTGGATTACTAGTCCTGTGACATGACCACTATGCTGCCATTTCCCCTCTCAATTAATGGGCTCCCAAGGTTACTGGGCCAATTGGAGGTTCACTGGTAATTATCAGTTCACCACCTGATACTCTCTGCATGGGTGAAGAACATCTTCATCAAAAAGGCCACAGCTGTTACTGTGTTCGGGCAACCCCCCTATTGAACAGTCAGTGGCTGCAGCAATGCCTATACGTTACAGCGAGTGTCACCAAGTTCCCCAGATGACTACAGCATTGGCCCATAGTCTGTCTGACTCCACAACGTCACCAACATTTTTCCAACTTCATTTGGGGAACCGACAGGCCAACTGGAAAATGCTACTGGCTTTTCAGAGTGACTACAGTACGTAAGCTGACTGACCCAATACTGTGCACCCTCCAGTCTCACTGAGCCAGAGGGAGACCAACATGCCAGCTCGTGTCAGGAAGTCACAGGCTCATTACCCTCTTGTAGCATCTCCAAAGCAGCCTCTGCATGTTCCACGTAAACCCATAGTTTAACATCCAAATAGTCCATAAATAAGTACTTAAGGAGTCGCTGGATAGCTAAAAGCCCATGAAAAAGATTTTGAACTAAGAAATGCCACATCGAAATTGAAGATTAAACATACAGAAGCTCAAACACATAAATAACAATGCTCTCACATCCTACTTCAGCATAATGACATTGCACACCAAACTAGCATCTGCCGAAAAATAGCATGGAATGTAGCAGAAACCTGATGTAAATGTTCAGTTTTTAAAAGTCAACAAACCACACTCTATTCTTTGATCTTGGGACAATCTTTGGCAGGTCAAGCAGGTATTTTAATACACTATGAAACTAACTTTATAAACTGAAATGAGTAGAAACATTAATCAAGACAACCAAATGCCTATTCATTTAAACATATTATTCACATGTTCGAGATCCAGTGACTAACACACCACATCGTTTCTCTTTGTTGTGCTTTACATGTTCACGGTACTGCGAGGTCCCCTTAAGGTTGCTGTGTGGCCATGGCTTTGCAACATTAAAAAAAGGAATGTATCGCTCCACACAGCCTGGATATTGGACGCTGCTGCACAAAGTTCTAATTTGCCATGACCATTCCTAATACTCCACCATTAATGACATGTGAAATGCTAGAATAAATGATTCCTGTTAGATTATTGATGTGGAAGCTGTGCAGCAGCCTGCAGTCGAACAGTCGAATGCAGGAGGGTGGCGAGAGTGGTGATAATGTCACTAAGCGAGTAATTCACACATCCAGGCAAAGGCAGTGACAGAAGTTCAAAATCTCAACTGGAGGTAAATTCTACCAGTTACTAAAATCTGGAATTAAAGGCTAGTTTCATACATAGTGCCCATTAAACACGGTGTTGATTGTTGTGAAAACCTATTTGGTTCAATGATCTCCTTGAGGAATATAAATCTGCCATCAATGCCTGTTTGGTCCTACATGTGACTCCAGACCAATAGCAATGTGGCTGACTTGGAACTTTTCCTCTGAACTTGGCAATTAGGGATGGGTAACACTCACATCCCATTAAAAACAATGAACAAAACAAAATGAAAACTCATTTTTCCAGGTTTGATTTAGTGTTAATTTTAAAAGCAGTACATGGCAGGCCACAGAAATATGGAGAGACCCAGCAACAGATCATAGAACCCACCGCATTGGCCAAATACAAGGTATAATTCATACTCTGCTGGAGGACGGAAAAGAAACAAAACAAAAAATAAACAGCAGCCTATTATCATGTTTCAGGGCACAATGACAGGACAACTGTACCATTGTTTACTGCAAAGCTGCAATTATAAAGACTGATTCCACACTTGTAGTGGGAAGTGACATTCACAAACAGCACACTGGTCTTCAACAGATGGCAGCTCACAGAAGGGTACCAGTAACATCTTACAGAATAATTCAAAACAAAATGTCACATTTACAGCAAACGAGCGAGATGAGAATTCCACATACTAATTTAGATTCAGGTCTGCATAATTATTCCTGCTTTCCTTTAAAGCACTTTTTTTATTTAACTCCTTCATGGGAGGTGGCAAGGCAATATTTTATTGCCCAAACCTAATTACCCTCAAGAGGCTGGTGAGCCATCTTCTTGACTTTTTGGGAGCCCATGTGGTGTATGGACACCCACAGTGCTGATGGGAATGGAGTTCCAAGATTTTAACACTGTGACAGTGAAGGAACAGTGATATATTTTCAACTCAGGATGATGTATTCGTAAGTTGTGGTGCTGTTTCCATGTATCTTGTCCTTCAAGGTAGCTGAGTTCTTATTTCTGGAAGATGTTGTTGAAGCAGCCTTGGGCAGTTGCTGCAGTGCATCTTGTAAATGGTACATAATGCAGACAAGCGGCACTAGAGGAGGCAGATGAGGTGCCAATCAAGTTGACTGTTTTGCTCTGGGTAGTGTTGAGCTGCTTATGTGTTCTTGGACCTACACTCATCCAAATAAATAGAGGATATTCCACTATAGTGCTGACTTGTGTCTAACAGATGGTGGACAGGCTTTGGGAAGACAGGAGGAGAGTTTCTTGCTGCAGAATTCCCAATGTCTGACCTGCTCTTGTAGCCACACTATATATATGAACAGTCTTGTTTGGTTTCCAGTCAATGGTAACCATCAGGATGTTGATAGTGGGGAATTCAGTGATGGTAATGGTACTGAGTATCACGGTTAGATTCTCGCTTGTTGGAGATAGTCATTACCTATTATTTGTGAATGTTGCAGCCTGTTGGATGTGGGCACAGGCCTGTTCCATTATCTGAGGAGTTGTAAATAAAACTGTGGTGTGAAGAGCGAACCACCCCCTTTCTGTAGTTAGATTGGAGAGAGAAGGTCATTGATAGAATAGTTGTGGATGGTTAGACCTAAGTCCCACTGCACCACAGGTGTGTAATACTGTCTCTGAACAAGATGACTAAAAATATACAGTCTTTGTGATTTTCCATCTCTTGTGGCACAGTGGTGATGTAGCTACCTCTGAGCCAGGAGGTCCAGGTACAAGTCCAACCTTCATCACAATTGTATTATAACATTCTCTGAACAGTTGATAAGAAAATTTCTACACTGAGGAATTCTTGCAGAGGTGCCCTGGAACTGAAATGACAGATAAACAGCAACCACAACCACCTTCTTGGTGCCAGTTATAGCTTCAAGCAGCAGAGACTTCTCTTCCCATTGACTCTAGCTTTGCTTGATGCAACATTTGTTCAAACGCTGCCTTGATATGCAAGGGCAGTCACTCTAACCTCAGTTCCTAGAACTTGTCTCTTTTCTCCATGTTTGAATGAAGGCTGTAATGAAGTCTGGATTACAGTGATCTGAGTTTACGAAGTGAGTCTTCAGTAACAACAGAACCTATAAACATAGGTAACACAGGATTGGAATGTAAGTTGAGGCACCCAGTGTAAAACGTGCCATTCCTCAGGTGTTTCCATAGCCATTTAGTCATTAGTTGCAATACCATTAAGTGCTCAGCCATTTACATGATTCCTTAACTGTCTGTGTCCCTTTGCATACGTCTTGTTGATCGTAGTCTACACTCTGTTATGTCATGCTAAATTATGCTGTTCTGCCACAGCTAAAAAACAGACCACAAACCCCACTTCTGTTGTTGTGAATTTAGAAGCAGCAGACAGGTACTCAGAAGCAGGCATACTCCAGTAACTACAAAGCAATGTGGAGTTATTTTAGTTGAATGATCATGTCTCTAGTTTTTTTCAGCCCTCCATTAAGAAACAATTTTTATAACCCTACAAATCTATTCTATTCTATGAACTACTAAGGCTGTCACAATGATGATCAAGGTTCTCACTACCTGGCAAACTATGGGGATAGATCACTGTTGGATCACTCTGGAGCATGGTGAAGAGTGGTCAGCGAGCACAACACAGCCAAATCTTAGTGAAAGGCACCGGGATGGATTTTATACTGAAGGTGGGCTCTCCATAGTCAAGTATATGGCAACAAAAACACAATTTGCTGCAGAAATTCAGCAGATATGGCAGCATGTGGGGAGAAGACATTTCAAGTCTAGTGACTCTTCTTTCGAACTGTTCTGGGAACAGTCACTGACTTGAAATGTTAACTCTGTTTCCTTGCCCACAGATGCTGCCAGACTTGCTGAGTTCCATCAGCAATTTACACTTTTGTTTCACATCTCCAGCATCCACAGTTCTCTGAGTTATTAAAGTACGGCGCAAGCCCCTCTCTGCATTGCCCGGCTTTAAATTTTCAGGCGACGGTTCTTCAGTTCGGACAAGGTCGGACTTCTGCTCACCTCCAGGTAGGAATCCTGCTGCATTAAGCTGCCAGCCAATTGGAAGGCTAGCAGCACCAGGCAGGAGCGGTGGGCACTGTTGGTATTGCAGACAGGCCAAGGCATGGAGAAGCAAAAACCTTTGTGCGCGTGCGTGTGCAGGTGTTTGTTTGTGTGCGTGTATGTGTGCACGTATGTGCGTGCGCATGCATGTATGGGTGTGTGCATGTGTGCACGCGTGTGAGAGAGAGAGAGAGAGTGTGTGTGTGTGTGTATGCGTGTGCTGAGGGGAGCTACATATCTTCAACTGACACAGGGGTTCCTAGAAAAGAGGCATCACTCCTTCATTGACCAGCAACCCACAAAGTTAAAACTGTTAGGGTACACATTGGCTGCAAGCCCATGTTTGGGCTGGGGAAAGGATGAGGCCCTTAATTCATTGTGAATTGTCCACTAAAGGGCCTCAATTGTCCACGTGGAGACTCACACCACATCTCCCCATCTCCCGGAAAATGGTGACCTTGGCTGGGGTAAGTGGACAAGTGGTGTACCCATTGCCTCATTATGGTTTTGGTATTAGTGGCAGAGTGGAAATGCATGGATCCAGGCCCGTGGCTAAGCATTTAAGACCAACTGTAATGTTTAACTTTTAACTTCATTCCTTTTATTTTTCTTCTGCATTCCTAAGATTTTGTATCTCGGTACCTTTATACCCAAGATGGAGCTGGGGAATGGCAAATTTGTACACTTTTCACTGTACTCTTGTATCCCTGTACTTGAGTACACATGACAATAAAACCTAATTCTAATTCATTGATGGCACATGCTTTCATTTAGAGGCTTACCATAGCATTTGCTTCCCGCCTCACCCCCAACCCACCCAGAACTGAAGCATGTCTTGTCAGGGTCCCAGCTAAACAACACAACCAAACTCTCAAAGTGGGATATTGTGAATTTTTGGGCGAAAATTATGCTTGTCTCTAATGTAGGAGTTTCAATGTCAGTACTTCCTTCATAAGTTGACACAGGACGGTGGGATTTTCAACTCTTTGATTAATGCTGCTTTCGCTGATAGAGTCATACAGTCGATCCAACCAGTCCATGCCAAACATAATCCCAAACTAAACTAGTCCCACCTACCCAGTCCTGTCCCATATCCCTTCAAACTTTTCCTATTCATGTACTTATCCAAATGTCTTTTGGACATTGTAACTGTACCCATATCCATCACTTCCTCAGGAAGTTCATTCCACATGAGAACCACACGCTGTGAAAATATCTGCCCCTCAAGTCTTTTTTAAAATCTCTCCCCTTTCACTTTAAAAATGTGCCCCTCGTCTTGAAATCCCACATCCTAGGGAAAAGACAAATACCATGAACTCTATCATTAGCCCTCATTATTTTATAAACCTTTATAAGGTCACCTCTCAACCTCCCACACTCCAGGCAAAAAAAAAAGTCCCAGCCTATCCAGCCTTTCTTTATAACTCAAACCTTCCCTACCCAGCAACATCCTGGCAAGTCTCTTCTGAACCCTCTCCAGCTTAATAACCAAGAGAAGAATGTAAAAAATGTAACACAAGTAATTTGAAGCATCTTCCAGATCACTGTGAAAAGTACAATGGCTCCAGGAGAAGGACCTCCCTATACATGTTATCCCGAGTTCCAGGATTCATAAACTGACTAGGATCTCACAGAAACCTGGCATTAGGAGTCTGGGCACCAAAAGACAGCAAACGTAAACCTAAATGTAACGTAAAACCAAGTAAAACTGCAACAAATTACCGTTTCAGAATTAAATCAGAAAACGAAACTGCTGCTTCATATTTTAAATCGGATTCATTAACATTTATCTGTTTAAATAAACCCAAAGTGGTTCAACATCCCAAATGAAATGATATAAATCATCTTTCTCCAGGCATAACTTGGCCAAGTATTTAATACAATTAGTACCACCGCACACATTTTAAATCCACTGTTTACATGTTTCAGTGAACATTGTACCAGCTGCTTATGATCCTTCATTCTGAGCCATTGCTTTCACCAGTGGAGACTGGCAAAACATTCCAAACTTTGGCAATCAGAAGAAACCTTTGATTCTTTCCACTTATCAAGTGTGTATGGACAAACTAAAGTAGCAAAACTAAAGTAAATACGAACAGCAAAACAGGAGTGAAATACAGTTTATAAAGAAATAATCAGCAAAACACAAAGGATTAAGGGATTAGGGCTGGGAGCGGAGCGTTTCATATCCCTGTGTGTTTGGGATGCTTAATAAGGTTAAATGCAAACAATTTTCACATATTAAAAAATGAGAAGGTTCAGTTGCTTCTGCATGTTAAATTCTGTTTGTTGAAGCTAAATGACAATTTCAAAAAGTGCCAAAATTAATGCGCCAAGTATACCAAAGCTACGTGCTGTAATGATTAATGGAGCTGCTTTTCAGAGGGTGCTCCAAATGCAACATTATTTTCCATACGTCTGTTCATTTATTTATGTTCATCTGTTTAGGTAAACACTTGTAAGATGAAAAGTTATCATGTACCAGCTAGCAGAGGCAAGCCAGAGAAGGTGAGATCCAAACCAATGTGCTGACACCAAAATTAACTTCAGAGCAGTTCTGGTAATGATGTGAGAGCTACAAATTGCGAGGTTTAAATATTTTTAATCAACCTGTTCAGACACATTATGACGCACCTCTGAAACAAGTGGAACTTGAACCCAGACCTTCTGGCTGTGAGATAGGGACACTATCACTGTGGATATATTCTCATCAATCTGCACAGGGAGATGTTATTACACACTTCTGGAATGGGTGGGACTTGAACACAGATCACCTAGCTCAGAGGTAGGGACCACAACCACAAGACCCCAGAATTGAGAGGTTCATAATACATCTAAGCAGCCACTAGAGATAATTTGATCTTGGAAAGTGCAGCAAATTTATTCAAAACTTGTCATTACACAAAAGTGATTGAGAAACAGTACAAGGTAGGCTTCTGGAATAATGATGTAATATCAGGAAGCAGAAATGAGTTTCATTGAATCAACAATTCAATTTATTGCACTTCTCTCCATGTAGCCAATCTGTGAATATCTTATTGATTAACTAATCAATATCAATTTAAAAGCTGCTGAATGCAAGCAGGACATCAGCAGTACAACCGGGAATGGGGGCCCGCTTGTGGCACAGTCCCTACCCCTGGACCGGGAGGCCCGAGTTCAAATCCCACCTGCCCCAGAGGTGTGTAATAACATCAGATTGATTAGAAAAATATAATTAAAAAATTATAACTGGGATAGTACTGGGCTCTTGTGACAGTAGTAGAGTTACCTTCTCTGAACCAGGAGGCCCAGTTAAGTCCCACCTACTTCAGGGATAGATAGTAACATCGCTGAGCGGATTCATTGGAAAATATCGACAACTGGGATAGTTTTATTCCCAACTTTTCTCACTAGCAATGGTCACTGCACTATGTGTACATGAACTAACTTTGAGATGACTCCAAGATACACAGCAAGTCTTTATTTCCTACTCTTATCATTTGAACTTCATGATGTTATCCATAGTTTTACAAGATTCAACTGTCAACAAATTTCCTTTTGAATTGCATTTCTTTTCTCTATACTCCAAAAAGCATTATTAGTATTTTTTTTCAACATGGCCATGGCCAAACATCTACACCAGCTTCAGCTTCCCACACAATCATCATCATCCATTCAGTCTCTAAAACCTATCAACTTGTGCCTTGAATATACCGAATTACTGAGCTTGGCACAGTTCTATCTGGGTAGAGAATTCCAAACGTTTCTGACTTTTAAGTGAAGAAACTTCTCAGCTCAACATTACCTGGCTGACAAATTCATCTTCATTTATCTCCCATCTCTAATTACCATGGAACTGGCTGGCTTGCTTGGCCATTTCAGAGGGTATTTACGCACTGGCCATATTGCTGGGAGGCTTCAATCACACATGAGCCACACCAGGTAACAACAGCAAATTTCCTTCCCCCAAGGACATTTGTGAACCAGCCTTCAATTCCTGATTTTTTTTATATTTGCTGAATTTAAATTCCACCAGCTGTCATGCTGGGACATGAGCCCATTTCCCCACAGCATTAGCCTGGGGCTCTGGATTATTTCTGCTATGACATTTTCGCAACGCTACTGTCTCCTTGTTCTGAGACTGTGACCTTTATCCTAGATTCTCCAGTCAGGGAAACATTTTCTCAGTTACTACCCTGCTAAACTCTTTACGAATTTTATATGTCTTGTTATAATAGTATTAAATGTAGACTATCAAATTTAACTTCCATCATCTGATTATTTTACAGGAGACCCACATGAATGAAAGTGATTTTTATAGAGGAAAAATACTCAGCTAAAACTGCCGCCATGGCCAACAGACCACAGAATCTATAGACTGGCTTCACTGAATTTAAAATTGCATCTTAAAACAGTGAAACCAGACAACTCAGTCAGCCCAATAAATTTACACCTCCTATTTAGTTCAAACTTACAAGATAAATTCAAATATTGGAGGATAAAAGGTTGCTTGCACTCAGCTTGGAAAGACAATAGAGTTAGACTCAGGAATCTACAAGTGAACCACATTTCAATAGCTTGCTTATCACAGCAGAAGGAGAAGGAAAAATGAATTCATAGCTACAGGAACTGGAAGGGTTGCTCTCTCTTTGCTGATGTTTTATATAATCTTTTGAGTGAAAGGCTTGGCAAAAGAAACAATTTGGGAAAATAATCATTCACTAAGAACTCCAGGATTCTACATATTTCACAACTGCTGAGGAAACTGCAATGGACTTAGGTTTCACTTCCACAGCTCCAGGACTTTTAAGTATTTTTAAACATAGTTACTTTTAACTTCCTCTTCATACTGGACACCCTTCCACTACCATGTCTTCAAAAGTATTAGCAGTGTGGTGAGCGTGGTTAACGTTGAGATTATTATTTTCTCCTCAGGATTCATGGGCCATAAAATTACTCTTTCTTCCACTCAAGAAAACCTTGGAATTGGCTCCATCATTTTGGTCCACTTTACTAAGTTTTATTTGTAGCATGACAGCCGCATGCTAAAGAGGAAATTTTTAAAAATTGTGACACAAACAGGGGGTAAAAAACAGAAGAGCTAATTCCCCTTTATCCCTTGGTCATAAGTGTTAACTGGATCAACTCTATTCTTCAGAATTCAGGAAAATGTAGTCTATCCAGTCAGATAATCCCCTCATCATAGGGGCCTTTGCTACAATTTCTCCAAGGCATGCTTGTCCTTTCGCAGGCAAGGAGGCCAGAAATGCACATGGTAAATAACTGGGAATTCTTAACCTCCAATCTTTTTGTTAAAAAAAGCTAACATAACATTTACTATTTCTTCACATCATTGTGTTTTTTGATTGACTCATGGCATATCGGTGTCTCTGACTGAACCAGCATTTATTGCCCATCCCCAGCTTTCCTTGAGAAGATGGTGGTGAGCTGTATTCCTGAGCCACTGCAGCCTATTTACTGTTGGTAGACCCACAAAACCATTAAGGAGGGCATTCCAGGATTTTGACCCAATAACACTGAAAGAACGGCAACATATTTCCAAGTCAGATTGGAGAGTGGCTTGGAGAGGAATTTGCACTTGATGGTGCTTTCATGCATCTACTGTCCTTGACCATTTAGATAGAAAAGGGCACAAATTTAGAAGGGAGATGTTGAAGGAGCCTTGGTGAGTTGTTGCAGTGTATCTTGTAGATAGTTTACACTGCTGCTACTAAGAGTTGATGGTCTCCTGTTTTCACTTGTGGGAGAATCTAAAAATGCATGATTTATGATTCTGTGACTAGGGTTTTATAGTTTTAAAATATAGCTTTGTGGATGTTTGTGGAAGTGATACCAACTGAATGAGCTGCTTTGTCCTGGATGGTGTCAAGCTTCTCGAGTGTTGTTGGAGTTGCATCCATCCAGGTAAGTAGGGAGTATTCCATCATACGCCTGGTGTGTGCCTTGTAGATGGTGGTCAGGCTTTAGCGAGTTAATCACTTCAAGATTCTTAGCCTTTGGACTGCTCTTGTAGCCACTGTATTTACATGACTAGGCCTGTTCAGCTCATGGTCAACGATAACCAGCGTTCTCTCTAATTTTCTTACTGGCTATGCAGACCTCTACCCAAGAGCGGCTTTACCTGGCATCTCAAATGGCCAACATCCATGAGGGGAAGGAAAAGAGTCAAAGGTTAAACTTTTTTGATTTGTTTTCAACTTAACAAAGAAAAGGGCTTGGAATAAGCAACAGTGAGCCTCTAAGCTTTTTGAGCAAAAAAAATGGACAATGTGACATGTGCTGTGCCCATGCCTAGTCAGCACTAGATGTGTATCACCTTTCACATTGGTTGGGTACCCACCTGAACCTGACGTTAGGCCCATTTCTTGCAAACAACAATGCCAGTTTCAAGCCTATATGTTTACATCTGACAACCTCAAAACAGTGAAACTAGTGGTTCTTTCTAAATTAGCCTAGTGCCTTATAATTTGTAATCTATTTCAGTAAATCTGTGTCCACCTTCTAGAATATCATGGTAAAATTAGGCATTAGAACATGCTGCTGATATCCACATGGCATTTTCAAGTCTACATAGTTCTGCGTCCACTGGATGGGAGTGCAATTTGCATGTATCGATTATGACTGCGCTCAGCATTCAAAATGCTTTCCAGAATTTAAAAATGCCAAGTGGCTACAGTACTGCATGAATTTATGAAAATGTTAACACACCAAGCACAGCTTCAACTGCAAGTGATTGGACTACCTTGACCTCCTGGCCTGATTCCATTACTTTTATTAATGTCTGCAGATAAACACTGAAAATCCCAACAAAGAGTAAAACGCCACTGGTAATCTCTTTATGAGGTATTTACCGTGCTGGCGAGTTTTGTCATGAACAAATTTTTATATTATTAATATTTAATCATCTTCCAAAGAAACTATTGTTTTCATCATATAAAATATTTACCATCCACATGTGCTTGGCGCAAACAATAAATGTACATCACAATGAACTATCTAGCTGCTTAAAATAATTTATCGCTGTTTCTCTTCATTTTTCCTGCTAGTTAGCACTACTTACTTGGGACAAAATAGAATAGTTAGAGTGATCAGTCAACAAAAGATGGAGACTGTGAGGTGTCTGCCACTATTTCATTCTGTACAATGCTAGCATCATGCGCCAAGTTAAAGCTGATGAAATTCAGCGCATGGGATATTAAAGTTCAGAATCAGACACATAAGTGAATCAGTGGGTGACTACACACTGTGTCAAGGAAGCCTCCTAACTGCAATAGCTCAGGGGTTTTCCTGGGAAACAAGTTCAGCACTGGTGCTAAAGCAATGTTTATTGAAGATATTTGTTTCATTTATCTAAGGTGTTATTAACTAGAGCAAAACAATTTTACAATCAAATCAGCACTTGTTAGCCCAAGCGTAGGTTTGTTCCACTTGCAGAGACAGATGCAGCCAATGTCTCCCAGTCATTGACATTAACACACGGTGAATGATGGACACGAGGCCTCCTTGTGGGAAATGGGGAGTTCTCATTCCTAACTCTGCTCACTCACCCTTGGCTAAGAAACGTCAAAGGCTTTCTCAACTGTTGTAGGCAGGCCTTCTCCCGGAACCAGTAGTTCCATTAAACTTTTAAAAAATTTCTATACCCATTTTGAAAGACTCAGATATGAAACTCAGCCAAAGATTTACTTTAGCATAGATATTGAATATACTTTTTTTTTAAATAAAGTTCTCTAGAATATATAGAATCAATGTGTGTAAATACCAGAATGGTATGTTTGACAGGTACAAAGATCATTCTGATTACATCCAGGCTCTACATTGGCTGCACGTAGCTGAAAATGTACTGAAAGAATCAAACAAACATCGATATAAATAAATTTATAAGTCAGTATTCAAAAGGCCTCATAGTAATAATTGTGCCAGTATAGGTCTGATTTTTCTCCAACTAATGTTTGCTGCCAGTTCCCTCTTGAAGGCATTGTCACAGATTGCTTCTGGGAAGCTTTAATTAGTTTCTCGACACGTTGTCCCACCAGATGCAGCAATGACTGCATGCACAAACAAGCTAGTCGACCACAGTGACTTCACAGCCAACCCTAAATTTGTCCTCAAATGACATCAAGATACAAGTGGAGGCATGCGTCCTAGTTTGTTTTCCTCTCATCAGCCCAGGGACACAGAAGTTGACTGTACAGCATTATTCATTGACTAAATGAAATCAGCAAACTCAACATAGATTTATACTTTGAACTGTGAGCTATATTGTTCTTGATGGAGGGCAAAGTGTCATTGAAACCGAGAGGGACATATATTTGTACCACCTTCAGTGGTGAGAGGCTGGAAGCACATCAATATCATTAAGGGAAAATGCACAGTGTGACTATAATTAGTTATGTTATGCACATATAATTGGTATTTACTGCATCTGTCACACTCCAGGTATTATACTTTGCTGCAAATGTAGCAGTCTAAACAAAAATGCTAGTCATTTCACAATAGTTTATCTGCCCAACAGACTAATAAAATTTCAAAGCATTTCAAGTGACCTCAGATTGGACTCCAGAGGTTTTGAAGCAGATTTCTAAGCAGATGTTTTGCCAATTTATACCACTTGCCTATCTAGACAATTGAAAGGACAAGACAGATTTTTCAGCTAGACATCCTGACTGTGCTGCAGACCCCAGGCTGCACATCAGCAAAATGACATATACCTCCCCCTTCAGGGACAACTCTGTTGTGGGCAGGCATAAAGGCAGGAATCACAAACTAGGTCTCTGTAGAGGGACTGAGATCCAACCTGGGATGGATTGACCTGGAGCCAAGTTATAGTTTTCTGGTATCTTGCATTCTGGCCCATTCAAACTACATCATCATTCTTGGATGGTTGCAAGATATCAGTCCATTCAAACTGTGTGTCATAGAGCTGTATAGCATGGAAATAGACACTTCATTCCAACTCACCCATGCTGACCAGATATCCTATATAAATCTAGACTCATTTGCCAGCTTTTGGCCCATATCCCCCTAAACCCTTCCTATTCATATACCCATCCAGATGTCTTTTAAATGTTGTAACTGTACCAGCCTCTACCACTTCCTCTGACAGCTCATTCCATACACGCACCACCCTCTGCGTGGATACGTTGCAATTTGGGTCTTTTTAAAATCTTTCCCTTTTAACCTTAAACGTATACTTTCTAGTTTTGGACTCCACTACCCTTGGAAAAAAGACCTTGGCTATTCACCCTATCCATGCCCTTCATGATTTTATAAACCTGTATAAGGTCACCCCTCAGCCTCTGACACTCCAGGGAAAATAGCCTCAGTCCATCCAGCCTCTCCCTATAGCTCAAACCCTCCAACCCTGGCAACATCCCCATAAATCTTTTTCTGAACCCTTTCAAGTTTCACAACATCCTTCCTACAGCAGGGAGACCATAATTGCATTTATTGAAAATTCTTAACTGACATCACTAAACTCTAGTGAAACAAAACTATTCACTGTGCACTGTAGTCCTTACCAACTTAGCTACACTGCTATTGTGAAGTAAAATTTAAACTCTAATTTGCAATTTAAGCCCTCTTGAAGGTTTCTCTCCTTCCTAATGTTGTCACCTTGAACATTTCCTTTTACTTTATCAGTTGAGATAAAACTTTACTGAAAGGACCATTTAGTTTGTAAAGTCCTCAGTGATCACAGCATTGCCAATCTGTGACAAGCGTCTGTTCTCATCCAGACTGCTTTAAAAACTCTTCCCCCACTTAGCTTCTGAATGATTTCATATGCTGTCAGTCAAAAATAGCTTGCACTGCTGCAAAAAAGTTTTTAAATGTGCAGTTTACAATTAGTATGCTGTCAATATAGGAAACACAAGGTGACATTCTTGTTAAGATTAGACAGGAGCGTGTCTGTTTTTATCACTACATTTCTCAGGTAACAGGCATGATTGTGATTCTGGTGCTGGTCGATTAACTATGGAAAAGAAAAGGGTCTTTTTTTTTTAAAAAAGTCAAGAAAAATGTCAGTACACAGGAACGTACAAAACCAGAAAAAAAAAGAACAATATCCATCTAGCCACCACTTCTTCCCCCTTAAATTATGTACTACCTGCTTCTCCATGGTCAGTCTGTTCCACTTTTTCACTGCCCACCCCCAAACATGTTATGCTTCCAAATATATTTCGAGCTATCAGCTGACCAGGAATCTGCCTCAGGGCGCCATGGAACTCTTGAAGCAACTGTGCTGTCAGAAACATCCTTGTCGCTCCATGCTTTGCTCACCAGAAGAAAAGTTAACTGTGCACCATATTGGATATTACTTCTCCTGGCAACTTCTTTTTGTCACCATGTGCCAGGAGAAGGTGCAATCAAGAGAGGTCAGGAGAAAATGATCCACATTGGAATGCAGATTACTGGGGCAAGGGGGGATTCTGCTCAAGGTACTTGCAATGACCTGAGCAAACCCAATTCAAATGTCAGCAATGCCAACACTACTGCTGAAATAATTTGAGCTAATGATTTATTCCAGGACTTATATATCCAACAGTAATCATTCTAGCAGGTGACACTCATGTGAAAATCTAGTAATCGCAGTGAAAAACTTGTGCAATATTCACATTGTGTTGGTTTTTGGGTGCCTGACCACAGAGGCATATAGGAACCATGAAGGAATTTCAGTCCTGCTCCCTCAAGATGGAATTGGAGATAAAATGCTCGCGTTCTGATGAGATTGCGTAAACTTTAGTTATATTCCCCTGGAGAGGTTAGGCATGATCTGACTAAAATGTTAAGAATATTAAAGGAATTGACTGGACTATGCACTTCAATCAAATCTCAGTTTAAAGGGCACAAATTTAAAAACTCACATTATTTTAAAAGTACACGTCACCTATTTTGTTGAGTTGACACAGGTACAATGGCTGTACAACTTCTATCTTCAAAGAACAAGACCTTATATCTTAATAGAGATAGCTTCCAGTACATGCAAATATGCTGCACTGAGTCCGAATAACTATCCTAAATTGATTGTTGCTTAATTTTTTTCCCCACACACTCAGGATTATTTTGCAAATGTTGTCCAATTGTGGAATCACATCTAAGTTTGGATGCTGTGCTTTGGGCCTGGCAAGCACGAGCTGGTTGGGTACAATCAGTGCCTGGCTTGTTGCAAACACCAGAAAGGGCATGTTGTTTGATACCATCCACTAGTCTTTGGGGCATATAACTTACACACATGGCAACACACCAACACTGAGATTCATATATCACATTAATCACTTGTTGGACAGGCAGAAGCTCTCTTTGGTATGATGCATTCTGTTAGCAATGAAAGCTTTTGTTGCAGTTCTGCACAGCAGTGCGAGCTTCACTTGTTGCTCAAATCTTTGTGATTCTTTACCCTTAAACTGGGCACTCTTCACAACTAAAATAGTGACCATCTTTACCACATTCATGAGTTTATGTGATACACAGCAGGAAATCTGGTCAGGGTATCCATTACCTCTCAGAGCGGCTGTGATGTACCCTACTTCATTCAGCATCTAGCTTACACAGCGAACAAATGACTCTGACCTCAATCCTCAGGTTCCCAACGAGGCCAATCTTCTATCAAATTGTCCTGATGAGTGCCGGACACAGTGCTTCAATAATGTGTCTTCTTTCAGCAATAATCAAAATAGATTATGCCTGACATTTGGGACTTTGATAGTTTAGATTTAAAAGGCTGTTATTTAGTGTACTTTGTGTACACATCTCTGACACCGATTCTAATAGTTTGTGGATACAAATATACCTGATATGAGCATAATTTACAAAATGCAAATCTTTGTCCTTCTTAATACAGAAACATTCAGCAAGCATAAAATGGCCTAAACAAAGTAGTCACGTATTTATCAAACATGGGACCATAATTAAGATGTGTGCTTAGCGTGTCTGCTGGTTTGCAGTTTGAAACCTCAATGGTAAGTTACAATCCAAAGCAGCATATTACATGCAGGCTGACTTTCAAGGATTCCTACATAGAAGTGTGTTCCATTGTAAGGGGTGCCGGGGGGATGGGTGGTCAAGGACTACTCTTCAAAGTGGCACTGTTAACTAGCAACATTTTTTCGTCAGCTTAAGTCCAGTACTCTCTAACAGCTTAACACTACATGGATCAATTCAGCTTTCTATGTGTTCACAAGATGTGGACATCACTGGCTTACAAGTATTTATTGCCCATCCTTAATTGCCCACAGGGCATTTAAGAGTCAACCACATTTCTGTGGGTCTGGAGTCACTTGTAGACCTGATCAGGTAAGGAGGGCAGATTTACCTCCCTAAAGGCCATCAACAAACACACTGAACTGGACATGATAGGCAAACAATTAAAAAAACAGAACCAGAAGTGATGCCAACAACCCCAGCAAACCAAGGCATATAAATAACAAGTGGGACAGAACAACAATGCTTCACCGGAGGCACACTGACCATGTTTCCTACCAGGGTGATGAAATGTCTGCAATCAAACACACCGGCTCGGCAAGTCTACAACTCATCCACAACCCGAGCTACAAATCTTCTCAAAAACTTTAGAAATCACAGGACACAGGTTATAGTCCAACAGGTTTATTTGAAACCACAAGCTTTCGGAGCCTCAGTCCTTCTGATGGCGTGTCATTTCTGACCTTGTCCACCCAGTCAAACACTGGCACCTCTACATCAAAAACTTTAGGCATTAGTGAATCAGATGTGTTTGATGACAAATCAACAGCGGTTGCCATTAGGCTAGCTTTCATATTGCACCTTTTTTAATTGATTTCAAATTTCATCATCTGCTGTGGTTCAAACTCATGTCCCCAGAACATTAACCTGTGGCTCTGGATTGCTATTACCACTATACCACTGCTCACCTATTCCTATTGACATTTCTGAACAAGTTAACTCTGTTTCTCTATTCACAGATGCTGCCAGACCTGCTGAGTTCATCCAACACTTTCTATCATTATTTCAAAATCTTATTCGAGTTCTAGCACCATCGCAGCAGTTTTGGTCCTGATTACTGTTTATCTGTTCCCAACACAGACTCGGCGTCTCAGTCACATTCCTATGGGCTCAAGCTCCACTCCACAGACTAGGACATAATCCAGACTGACACTTTATTGTTAACAAGAGATTTATTTGAGGGCCTTACCGGGTAGAATTTAAAGGCCTATGGCACTATTCAAAGAAAAACTGGAGAGTTTATTGCAATTTTTTACCAATGTATCCTTCAATCAAAATAAACAGAAGGCAACAGCAGTTTAGTGTCTGTTTACAGGTAATATCAGACCCCAAAGTCTCCAAAATTGCAGGCAGGAAATGCACTGTCCAGTACATTGGAAGACAACAAGCAAAAACTGTCATTTATCCATACATGAAGCCTGTGTTAGGCCGCATATTGCATAAACCGAAGGCCTAATATCTTCCTGACATCCTGCTGCAGGACTGAGTTATCCTGGAAGACCTGTTATTATTAAAAGCTGCATTTAGATGACGCCAAACCTAAAGAATGCCTGCAAAACCAACATAAGAATCTTGATTCAGAGATAGTAGGAACTGCAGATGCTGGAGAATCTGAGATAACAAGGTGTAGAGCTGGATGAACACAGCAGGCCAAGCAGCATCAGAGGAGCAGGAAAGCTGATGTTTCCAGCCGAGACCCTTCTTCAGAAATGGGGGAGGGGAAGGGGGTTCTGAAATAAA
>NC_063335.1:88082429-88134913 GCF_021869965.1 Rhincodon typus
TTTATTTCAGAACCCCCTTCCCCTCCCCCATTTCTGAAGAAGGGTCTAAGCCCGAAACGTCAGCCTTCCTGCTCCTCTGATGCTGCTTGGCCTGCTGTGTTCATCCAGCTCTACACCTTGTTATCATAAGAATCTTGAGCGAGAGTACACCTTTCAACTTCACATTAAACCACTCTCTTAACCAACCACACTGTAAACAGCATCCTCACCCCATCATTCCCTGGAACACCAAAATCTAACCCTTTACCTCGGAGCACCTGGCCCCACACCCAAACATGAAGATGCCCAAACTAAGCCCTAATCCCATTGCCCACTGTTGGCAGAGTCTGCGTTTGACCTCTCTTGGTTACAGCGCACGACCAGTCTGTGTACCTAACCTGAAACACAATGCTGAGAGGCAGCAGCTGACAAAATCCCAGTATCTTACAGAATCATTCTAGCACAGAGTGCAGCCATTCTGCCCATCAGGTCCATACTGGCTCTCCACAGAACAATCCAAATAGTTCTATTTCATATTTGGCGTAAAGCAATTGAGGCACTGGGGAGTTGATATATCATTATTTATATGTAGGCACATTAACACATATGTTCTACAAAGAACTTTTGACTTTTTATCAAAATAATACCTTTTTGGAAAATTCTCTTAGCCACGTGCTGTGTTGCTGATCTGATCCATACTGCTGTAGGTTTTCTCCACTGAAAGTCAGTTCCTTTCCTTCAATTAGTGCAAGAAGGGAAAACTGACACCACTTCATCCAACTTGTGTTTTTCAGCCAGGTCAGGAGGACCTTTGCTCATAAATCATCTTTCAACAAAGTACCAGCATTTCCTTTCTCAGTATCTCCCTTTGCACAGCGCCTAAAGAGAGTGTTTTACTGAGAAGCAAATAAGCAGATGCTTTTTATAATAAACCATTTTGGAAATGCATTTAAGCCAATCACTATCACCACATAATTCTTTGCAAATCAGCAAGCTATCTCAGCTAGGGAACAATGTCAACATCTCTGTTCACGTCAACTGATAGAAAGCAATTGATTTCAAAGCAAATCAAAGGCCCTGGCCTGAATCACAAGGCTGCACAAAATGTGCAGCGAAAGACAAGAGGGTCTGTTTGCCACTGAAGCTGCAGTTGTAGGAACTGTTTGCCAGGTTTCTTGTTGGTTGGCTGCATATGCCTCAACAACCAATAGCATTCTCCATCCCTCAGTTTGGCTCAACGAAGAATATAAACCAGGCTCCAGTTTCTGACTCGGGACCACATTTTTAAAAGAGATTTTTAATTATACAGCATCTTTCCACAGCCTAAGGACACCCAAAAACACTTTATAGCCAGGGATTGAGAAGCAGGTGGAGCATCTGCTACATGTGCTCTGTCCAGGGTCAGATGCTAGTGCGGTGCAGTCAACGAGGACAGCTCTGTTCAGTTCTGGAGAAGTTAGGAGAAAGTCCACAAAATGACCACGAACCCCTCAGCATGGCCTTGGGGGGCATACGAATCAGCTCCTTGTTAATATTCCTAGCGCTCGTGCTTTGCAGCAACAAATTGCTGGTCTATGCTGACAACTAGTGTACACTACAAGGTTTCAACAGTCAGTTGCAAACAGCTCTCCCTAAAGTTTGATGCTCTCTGAAGGACCTGATCTAAATTGAGGGAAGTCCACGTACAAAGCTAAATGAAGAAGCGGCACTGTGCGTGGGCAATCGAAATGGACAACAAGCAGATAGCTGAGGGAGCTGTGAGAGGGTAACACAGAATCAAAGCGCTTCTGACATCCATTGCCAGTTGTGTCTGACAACTGATCAATTTCAGTTCCCACTATAATCAGCTCCACATTTAGCACAGAAAATTGTTGCTTCTGGACAGAGATACAAATGCAAATTACAAAATTGACCTCTCAGAGTGGGCACTACTGTTGTTTCAAAAGGACATAAACCAGCTGCCCATGACACCTGTATTTACATTTAAATGGTTTATTTAAACAACTAAATCTCTAAAGCAGACCAGCTAGTGGTGTGTTGAGTGCTTAGGAAGAATACACATTCTTTTGATAAAAAGCTCAGGAAGTACCATTAGGCCCTTTACAAACACAGCACTTATAGCAACCAGTACAAGGTACATCACAGACACACATTACCAGGTGCAACCCTTGTTTCCTTATTGTGGTGTAAACATTCATAATTACAACAAACTAATTAATATAAAGTAAAGCAATAAGATCATCTCATATTCTCCTAAACTCCAATTGATATAAACACAGCCTGTCATAAGACAGGCTTTCCTCATAAAATAATCCACCTTCCCCACATCCCAGAAATCAGTTGAGCGAACCTTCTCTGAATTTTTTTTAAGGCACTTATATCCTTTCCTAAATAAGGAGATCAAAACTGGACACTCCAGATGTGGCCTCATTAAGGCTGTATAAAACTGTAGCAAAACATTTCATATTTCATTCACTTCACAATAAACAACATTCCACATGCCAGTCTATTTTGCTGTACCTGCATGCTAACTTCTTGTGATTCACCTCTCTGAACACAGATCATGCCTAAGGCTTTCCCAGCCTGTGTAGTTCACTAAGAGTTACTCATTGAACTGTTAGAGAAGCTTTGTACCCAGCTTTATTAAAACATGTTTAACATGAAAGCTTTTAATGGAATATTTGTCAGCACATGCAAACATTCTGTAATAGTGTTATAATATGCATCCTACACAGAAACAAGACATATTGCTTTCAAGTGAGGATGCAGTCGTGTTATTTTACCAGATTAGGAATAGCGTGGCCCTATAATGTTGATTAGCAGCTCAGATCGCACCTTGGAAATAAAAATCTGGCACCAGTAAAAACAACCTTTGAGTTTGTGATTTCTCTCAAAATAATAAACTGAACTAGTTTACCACAGTCCTTTTGTAAAAGAAGCCTGCTCTCTGATCGGTCACTCCAGTTCCACACCAACCTGTTTGACTCCCAAATGCCCAACAAGAAAAAAACCCATCACATTTCAAACCTATAACTTCTACCACCTAGAGAAACACAGGCAGGACACACAGGTGGACATTTATCACAAATCCTTCATCATTCCTGGATCAAAATCCTGGAATTCCACATCAAAGCATTGCTTTGCTTTAAATTCATCCACGGGATGCTGGAATGACAGGAAAGCCCAGTACTTGCTGTCCATCCCTAATTGCCAATAGGAACTGCTGCAGCCCCTTTGGTGGAGGTCCAACACATGATGCCGTTGGGAAGGGATAAAGCCCAAGATTATGAGCCAGTGTCAGTGAAGGAACGACGGGATCATTCCCAGTTAGAATGGTGCTCGACTTCAAAGGTAAATGGTGGCAGTATTCCTATTCATCTCCTGCCCTTATTCTTCTTGGTGCTAGACATTATGAGTTTGCAAGGTTCTATCAAACATAAGATACTGCATCTGAAAGATGGTACATGCTGTTGCCACTGTACAGCAACAATAAAAAAGTGAATGTTTAAGGTGATACGTGGGTACCAATCAAATTAGCTACTTTGCCCTGGAAGCTGCACCCACCCAGGTTAGTCCAGTTTACTCCATCACACTCCTGACTTGTACCTTACAGAAGATAGACAGTGTTTGGGGAGTTAGGAGGTCAGTCACCTTATGAAATTCCTTCAATAATACCCTGGTGCCTTCAGCATCTAGGCGTGAATCCAACTAGCAGAGAGCTTTCACTTGCTTTTGCTCTCAACTCACACTCTCTTGTACGGACTGTTTCCCCATTGCCACTAATATCTCCACTAAATGGAATTTTGTTAGAATTCCTTGATGCCACATTGGTCAATGCTGCATCACTATCACTTGCAGACACTATCAGCTTATCTCTAGAACGCAATTCCTTTATCCGTATTGGACCCAATGGAGTAATGAGGTCAGGAGTCAAGTAGTCCAGACAAAACTCAAA
Source organism: Rhincodon typus (assembly GCF_021869965.1). NCBI lineage: Eukaryota > Metazoa > Chordata > Chondrichthyes > Orectolobiformes > Rhincodontidae > Rhincodon > Rhincodon typus. Next base: position 88,086,364 of record NC_063335.1, read on the forward strand.
CTGAGCATTGGTGAGCAGATTATTGACAACTAAATGACATCTGTAACCCAACCCTAACCCTACTGCAATGTCCACACTGCCTTCCATTAATTTCATGATGATTGACAATAGACTGATGGCATGGTTGTTGGTCAGTAAAACCCTTAACCATGGAGATACTTCCCCACTTACTACCAGACTCAACACCTTAGCCGCTTATGAAAATCAAAATATTCACAGAAACAAAACTGCATATGGAAAAAGGATGTACTGCAAAAAGGATTCATTGTGTGAAGGAATGTGAGGCTTCTAGTGTGTTGCAATGGTAAATAAATGAATGCATTATTTAATACTATATTCTGTGCTGGACTTTGTACTTCAGCTGTTACTCTTAAAGCAGTTTTCTTTTCTTGCCAGTTCCCTGCACTGTAGCGGTGCCAGCAATCCAATCTGAACACATGATTTGACATCCTCCTAAAAGAAAACAAAGCTACCATTCAGGATAACTTGTTTTGGTCACTACTCGAAGAGATTCTCGGCAGATGCACAGCTAGCGCAGTTCAAATAAATGCTGCCGTTTCAAATGACATACAACACAAGACTTCATAAATCGCAGAAAGAAACTTCAACTCCACATATTCTAGACATATTTGCATTCCTTCATCATCTTTTCTGAGCTCTCCTCTTAGGCCACGAAACCATTTCCTGTAGTTGTAAAGTCTCAATTTATCACTGTTGTCAGTCGTTTGGGCAGTGGCATACTATAAAGTGTGTTAGTCTTACCCTGGTTCCTGACCTGAAATTTAAACTGGATGGGTCAGATGGAGGCTAGATTGCAGACTGTAAAACAATGCAGTGAGGCTGGTTGGTGTGCAGCCTGTCAGCGGATAAGACTGTGTGAAGAATGGTTTTCTTTGTATGAAGCTCAAGTGTTTTACTAAGTGTCAAAATCTCTTGATTTTGGCACAATGCAAAGGAACAGAGGTGCTGACAGGCAACTTGTCAGAAAACTGGTGTCATTACAAGTTCACAAATACTACTTGGCTTGTTTGGCTTTGAAAGTGCTCCCTGTAGCAAAGGGAACTGGCAAAATGCTCAAGAGGGCTTGCTCTCGCTGGGCATGAGCTGTGTGTGTCACCAGGGAGGAAAGGGAGCTTGTTACATTGTTGTGCAAAGCATCTCCAGCCCAAAGAAACTGTTCTGATGGCAACAGATAAAGCAAAAGGTTCACATGGATAGAAAATAAACAAAAATCCTGAGCCAGGGCAAGTGAATTTCCCAGTCCCTCCAAGTTAGCTGCCTGCTCAACATTTATTAAAAAGTGTGGACAAATCTAACTTCAGGCACAAGTAAACTATTTGAAGTTGCTAAAGACCACTTCATTCTTGACTGAAACTTCCTGTAGGGGTCACACATTGAAGACGGAGATGAGGAAGAATTTCTTCTCTCAGACAATACTGAATCTGTGGAAGTCTTCACCACAGATGGCTGTTGAGGCTGGGTCATTAAGTGTATTCAAGACAGAGAATGACAGATTTTTAATCAGTAAGGGAATCGAGGGTCATGGGGAAAAGGCAGGAAGGTGGAGTTGAGGATTATCGGACCTTAACTGTGGAGCAGATTCGATGGGCCAAGTGGCCTACTTCTACTCCTACATCTTATGGTTGAGGTAAAATCGACATCAACATTCAGGATTAGATTTGATGGTCAATTGAAGGGAAAAGGTGGAGGGTACTTGGGAATGCTAGATATGCCAGCATTCTGTTGGCTGTTGGCTCGTATACCATTAACACTGGCATGGACTGACAAGGCCAAGTGGCTTACTCACATATTGTAAGTGGTATTTCTATGCACATATGCTTGTGTGATATTCATGTTCATCAGTTTAATGCAGTTGTCAGATAGCTCCATCAAAATGCCTGGCAGGCAAACATGAAATGCCAGCAAGAATTTCTCTCCTCCTACACAGATCCTATTACATGTGAATATCTTTCATTTTCCACCATGTTATATGGGAGGACTTATTCACACTCAGCTAAATGTTTACAATGGAGACAAATTTTATCTCTGGCAAAGAACAAATTCCCAATGTCAGATTTAAGACGATGCACAATCACTGTAAGTAATACCCACTGAGGTAACGTTGACCCAACACAGTGAAAGGTGCTAAACTAGTAAGGAACACTAAAGATGTTTACAACTACCCTCTCCCTAAGTAGACTAAGATTTGGCTTTTTACCCATCTGTGTTTAACAGTCACCTGTATGCAACCACAACCTTATCAGAGAGAGTCAGGAATGATGTGGCACAAAACTCTTAAGATATGAGAGTTGAAATGGTCATGTCCCACCAATCCGATGCTGCCTCCACTTCACAAATTAATTTCTTATATTGTGATAATGCTACGAACTGCAGACATTTCTGTAGAACACTACATAAGCAGTCATTTCAGGTTGTTGATAAAATGAAAAGTATGTAAATACCCAATATATGGAATAAAAACATACATGTTGATACTCTGGTTAAAAAAAATTGCTCCCTGAAACATTCACTTTTTGTAGTCGGTATTGGGCCCATTTTTGTATTTATTGAATATTTTCCTTGTATTTACTTTGAACTGGATAATGGTTCTTTAGTTATCACATTGCTGATGACCTAGCCATGACTCAATGCATAAAGCAGCAAAAAAAAAATGTTTTCTTTAAGGCCATTATTCTCTCTCTACTAGCTGATGCTACTACCAACCTGACCTGTCTTTAGAAACTTGTACATCTGCTATTCACTTCAGGGCTAAACAGTACAGCAAAGCATGGCAGCCACGGAGACAGCAGTCAGCAAAGGTGAAGAAACATCACCAAGGCAACATCAGCTATTAACTGCAAAACAGAAACTGAAATTGGAACACAAAGAAAGACTGCACAGTGTATCATCAAACAACGATTTCTGAGAATGAACCTTCTCGGGATTTGTAAAAATCAGTGGATTCTTCCAATTCAAAAAAGCAAAGGCAGTAGACAAATGGGAACACCATCACCCGCAATGTTTCTTCCTCATCTCTCTCTCTCACCCCTTTCAGACTTGGAAATATATTATCATTGTTTTATTGTCACATGCTCAAATCCTGCAGTTCCATTGATGATAGCACTCCAGTTGTACCCACACTGCATATACTGCAGTGATCCTGTGGATCCAAAGTTAGTTCAGTGGCTGAGAGTCACTGGAGCAGGAAAGGTAATGGTTGATAGGTGTTTTTGTGACTAGAATTTGTTTCCAGAGGGCTCCACAGTACGCAGTTCATAGGCCCTTGCTTTTTGTGGGATATATCCCATGATTTTAAGACTGAGCTGGTAAACAAGGGGATGAAAGGTTCTCAGGGTTAAGTGGGAATGTGGATTTAAGGTTACAATCAGATCAGCCACGATCTTATTAAATGGCAAGTGCAGGTTCAAGGTCCTGAAAAACCTACTTCCAATCCTTGTTTATACGTCCATATTTGGACTTGAATGTACAACCAAGAATTTTGCAGATGATACAACGATAGGCCGGGCAATTAATCATGACAAAGATAGCAATGATTTTGACAGAAAATAATATGAATAAGTGCAGGGTCATACACTTGAGGAGAACAAACAAGCTAAGGAAACAGAATAATTAAAAGGAGATTCAGAAGAGTACAGAAACAGAGGAACCTCACAGTGTACGTCTACAGATCAGTCATGTTAGCAGGGCAGGTAAGGTGGTTAAGACATACGGGATACTTTCCTTTCTTAGTCAACTCACTGGCAGTGCATGCTGAAAATCAAGCCCTACTATTCCTGGAGTGATCAGAAAAGGTAAAAATGTTAAAATAAGTATACAAAATTCCCAATTTACCTGATTTCCAGCTCCAATACGATTGAAAGCACTTTTACGTTTCTATGCAACAGTGATTATTATTTATCATGAGTAATTAGACCCTAGCTACAGATAAACTGTTGTACACTCTCTGCATATAACACTACATATTAAAACTCTATTTCCCTTATCTCACACACACACAGAGAGAGAGAGAGAGAGAGAGAAACTCACAGAGAAAAGTAAAATAGAATATTAGAAAGGTACGTTGGTCAAAACTTTTCAGTTGACTTTCTCCAAATATTTCCACTAGTTTACAAGTAACACGAGGTAGCTGGTTTGCTTGTAAAATGTCTCTGATTATTAATCAAGAGTCACACTTTGCAGCAACTGCTAAAGGAAAGATTAAATAGTTTGCTTCAGGTTTAAAGGGGGTTCTGCCAACACAGAGTAGACAGGCAGCTCCTGAGAGATTTTTTTAAAATCTTGTTCCCAGCCTTAAGCTGTACAGTTACATAAGAACCGATCACATGACAGGCAAAGGTCTCTCCCATTGATAATTGGACACGAGACCATAGACCAACCAAACTCTTGTTGCCAACCAGAACTATATTTTACATAGAGCCCGTTGTTTACAACCCAAACTTCAACTGCTGCTTGTTCAAACAACTGCTTACTTGATCAAAAAAAAAACAAAGAACTGTAGTTGGAGATAGTAGGAACTGCCGAAGCTGGAGAATCTGAGATAACAAGGTGTAGAGCTGGATGAACACAGCAGGCCAAGCAGCATCAGAGGAGCAGGAAAGCTGACGTTTCGAGTCTGGACCCTTCTTCAGAAAATTTTCAAGGAACTGTAGTTGCTGGAAATCCGAAACAAAAAACAGAAACTGCTGGAGAAACTCAGCAAGTCTGGCAGCATCTGTGGAGAGACAGCAAAGTTAATGTTTCAGATCCAGTTCTAAACTTTAGCTATTTGCATGATGTTTTCCACAAGTATTAGGTTAACTGCTTTCTGAAATATGAAGCAATCTTTGCAAAACAAAGGTTTTTAAAATAGTTCTTTCTCATTTCAGCCCATAATTTTAGAATATGTAAAGACATTGCTTGTTCTTGCATTCCTTAAAGACAGTCTATATTTGACTGATACAAAATGTTAAGTTAGGCCACAGGATATAGTCCTGCTCACTGATTTACAGGATGAGTATGATTACAGTAGAGAGGGTACTGAGGTGATTTATAAGAATAGTTGTCAGAATCAGGAATTTTAGCCACGAGGAAAGTCAAGGGTTGTTTACTTTGCAACAGTTGAGGCTGAAGAGAGATTGAACAGAGGTTTATAACATTTTAAGAGTCCAAGACAGAGTGGGGAGGAAGGATCTATTTAACTTAGCAGACAGGTCAATAACCAGCATTTGAAGTGACTGGTAAATAAAAATCAGAGGGGCATTGAAAGCAGTTTTGCATCCAAAGGTCAGTTAGGGTTTGGAACTCTGTGACCAAGAGCATGGCAGAGGCAGAAACTCGCATCATTTTGAATAAAAAAACTCGGAAATCCACTCGTATTGCCATAACTCAGAGCTTTTGAGGTAAGCTGCAAAGTATGATCATGCTATATAGCTCTGTATGGCTGATATGGGCAGGATAGGCTGAATTTTTGTTTTTAAAGCAAATCACCAGCACTTTCTCAAAGGTACTTAAATGCAACCACTAAATACTGATGTTGCCATTCATCCCAAGAATGAAATTGAAGTAAAAACAGTATTTAAGCTCAAGAAGTTCTCCCAATATGAGATAACTGGCATTTGTAAAGCATCTTTTACAAGTACAGGATAGCTCTCAGTAGTTTCCAACCACTGAAGTACTTACGAAATGCAGTCATGTCTGTAATGTGGGAAACTCTGCTGCCAATATGCAGGACAGAAAAAAAATTATGATGAAGAAGAACCGATAATCTGCTTTAATGATACTGCTTAAACGATAAATATTGGTCAGGATAACTCATCTGCCTTCCCTCAAAACAGTGCCTTCAAAACCTTCCTGAAGTCTGGTGCCCATAACTGGATGCAATACTCTGTCTGAGACCAAACTAGTGTCTGAGAGACGTTCAACAAAACACCTTGTTCATATGCTCGATGCCTGGAATACTCCAGGCTTTATGAACTGCTTTAATTTATCATTTTATACAAACAACCAGTTCAGAAGTATTATTACACAGGTCTAGAGCAAGTGGGACTTGAACTCGGGCCTCCCGGTCCAGGGGTACAAACACTACCATTATGCCACAAGAGGGCCCTTTAATAACTTATACACATGCATCTGCACCCCCTTTAGAATTGTAACTTTTATTTTGTATTGTCTCTCATTTTTTTTTACTAAATTGCACCACATCACACTTATCCAGATAAAGCTGAACTTCATCTGCCACCTAACTGCCAACTTCAACAACTTATCAATATCATTTGAAATTCGACATGATCTTCCTCACAGTTTACAATTCCTCTAACTTTCTTATCATTCACAAATGTTGAAACCATACTCTGGGCACAAAGCTGTAGATCATGAATGCATATCATGAAAGGCAAGGATCCAACACTGACCCCTTGGGAAGTCACTATAAAACTACCCCCAGCCCAATAGATATTGATTAATTGTTTGCTATCACTCAGCCAATTTTGTATCATTTTGCTACTGTCCCCTATTCTTCCATGAGTTCTAATTTGGCTCACAAGTCTCCCATGTGGCACTATATCAAATACCTTCTGGAAGTCGTTATGAGGTACATTAACAGTGTTGCCTGGATCACCTCATCAAAAGACTCCATGTTAGTGAAAAAAGATTCTCCTTCAAGAAATCCATGCTGGCTCTCTTTAATTAACCCACATTTGTTCATGTGATCACTTTGTCCCAAATTACTGTTTCTAGAGGTTTCCACAACTGAAGTGAAACTGAATAAAACCAAAAGGACTGCAGATGCTGTAAATCAGAGACAAAAATAGAAATTGCTGGAAAAGCTCAGCAAGTCTGGCAGCGTCTGGCAGAATTGAGGAAGGGTCACCAGAACTGAAACGTTAACTCTGATTTTTCTTCATAGATGCTGCCAGACCTGCTGAGCTGCATCTATGAAGAAAAATCAGAGTTAACGTTTCAGTTCCAGTGACCTTTCCTCAGTTCTGCCAGACGCTGCCAGGCTTACTGAGCTTTTCCAGCAACTTCAGTTTTGTTTCTGAAGTTAAATTGAGTTGTCTATAGCAGCTTCATTGATCCTTGAATTTTTTTTCAACAAGGGTGTTTTCTCTGCAATTCTCTGCTCCTCTGGCACCACCCTGAGTCTAAGGAAGGCTGAAAAATTGCCAGCATCCTTGCAATTTCCATTTATCTTGACTTCTCATTCAATCTTTTGTCAACTTATCTTGTACAGTCAGCTTATTCAATATCTTTTCATTGACTGTGAATCCTTCTCGGGACTGAATTTCCTTCTTTTGCACCATTGTTTGTGTATTATTTTCCTTCCTTGGTAAAGACAGATGCAAGGTTTTTGTTTAATATTTCAGCCACATCATCCGCCTTCATTTGTAAATCCCCTTTTTGGAAGTTAACTCAGCCCCACTCCTCCTTTCAATTTCTCTCGATATTTTTTCATTAACCTGTTTACAGATGTTATTAGAAAACTTTGAAATTTTCTTTTATGTTTATCACCGCTCTATTGGTCATTCCCTCATTGCTTCTCTTATTTGATATTTCCTCACTGCCCTGGACCTACTTTAGTCAGGGTGGTTCTTAACAGTATTTTCTACCTGACATCCATTATAAGCAGACTTCTTCTACTTTATTATGATGTCTACCTCTTTTGTCAAATAGGGAGCTGTCGATTTGATGCCCAACACTTCGCCTTTCGCGGGAATATACCTTGACTGTATCTGAACTGTCTCTTTTTTGGAGGTAGATCGTTGTTCAGCTGTTTTTCCTACTGACATTTGGCTGCTCTTACATCATCAAACTTGGCTTTACTCCAATTACTTTACTCTTCCTCGGTACTGTTCATTAGCTTTGTTATAGTCAGCCTAGTTATAAACACAGTGATCACTATCACTAAAAATGTCCTCCCAATGATACTTGATTTATTTGGCCCACTTCATTCCAAAGAACAAGGTCTAACAGTGTTTCCTTTCTCTTTGGAATGAAAACATACTGCTCTAGAAAATTCTCCTGAACACAATTTACGAACCCCTCTCTGCCTTCACACAATTGCTATCCGAGTCTAAATTCAGACAATTAAAGCTTCCATTATAATTACTTTAAACATTTTGTTCTTCTGCAGTTTCCTTGCAAACTTGTTTCTCTACATCCTTCCCATAGTTCGTGTCATAAAGATTACTCTGGGAAACGTAACTGTACTTTATTTTTATACTTTAGTCAAATCGATTCCCTCCTTGAATCCTCTGGGACGTCCTCCCTCTGCAGTATTGCAACACTTTTCTCAATCAATGCCACCATTACTCCCCATTTTCATCTTTTCCCATTTTGTTCAATATCTTGTACAGAGGAATGTTTAACACCCAACCCTGCCTTCCCCGGAGTCACGTCTTCAGAAGGATATATTGGCCCTGGGGGGTGAGTACAACATGGATCTACAAAAATGACACCTGGACTTCAGGAATTAAATTAATGTCAGGAATTTATAAAAATTGGGCCTGATTCCTCTAGAATTTAGAAGGTTAAGGAGGAATCTGATCAAAGTCTTCAAGATGTTTACAGGAAAAGACAGGGTAGATGAAAATAAGCTATTTCCACTGGTTGGGGATTCTAGAACAAAGGGGCACAGTCTGAGAGTTAGGGCCAGTCTGCTCAGGAGAGATGTTAGGACCATTTGTTCACACAAAGGTTGGTGGATGTTTGGAACTCTCATCCACAAACAGCAGTGGATCCCGGATCAGTTGTTAATTTTAAATCTAAGATAGATTTTTTTTATTACACAAAGGTTTTAAGGAATGTGGGACAAAGGCAGATATATGGAGTTACCTCACAGATCAGCCATGATCTCATTGAATGATGGAACAGGCTTGAGGGGTTGAATGGCCTACTTTTGTTTCTACATTCCTATATCTTCTAGACAAATATCCACTTGGATGGGAGTGAGTATTTGCCAGGAGAAACTATCCCAGAAAGAGATTGTTTACAGGACAGTTGGGGGACAATGAAATTGGTCACGGTACATACGCTTCTGCCAACGTTGCTGCAGAATCAGGACTGATGAAGGGTGTAAACCCAAAACATCGACTCTCCTGCTCCTCTGATGCTGCCTGACCTGCTGTGTCCCTTTCCAGCCCCAGATTTTATTGACTCTGACTCCAACATCTGCAGTTCTAGCTATCTCTGACCTTCAGGTCAGTCCTTATCTTGATTGGTCTCTCCCCCTACGTAATAATTTTTTCATCATAATCCAGACTCACATACTATTCCGGATAAAATAAACCCTGCCTGTGCTTCCTGAATTACAAATTCAATCTTCACCCACTCAACCTGAGGGGCTTTGGTGCACAGTTGGCTGGTCACTCATCACCAAACCTTTACCTGATCATATCAAACACTACTGTGTTTCAGTCCCCTAACATAAATTTCCAACTGTTCCAGTTGGAAAAGGCAAATACTCTCAGCCTCTGTTTTACAAAGGCACAACTGCATTAACTGTACTGCAAGTTTCCCCACCCTCACATCCAATATTGTATGAAGGAGGCTTATGAGTTTCTTAATCACCAAAATCAAGATGTCTCTGTAATGACAAACAAAGGTTTACCAGACTGGTTCCTGGGATGGCAAGACTGTTGAATGAAGAGTTAGGGTTATATTCACTGGAGTTTAGAAGAATAAGGGGATCTCATAGAAAGCCATAAATTTCCAACAGGATCAGACAGAAGTGATGTTCTTGATGACTGGGGTCACCAGAACCAGCGGCCACAGTTTAAGTATATGGGGCTGGCTATTTAGGACTGAGTTGAGGAGAAATTTCTTCACCAAGAGAGCAGAGTCTGTGGAATTCTCCTCCACAGAAAGCAGTTAAAGCCAAAATATGGAATGCTTTCAAGAACAAGATATAATTCTGAGGGCTAAAGGGATTAAAGGGTATGGGGAGAAAAAAAAAGGGTACTGAGTTACATTATCAGCCACGATCATATTGAATAGCAGAGCAAGCTAAAAAGGCCAAATGGCCCACTCCTGATTTTACTTTCTAGGTTTAAATTTCACGAAGACAAGATGAACGCACACTGATGTTGCACTTCTTCATCATATTACCATACAAAGCAATGCCAGGAATATATCAGTGATGTCTTCATTACGATCTTTCTGGCAAAACCTTTTAGAACCTTGATAGGATTTTGCTAGACGTTTTAGCAGAGGAATTTCCCAAAAGGCACTTTTGATATTAGAATTCATGATCTAAGGGATTCTGAGCCCCATTATAAAGAAATAAGTTGTTAAGTCTTTGTCATTTTTGACTGCACCTGACTCGGGAGAAGTTAATGTTGACAATAGTTCATGAGGTTGGAGAAGTGTTTCACTTCCAACCTGGCAATCTTCACTTGTATGATCACAAACATTCACTAGAAACTCAGAAGAAATTAACCCTGGAACTCTGATTACAAGTTTCCCCATTTAGGCGCACTGTATTTTTTTTCAAAATCAACTCTGTTTCTCTTCGTCAATGTTACAGAACTTGCAACTACAGAAAGCAATATTCTCCATAGCTATTAAAGCATTATATTTTATGATTAATGGTGCAGAATAAGCCAATCCCATTTGCACAGATTTAACTCTACCCTTCCTATTAACATCTATTTGCTCCAGAAATGTGCCAATACACTATTAACACTCTTCATTTCAGATTCCTGTCTAACTGAGACATAACGTCCTTACTTTTTTATTCAGCTCCTCTCATGACAAAAGACAGCATTCCATTAGTCTTATTAATCACCACTGAATATAATCAATATTGAAGAATTTATATACAAGTTAGGAGCAGATATAGGCCACTTGGCTGATGGACCTACTTAGCCATTCAATTATATGATCTGATTAATCCAAAGTACACAATAACTTTACATCCGCTTTTTTTTAAATCAAGCATCTATCTGCCACTACTGTAAATATATTCAGCAACTCTGCTTCCACTGGCTTCAGAAGAAGAGACTTATGACCCTCTGTAAGAGTAAACTTTGCCTCATCTCTGTATTAAATAGAGTCAGAGTCATACTGTACAGAAGTAGACCCTTTGATTCAACCAATCCACGCCAACCATGTTCCCAAACTAAACTAGCTCCACTTGCCTACATTTGACCCATATCATTCTAAACCATAGATAACAAGATGTAGAGCTGGATGAACACAGCAGGCCAAGCAGCATCATAGGAGCAGGAAGGCTGACATTTCGGGCCTAGAATAAACCTTTCCTTTTCATGTACCTGTCCAAATGCCTTTAAACGTTGTGACTGTATCCACCCACACACAGGTTCAGGTACATAATTCTTTGGAATTTACGTCACAGGTAGACAGGGTGGTTAAAAAGGTTATAAACCTCTGTAAAGGTCACCCCTCAACCTCCTATGCTCCAGTGAAAAAAGTCCCACCTTATCCAGCCTACTTCTATAACTTAAACACTCCATTCCCAGCAACATCCTGATTAATCTTTTCTGAACCCTCTCCAATTTAATAATATCCTTCCAATAACAGGGTGACCAGAACTGGACACAGTACTCCAGAAGAGGCCTCACCAACATCGTGTATAATCTCAACATAACATCCCAACTCCTATAATCAAAGGTCTGAGCAATGAAGGCAAGCGTGCTAAACACCTTTTTAACCTGGTCACCCTGTTATTGGAAGGATATTATTAAATTGGAGAGGGTTCAGAAAAGATTTACCAGGATGTTGCTGGGAATGGAGTGTCTAAGTTATAGAAGTAGGCTGGATAAGGTGGGACTTTTTTCAGTGGAGCATAGGAGGTTGAGGAGTGACGTTTACAGAGGTTTATAACCTTTTTAACCACCCTGTCTACCTGTGACGTAAATTCCAAAGAATTATGTACCTGAACCCCTAGGTCTTTCTGTTCTGCAACGCTACCCAAGGCCCTGCCATTAACTGAATAAGTCCTGTCCTTGTTTGTTTTACAAAAATGCAATACTTCGCATTTATCCAAATTAAACTCCATCTGCCACTCCCCAGCCCATTAACCCAATTGATCAAGATCCCTTTGTAATCTTAGATAACCTTCTTCACTGTCCACTATACCACCAATTTTGGTGTCATCCACAAACTTACTAACCATGTCTCCTGTATTCTCATTCAAATCGTGAATACAAATGACAAATGGAAGTGGACCCAGTACCAATCCCCGTGGATCACCGCTGGTTACAGGCCTCCACCACCACCCTCTGTCTCCTACTGTCAAGTCAATTTTGTATCCCATTGGCAAGCTCATCCTGAATCCTATGTGACCTAAAAACCAAAAGAACTGCGGATGCTGTAAATCAGAAACAAAAACAGAAGTTGCTAGAAAAGCTCAGCAGGTCTGGCAGCATCTGTGAAGAAACCAGACCCGAAACATTAACTCTGACTTTTTCGCCACAGATGCTGCCAGACCTGCTGAGCTTTTCCAGCAACTTCTGTTTTTGTTCCTATGTGATCTAACTTTACTAATTAGTCGACGATGCCGAACGTTGTCAAATTTACTAATGTCCAAGTAAACAACGTCTACCACTCCGTCCTCAATCTTTTTGGTTACTTTCTCTAAAAACTCAATCAAAGGTTTTGGAGTAGATCTGTAGCTCGGGTTGTGGGTGTTGAGGTTGGTTGGCACGGTAACGAAACGTCTGCAAAACAACAAACCAGCTCGGCAAGCCAACCAACCTCAAAACTCAATCAAGTTTGAGAGACATGATTTCCCCCTCACAAAAACCATGCTGACTACCCCTAATTTCCAAATGCATGTAAATCCTAACTTGCAGAATTACATCCAACAGCTCACCCACCACCGATGTCAGGCTCACACGTCTATAGTTCCCAGGCTTTTCCTTACAACCTTACTTAAATAATTTTAAAAAGTGGGTGACTACATTACTTTCAAGCAGAGTTTTAGACACTCACATTACAGAAAACATTCTTTCTATATCCGCCCTGTCAAGACCCCTCAGCATCTTATACGGTTCAATCTAAACACCTCTTTGTCTCACAACTCCAGCAGATCAAAGCCTATTTTGTTCACTCTTTCCTCATAAGGCAACCTGCCACCAATAAAATCAGGCTGATCTCTACCACAGCTTCATGTAAAGAAATTTTCTGTCCAACCTGTTCAGAGATGTTATCACACACTTCTGGAGGTTATGAATCCAGGCCTCCCAGTCTAGGGGTAGGGACACTACCATGTTATTGATCCAAGACATGAAAATTTCACTTGACTCATTCTTTTCAGGAAGAAATTTCTGGATTTCCACTTTTCGTACAAAGTGCTTTCTGATTTCATTTCTAAATTCTTTGGCTCTAATTGTAAAATTATGCCCTGTTCTTCTGGATACCCCAACCAGAATAAGTAATTTATCAGTAATCTGCTGATAAAATTTTAAATATCTCATTTAAATTTTAATCTTCTCAATGCGGGAGAATAGACAAGGCTTATGCAGATTCACTTCACAAATTAACCCTTTAAATCCTGGTATCCTTCCAGTGAGTTCTGCCACCCAAACCTGAAAACAGAACTCTTATAAAGAGTCTGAACAAGTGTTTCTATCATGTCCATCACAAAACCATAAATAGTTATGACCCCAACTGATGGTAATACTGAAGTACTCAGACGCTAATGAGAGATCTGGTTTGGTAAACCGTGTTTCATTTTTGTTTTAGTTTGCTGTGGGGGTCAGTCACTGAACATAATCATAGACAGAAATCACACGACACCAGGTTATAGCCCAACACAATCACAAGCTTTCAGAGCTCTGCTCTTTTGTGAGGACTTCACCTGACAAAGCAGCAGTTTCCCCCAAAGTTTGTGATTTCAAGTAAACCTGTTGGACTATAACCTGCCATCATGTGACTTCTGCCTTTGTCCACCCCAGTCCAACACCAGCACCTCTACATCATGAACATATTCATGAGAGGTTGCCAATGTACTTATATTACAAACGTTTTATACAAAAAAAAACACACAAACATGTTACACTATACAATACCTATTTGCAACAGTATTATTGCAAATATCAGAAAGAAAGATACAACCTATTACTGTGACCACAACAATACAAATGTCAGTGAAGAGTCACTCCACTTTTCACACTAAAGTTTCTTGCTTAGCTGGTATGGTTGGAATTGTTTCTGGAATGTTCTTCTTACTGACTTCTAAGCACCTTCAGAGCAAACACATGGGTTTTCCATAGACTCAGCTTCCAGCTATTTTCTGGCCAGTCTTCTAACTGGTTTAGCATGCCTTCAGACTAACTCACTGCCATTCTGAATATTTCTGTCTCCCTGTCATTGGACATCTTGTTGCTAGGCAACTCAGGATTTTAACCCTAGCCCTGACAACTGGGACAGTTGATAACAGCATCTCTGCTGTAAAGGATCGCACCTCTCTGAATGCATCAGTCTCCATCCGACTGGGCCTGCTCTGAGCTACTTTCTCTCTCTCTGGGTTGTAAACTCAAGTCAGCAATTATCCCCCCAGTCAGCTTGTTGTTGCCTTATGTAAAGATCCTTTTTTTTTCTGACCTCTTAAAAAAGTCAGATCTTCATCAAACTGAAAACCAATCTATTTTCCTTCATTTTAAAGGCTACATTTTCAAACATTAATATATTAGGAACCTTCAGCATCTGTCTTCTTGCAGCCGGTGAGATACTAAGCACTTTTGGGACTGTAGAGGTGAGAGGTAAAAGGAAGGATAATTAGTGAGCTTTTGTAGTTGCTCTTCAGTAACGCCCACAGGTAGCTATAGAACAGCTCTACCATACAAAAGCTTTGGCAATATTTATACTTACATGACTAACCATGCTAAAGTCCAAGGTGCATCTCACTCCATGAGGAAACAATGAGAGGTGCTACAAACACCTATGCTCACTGTTTTATTTGTTTTCACTTTCGGACAGTACTTAGTTATGTAGGATTACCTTGATTAATATCCAAGTAATTCCAACTTAAATTGATGCTGTCTTTCAAGAGGTATATTCAGTCCAAGTTTTATCATTTACAAACTGCAGTATGGACTCAACAGGAGTTAAGAATTAACAGCTTGTATTACATTGCCAAGGTATGGTGAGACATTTGAACTTCAGCAAAGGATAAGGCTTTTTTTATATAGTGGAGCACTAGTAATGCCTGCTAGTTCTACCAACATCAGTTCATGTATAGGAGGCAATTTCAGAGAATAAAAGCACTGGAGACTGAATAAGCACTTTCAGCCCCTATAGCTCAAATCACAGATAGGCAATGTGCACTAGCTCTGCACTAATATCAGAATTGTAGGTGGCTGCAGCAACGTAACAAGGGAACTTGATGAACAAATTTTGCGCTGTTGCAATCAGAACAACAAAACTAGTTGTAAAATGGTTACATTTTGCCGGGGTGGGGGCGGGGTGGGTGGTCTCGCGAGTTATCGCCAACTACCTCTGCATGCACCAAGCTAGATTACATTACCTTTTAATAATCATTCATGAATTCTATGCTCACGGAAACTTGATTTGGACAATTACAAAATCATGGCAAATGGTGAACCACAGGGGTGACAGAATTCTGTTTATGTGTCACACTCCCAATACTTCACTCAAATGTAATTGGCACTTGGACTTACTCACCTACATTAAGTATCTGCATAAACGTTATGTAACAGCAGCAGAAAATAAATCGATTATTCAACTATAATACAAAACTGTGAAACTAATAGAGGTTTTGCAAAGAATGGGGAATCTACCATGTACAAAAAAGCAGCGATAGTATTGATCTAAGGAAATCTGGAAAAATTGATGACCAAAACATTTGCGAGAAACATTTTTCTTCACTGGAATCCTTAGTAATTTGGTGAAAAGAAAACAAAGGCCTTATTAGTGAGAGTACTTTTTGGTTAACTATCAAGATTCAAATAAACACAAAATCTTGAAAACAATCTTAGGACACTTCTATAGGAAACACTGTTCAATTTATAGGAGTAATTTTAATGTCAAAGTTCCAAAATCATAGAAACAGTTAATACACAATTGTTGTTGTATAAATATAACATTCAAAAGAGGAGTTTATTCAAACTGCATTTAAATTCTGCCATAGTTTTCTTTTACAAGATGGCGCTGGCGACAGGAAAGGACATGTTCGGGCTCTGTGCCTGTATGCTCCAACTCACCTGGCCAGTCGCAATTTTTTTTGTTTTGTTTCTTCATTTCTCTTCCGTATCAAAGTTCACTTTTTCTTCTTAACTGCAGCTGAGGCAACATAGCTGTTTCTGCGAGGGTTTGCTGCAGCAGCAGCAACGTGGCAGATCTGGATGTCTGTTCCCCGTGGCCGTAGCGGCTTCATTGAAGGCTTCGATGTCGATGGTTCTGGTCCATTCCTCCTGGTGATGGTGCAGCAGTTTCAGCAGTGGCTACAGCAGTGGCAGTATTCTGGTTCCAGTTCCTTCCTCGTGGCTATGGTAGCTTTGGGTGGCAAATGAAGCGGCGACGGCTTCAGCACTGGCAACTTGGTGGGCCTGGTCTGTCCCTCTTGGCTATGGCAGCGGTTTCGGCGGCAGCATGGTGGGTGAAGTCTGGAAATCCTTGCTTTGGCAGCCTCAGGAGCGTCTTCAGTGGTGGTGTCCCACAGCCACTCCATGAAGCCAGATTGCCATGGAGGGAACAAAAGTTGAACTTTGTCCTAACTTTGTCTCAAATTATTTCTTTTTATAATTTCTGTAATTAAAATAGTGCCACTTTGTGACAACTGATATATATCTCACTGTATTTTCATAAAATACAAGTGACAATAAATTGCTGCTCTATTCTATTTTGACATTAAATATTGCATTATCAATGGATAACTGCCAAAGGAGAATTCAACCTCCAAAAACTGATCTCTCTCATTAGCTTGATGTAATAGATTAGATTTTTCATTTGTGAGCATTTGACAGTATCTGCTAGACTTGTCATTGCACATTCACATTTCTATATTATTTGCAGGACAAGTTGCTGAAAGTGCAAGAATATAATGGCATAGTGCGAAAACTGGGCACTTGGAATTTGATCTGTGTGTAAACATCAGTGTACCTCTTTTAAGCATATTGAGGAATTTTGAAATAAACCATGCAAAGAATGCAAAGAAAATGTAAACTCAATGTCAAATCAGCTACAGAAAGAAAAATGAGGGAAAACGATTGGATTAAGAACAAAGTAGAGTAAAGTAACAAGTGAGTGAAAAGAGCTAGTAAAAATGATTGTAAAATGTCAAATTTCAACCTCCAACAATAATTAATAACTGGCAGGATGAAACACCAGAAACGTTTCAATGCCAGAGAAGCTGGTGGGTACAATGAATGCATTATATTGTCAAGCAAGCACTTAGATTTAAAATAATAACAACATTGTTTAAAACCAAATTTAGTTCATACCTACTGCTCAGACACTAAAACTTACAACATTTGATGGTGAGGCAAAAAAAAAGTGAATGGCAAAACAGCACAACTCAGGCGGGAGCGTTTAGCTATTGCTTTTTAAACCCCCACCTATTCCTCGTCCGTAGATCACATTTGCACATAAACAACCATGAACTGTACGATCATTTTGAGAGTACCCCTGGTCCCAAGAATGAATTCTCATCATAATGAGGCGGGGGGAACCCACCCACACATATAAACATAGCTACACACGTGTATACAGAACAGGCATGTATTAAAAAGTTAAAGGGACTGTAGGCGCTGGATATACTCAGCAGGTCTGGCAGCATCTGTAAGGGGAGAAACAGTTAACAAATAACTCAGTTTGATGTCAGATTTCCAATACCTGCTGTATTTTGCTTTTATTGATTGGTGTTCTGATTTTTAAGAAGCCCAATTCAACTTTTAAAACACTTAAATACTATCATATAAAACAGCACACATACAGCATATAAAATCCTCATAAGGCTTGTGCACCAACCTGGATCTTTGCAAATCAAAAGTGCTGCTGCCCATCTGTCCCTGTTCCAGGTAGTAGTTGGGGACTGATGCCTGCCTTAAGAAGGCAGCAGGCAGTATTCCCTGAGTGAAGGAGTTGATCCTTGCCCTGCTACCGCCGCCTGCAGGAACACATGGTGCGGGAAGAGGGGATGCGGTAGCTCCGCTCGGCTGAAACCTGCGCTCGGCAGCGAGCAGCGCCGTATTGTCCCCCGGAGGAGGGAGCGGGGAAGCTGCAGCTCCAGCTCCAGACCGGACAGGCACTGCTGTCCCACTAGTCCTGGCCGCTGCCCCGTCCTCCTCAGCCTCATCCTGTGTGAGGCGCCCATCCAGAGAGATGTTGGTGAGAAAGCTGAGTGCCGCCTGCCTCCTCCTCGGGTCTATCCGTTTCCTGGTATTAGGCTCGTTGCTGCTGCTGGAATGTAATGCCGAGCTGGGGTGGTTGTTGTTGCTGCTGGTTACAGCCGCCATCCTCCTGTGGAAATGTTGAATGTATTCCAACGCAGCGTGTGTGAATGTGTGTACCTATGCATATAGATAGGAGTTGTTTCTTTCTATCTCGTGCATGTACGTTTATACATTTAAAAGTGTGTGCTCACGCTAGAGAGCTAAACGTGTTAGTGCAGTGCTCAGTGCAAACACTATGCAGCGCTCTGTTAGCCCGAGCAAGCTGGAGGGAGGGACAAGGGGGTGGCGACCAGGCAAAGCGCATGATCCTCAGCCCTTCCCACACATATCGTTGCACTTGTACAGTCAGCTTAAGGCTTGTAGGCTTCTTGCAAACACCATCGTCTGTCTTGACTGGCTAGTGGGAATTTTGTGCAAGGCTTTAGAATGTAAACGTTGCGCGTCCGAAGAAACGGAATCTGCACGGGAACTTCCCTCGGGCGACGCAAACATTATTTTCCGACCAAACGATGTGCAGGATTTCGGTATCCACTCCCTTTGCCATTCCGCTGGCGTCTCCTGCTGGCCGCCTACTTGCGGTTACATTCAGCCGTGTGGGTGTGTGTTTTCTGCTTGGCCCAGACCTGCGAGTGGATTGCAGACAATGTAAATGTTATAATGTACCTTGTGCAAATGCCGAGCTTATACTGTGCACGAACCAGGGACCTAAGGCATTATTCTCACTGCACATGAATTAACAGGGTGGTGTCCACTGGCACCATAATCCCTCTCCTCGTCAGATTTAATGAGCCTTTGAACAAGCAAAGAGCATGTGGCCCTGTGCGTTTGTATCATCACAAAATATATAAATCCTAGCTCCATACGTTCTTGCAACAAATAATTAGCCAATCACAAACGAAAGGGGAAATGTCCACAAATAAAGTTTATTCCAAACTTCAGTGCTCTTACACTGGAGATTTCTTGATTTGGAAGCATTGGCCTACATTCCTATTTAAGGTTTACCGTGCCCTATTTTATCTGTTGTCCTGAATATTTCTTTTTACGTGGTCTCTTAGTTTTCATTCCGCTAAATATTGAATTTCTTGAGCACTTCTTCAGCACCCCCACGGTTACCAGAAATTTCAGCTAAATTACCTGATTTAGTGCTCAACTGAGGAGATTTTATAATCACTGTATTCCTACACTGGAGGGGATGGAAATAGACAACTTTATACACATGATGATTGCTTAGTGATTTCTGTCCACAGTATGCAGGTGCCAGGCAATGACAATTGAATAGCTTGAAAGTATTTTCTGTGTTATTACAATCTTACATTCCCTAAATGAAGTTACTTCTTAGATGCCTCCTTTCGTGGTCGAGAAGAAATATCCGGTTTTGCGGACTGACATGAATAGGCAGTCCTGCTTTTTCATGCTTTGCTGCATAAAGGCAATTTATTCAGATGAAATGATTTGATACTGCTCAATTGTTCGGTTCTTCCATGATCTTAGAGCACATGGACTGCAACGGTTCAAGAAGGCAGCTCACCACCGCCTTCCCAAGGGCAACACCACAGCCCACAAATGAATAAAGAAAACTTTGGCCAGCTCTTGAACGCATCCTTATGTTTTCAGTGCCTACGGCTGCTCACACAATGCAAAGATGGCCATGATTTCCTCTGACTTGCACTGTTCTGAATTTATTGTTTGATATTTTGTTATTTTTTCCATCTATCGGATATGGGCTTTGCTGTTTGGGGCAGCATTTAAGGAGCGATGATAGTGAGTAGCTGTGAGGGGAGTTTCTAGGTGGTGATATTATCTTATCTCTGCGACTCTTGTCCTTCTAGATGGTACTGATCATGTGTTGGGAAGTAGCCTTGGGAATTTCACAGTGCATCTCGTGGATGGTACGCTGCTGCTTACTGTGTGTCTGTGCTGAAGGGATTGAATGTTTGTAGATGTAGTGCCAACAGAGTGAGTTAATTTATCCTGGATGGTGTCAAGCTGCTTGAGTGTTGTTAGAGCTGCACTCATCCAGATAGGTTGGGAATATTCCATCATGCTCCTGAGTTGTGCCTTTTAGATGGTGAACAGGGATTGAGAAGTCAGGAGATGAGTTACTCACTGCAGGACTCCTAGCCTCTGACCAGTTCCTGTAGCCACCGTATTTATATGACTAGTCCAGTTCAGTCTTTTGTCAGTGTTAACTCTTATGAATTTTAATTTTGGGGGGGAATTCAGCAGTAGTAATACCATTGAATGTCAAAGGATGATGGTTAGTTCTCTCTTGTTGAAGATCGTCGTTGCCTGGCACTTATCTTGTGCAAATGTTTCCTGCAAGTAGTAGGCCAAACTTGGATATTTTCCAGATCTTGCTGCATTTGGAAATGGACTGCTTCAGTATCTGAGGAGGCATGGGTGGTGCTGAACATTGTGCAATCATCAGTGAACATCTCCACTTCTGACCTTATGATGGAGGGGAGGTTATTGATGAAGCAGCTGAAGATGGTTGGGCCTAGAACACTACCCTGAGGAACTCTTGCAGAGGTGTCTTGGAGCTGACATGACTGAATTCCAACAACCACGAATGTCTTTCTTTATGCCAGATATGATTTTAACCAGTTTTCCCTCTGATTCCCATTGACCCCAGTTTCGCTAGCACTCCTTGATGCCACATTTAGTCAAATGCAATCCAGCTGTCAATGGCAGTCACTCTAAACCTCATGTCTGGAATTTAGCTTTTTTATCCATGATTGGAGCAAGGCTATAATGAGGTCAGGAGCTGAGTGGGCCTGGCAGTAGACAAACCGACCATCAGTGAACAGAGATAGTAGGAACTGCCGATGCTGGAGAATCTGAGACAACAAGGTATAGAGCTGGATGAACACAGCAGGCCAAACAGCATCAGAGGAGCAGGAAAGCTGACGTTTCAGGTCGGGTCCCTTATTCAGAAATGGGGAGTGGGAAGGGAGCTCAGAAATAAATACAGGAGGGGTGGGGCTATGAAAATACAGCTTGATAGCACTGTTGATGATGCTTTCCATCATCTTACAAGTGATCGCGACTGGACCAATGGAGCAGAAATTGGCCGGGTTTGACTTGTCCAGCTTTTTATGTAGAGGACCTATCCGGGGCAATTTTCCTCATTGATGGGTAGCTTTTTGTGTTTTCGTTTCTGATTTCCAACATTCACAGTTTTCTGCTTTTGTATTGAGTGTGAGAATCACCTCAAGGTATTCTTTTGTTGTAAAACACCATCACCAGACATCCTGGCTAACAGTCATGCATACATTATGGTGTTTCTGTGGCCAGATAACTTACAACCTTTACCTCTACTTGAATGAGAAGGATGTGTGCAGGTCATTGTGCACCAGATAGCAAAACCTTGTTGCATCCGGTTTTGTGAAGTGTGGGCGTTCAAGATAGGTCCCATCTGACAAATCAAGGTCCAAGTCACAGGATAGTGATGAGGAGGAGGGCTAAAACCTCACAGGAGTCAGTACACTTACATCTTTTGGAAATTTGGTAATTCTCTTGCTCAGTTTTTTCATTGTAATGTACTCCGAACCTTGAAGGAACTATTTATTCTGAGAATATTGTGCTTTTCAATTTGAAAGCTATCTATACTGATAAGGAAAGACACATCAGAAACCAAAAATAAAAAACTATTCGATGAAGCAACTGGTGCATGCAATAAAGTGCAACAATAAAAATTTAAAAACTAAAAATAAAATAAATTATCTGCATCAAAGGTCTCTAAGTGGAATCTAAGTGATTTGGGCTATGGTGAGATTTGTGCCAGATTAGATAAGAAGTCTGGTGATGTCCATTTTGACATTGGGAGCATCATGCTCTACCCTTTATGCCTTTGACAAGCAACAAGGCAAGTTACCAATTAATGGGGGTCCCTGGTACTGTGAGGATTGGATACCTTCAAGTTAATTAAAGTCAACACTGGTAAGAACAAAGAATATCTCAAAAAGGATTCTGTAAAATGAAAGTGAGGATTTTCAGGTGTTATAATGAGTGAGGATTCAGACTTTGAAAGATTCAACAAGATCGTTTGGAACTGAAAAAGAAGATGAAATGCAATGTGCCCGTCATGTGGAAAGGGGTTACAATAGAGACTGGGGATGACTTCCCAATTTATTTATTTCTTCAGTGAATTGCAGTGTGGGAGGTAACCATACATCTCCAACGGTTCGTCTGGATGGTAACCACCTCCAATCAATGTGGCCTACTGCCATCGGCTATCCTGAAGTTTTATTTTTATTTACCAATCCAAAGGCACTTTTCATGTTGATGCAGCCTTGGTGTTTCCTGCCTGTGATGCTGCTGAAGTTTCAGACTGCCAGACCCTTGATTGGGCCAGCAACATGGAAAACCCATCCACCTTGATTGGACATGCCCACGACTGGCTAAGTAACAGATCACCTGAAATAAAATCCCCGAGCCAGGCCTGCTCTCGGCAAATGTCAGCATTAGCCCTGATTTTCACTGTTACACTGAGGCACCATAACCTGTGGTAATACATGACCCTTTGCATCTGTTTTCATTTTCTGTTATATATAAACGACTAAATGACTTCAATATCGAAATGCAAAGTAAAATATCAACATTTTCTGATGATACAAAACTTGAGGGTGGGGCAGACAGTGAGGATAAGATCAATCACCTGCAACAAGACATCAACACAGGTGAGCAGAATGCGCAGGTAAGAAGCAGATGGTATTGTTTAAAGAAGTGGGAAGTAATGTATTTGGCAGAAAGGATAAGGTGAGAAAGTACAGACTAAATAGCACAGTTCTAAAAAATAAATAAAAACAGCCTGACCTGAGACAGATATGTAAAGATGTTTGAAGATAGCAAGTCATATTGTGAGAGTCATTAGTGTAGCATATGGGATCTTGATCTTGGTAAATCAAGTATTGGGTATGTATTATGTACAAAAGCAAGGAAAGTATAAAGCTGTGGTGATGTCAGAACCAGAGTACAATGTTCAGTTCTGGTCACCACTTATTTGAGAGAAAGTGAGGGTCCTTGAAAGGGTATATAGGAGATTTACCAGAATGGTTCCAAGGGTGAGGGATTTTAGCTACAAGGTTCAGCCCCACATCCCCCCCCACCTCTCCCGCACACCCCCCGGACCTGTCTCACTTACCTGCTGGAGTAGCAGACTTACAGCACAGACTTCCAGGACCCCAGATGCAGGAAATCTACAAGGAAACGGGGAAACCGTGCCGCCCTGAAGGGGAGGTTGAAACAACGTGGTTTCTATGCTCGGTTCGGTTCGAGCAGAATGCCAGTGGGCACAGTGACACCTGCCTCGACAGCCCCGGGCACACCTGCTCCCTCTGTCACCGTTGCAGACGTCAGATCAGTTTTCCTGGGAGTCAACGCAAAGAAAGCAACAGGCCTGGATGGTGTCCCCGGCCGTGCACTTAGATCCTGTGCGGACCAACTGGCGGAGGTATTCACCAACATCTTCAACTCTCCCTCCCACAAGCCGAAGTTCCCATGTGCTTCAAGAAGACCACCATCATCCCAGTACATAAGAAAGCACATGCAATGTGCCTTAATGACTACCGCCCAGTGGCTCTGACCTCCATTATCATGAAGTGCTTCGAGAGGCTGGTCATGGCCCACATCAAGTCCAGTCTCCCAGCCTGCCTCGATACCCTACAATTTGCCTAACAATGTAACAGGTCCACAGCGGACGCCATTTCCCTAGCCCTGCATTCATCCCTGGGACATTTGGACAACAAGGACACCTACGTCAGACTCCTGCTCATTGACTACAGCTCCGCTGGTCAACACCATTATCCCCTCCAGACTGATTTCAAAACTCTGTGACCTTGGTCTCAGCTCTGCCCTCTCCATCTGGATCCTCAGCTTTCTGACCCACAGACCACAATCAGAGAGGATAGATACCTGCACCTCCTCCACAATAACACTCAACACTGGAGCCGCCCAAGGATGCGTCCTCAGCTCCCGACTGTACTCCCTGTACACCTACAACTGTGTTGCCAAATTAGCGAGGCCATAAGAAAACACAAATTGAATGCTAGGTTTATGAGTGGAGAGAAAGATGTAAATTTATATTGCACTTTTCACAATAAAAAATTCCAAAGCATTTTACAGGCAACAGTGTGTTTTATGAGGGCTCAGCAGAAAACACGGCAGACAGTAAAATTTGATTTATTTGTTGTCACATATATCTTGTTACAAAATACTCTCTGGCACCATCTTAAAACAGACAAAACTAAACCAAAACATAGAACATAAAGGCAGAAAAATGAAGAAATAAAGAAAGTGTCCACCTTTACACTCCTTCTTGTTAGGTGCTCCACCATGGGCCGTGGGCCTGGTAGCCAGGTACGAGCCTCCTTCGCCATGCCATGGCATCTGGAATGAAAGTAGCTACACTTCAGTGCCCTCGCCACTGTGAATGCTTGCTGGGCCTCGCCAATGCGGATGTCAATGCTGCTGCTGGGTACTGCACCAGCCCAAACCGCCACCATGAGCCCATTTGAGGCCCACCTCGCTGATGCAGTCGCTGCCAATGCTGCCTGGACCTGTACTGGGCCCAAGTTTGAGTCCACAGCTACTGCCATGTGTCTGCGCTGCTGGGTCCAGTCACCGCCACTGCAACTGCAACCAAACTCTTCATCAAGAGGTGGGTAAATTAACATAGAAGAGAGAAGAAAAAAATGGGAAGAGAGAAAAGAAATGAAAAAGCCGACAGAGCAGACGAGTCATGGATGCAGAAGCCGCATTCTACTGCCATCTTACAGGAAGTAACCATACAACAAACTCGCAGACAGCAAATAGGAGGAACTGTCTGTTTTTCTGATGCTGATTGAGGGATAAACGTCAGCTAACAGATAACATGCCAGCTCTTTGAAACAGTGGTCTGGCAGCTTTTACAGCCACCCATCAGTCAGATGGGGCCTTGTACTTCTTTTTAAATTCCTGGATGGGTTGTGGTCTTTGCTCGAGGTCAGCATTAATTGTCCTCACTAGACCATTTCAGAGAACAGTGAAGACTCAACCACATTGTTGCTGGTCTCATGTCACATGTTAGACAGATCAGGCTAGATTTCCTCCCCTCAAAGTCATTACTATGGACCTTTACAACAATTCATGAACATCGTTACTGAGACCAACTTTCATTTTTAGAATTTTTGTTAATACAATTCAAATTCCACTCACTGTCACATGCCAAGAACAATAACCTCTGGACACCGGCTCAATGACATTTCCACTATGCTGCCATCGCCCTCAAAATGATTGATTGATTGTCATGTGTACCGTAGTACAGTGAAAAGCTTTGTTTACGAGCAGTACAGACAGATCATATTAAGCGAGGATGTACAGATCGAAAGTTGTAAGAAATCTTAGACAGAGGCATGCATTGCACAGGCAGTGCACAAGGTGAGATCAACATTAGCAAGATCAGTGTTATTTGAGGTTACAGAGTCCCTTCATCAGGTCTAATAATGGCCAGGAAGATACTGTTTCTGAACCTGCTGGTGCATGTTTTGAGGTTGCTGTATCTTCTGCCTGATGGAAGAGGTTGTGGGAGATCATTACTGGGGTGGGAGGGGTCTTTGATGATGTTGGCAGCCGTTCCGCAGCAACAATCCGTGTAAATGGCCTAGTGGTATTATCACAGGACTGTTTATCCAGAGACCCAGATAACAGTCTGGGACCCCAGGTTTGAATCCCGCCACAGCAGATGGTGGAATTTGAATTCAATAAAATAGCTGGAATTAAGAATCTAATGATGACCATGAATTCTTTGTCAATTGTCATAAAAACCTATCTGGTTCACTAATGTCCTTTAGGGAAGGAAACTGCTATCCTTACCTGGTCTGGCCTACATGTGACTCCAGACCCACAGCAAAGTGGTTGACTCTAAACTGCCCTCTTCCATGATGATCTGTTCTGTGCTCACCACCTTCTGTAGTTTCTTATGGTCCTGGGCAGAACAGTTGCCATACCAGGCCGTTATGCACCCGGACAGTATGCTTTCAATTGTGCATCTGTAGAAGTGGGTGAGGGTCCTTACGGACATGCTGAATTTCCTGAGCCACCTGAGGAAGAAGAGGCATTGTTGTGCCTTCTTGACTGTCATATCTATGTGAGAAGTCCAATACAGTTTGTTGGTTATCATCACTCCAAAGAACTTGACCCTTTCAACCCTCTCACCCTCAGTTCCGTTGATGTAGATGGGGGCATATTGTCCTCCTTTTTTTCTGAAGTCAATGATCAGTTCTTCAGTTTTGCTGATGTTGAGAGAGAGGTTAATCTCATTACACCACTTCACCAAACCCTCTATCTCCCTTCTGTATTTTGAGTCATTGTTGTTAGATATCTGTACCACTACGGTGGTGTCTTCGGCGAACTTGTAGATGGTGTTCGTTCGGAATTTGGCAACACAGACGTGGGTGTACAGGGAGTACAGTAGGAGGCTGGGGATACATCCATGGGGGGGCTCCAGTGTTGAGTGTTATCATGGAGGAGGTGCACTGATTGCAGTCTGTGGGTCAGGAAGCTGAGGATTCAGTTTCTGCCTTCAAATCTTCTTCCTTTCTTATTTCATCCTGTTGTACTTTGTGTGATGAGCTGTCCTATTTCAAGGCCTCCATCATCAAGATCCATATCTCTCAGGAAGGCCATGTTACGGTAAGGGCAGTAGACTGACCCTTGCAGAAGGATTCTAAAGAGCACCACTCAACTGGTCCAGGAACTGGAGATGCATCTTAGGAAGTGGGTATTCTGTTCAATAGCTGCCTTACTGAGCTAATGACATTGGTTGGATCATATCCACGATTATGTCCAGGGCTCCTGTAGACGGATGGAAAGCCATTTCTTGAAGGAATAATCCTTACCCTCCAGGATGCAGCCATGGACTTTAGGAGTGGAGTGAAAATCAAATTCTAAATTTGCGGATGACATCATATTGGTGGCTGGTCGAGACTGATGAGGACTGTACCAGAATATAGCAGGACGTTAACAAACTGGCAGAATGACAAATAAAGTTCAACACAGAAACATACAATGTAGTGCTTTTTGCATGAAGAATAGAGAGATTAGTTATTACTTGGAAGGTGTAAATTGAGGTCAGGTAGAGGAATAAAGGGATCTTGCCAAGTATAAATACAACAATCACTAAAAGTTGTGCCATAGGTTAGCAACTATAAGAGCATCTTTCTGCATCTTTTATGAAATTTCCAGGTGGCAGGGCAAGTTTCTAACCAGGCAGCAATGAGCTAAAAATTAAGATGAATTATAGCTTATTAATCATCTTATTAATACTGCAATTCACCTCATAAATATTCAGCTTCCTATCTTACCAAACACAATAAACAAGCTAAATGTTGGGACTTCTTAACATGGAAATCAGAACAGGTGCCTGGTGACTTCAGCTCACTGTTTGACTGAAAGGGAATCCACGTTAGACACTGGGAACCAACATCTCAGAGCACACTCCACAGCCCCACATACCCAATATCCATAGACATTGGCATCTGATATGTGTTGGCCTCCAAGAACCCTCAAGAGCACACCTCCATTCCACTTACGTGATGCTTCTGCACTTCAGTGCTGTATCTCCCACTGCACCCGCAACTCTCATTGTAATATTGATGCAAGGACACTCTGCACTCAGGGGTCACACGCCTAGCTTGTGGACTGCACCAGGCTGCAACTCTAAGCTCTTCACTTACTGTCATAGCACTCACTCACTGTGAGTCACCTAGATGCTCACAGCATCCCTGGCTTGCATTACCTTGATCTATACTTTGCCTGCTTGGCCAGACCTACCAGGGTTTATACTACTTCTGTCTTGCCTTGCCATTTAGCATAGACACAAAGACAGGAACCTTATCATGGCTGTCAGCAGGAACAGTCAAGTCTGGAGGGATAGCCTTCAGCCAGGGGTTCCCAGCACAGTAAGTCAAGGGCAGCCTCTGATACCAATCCAGACACTTGGCCATAGTCAGATACTCAGGGCAGTAAGAGTCAGGAAACTCACGATTCTCTTAAGGTTAACAATGAGATTCAGTTGGCAGTTATGAAGGCAAATGCAATGTTAGCATTCATTTCAAGAGGGCTAGAATACAAAAGCAGAGATGTACTGTTGAGTCTGTATAAGGCTTTGTTCAGACCGCATTTGGATATTAAGAGCCGGTTTAGGCCCCATATCTAAGGAAAGATGTGTTGGCTTTGTAGGGGTTTCAGAGGATGTCTACAAGAATGGTCCGAGGATGAAGGGCTTATCATATAAGGAACAGTTGAGGACTCTGACTTATTGAGGACTCAATGGAGTTTAGAAGGATAAGTGGAGATCTCATTGAAACTTACAGAATACTGAGAGGCCTGTATAGGGTGGACGTGGAGAAGATGTTTCCACTAGTCGGAAAGGCTAAGACCTAAGAGCACGGCCTCAGAGTGAACAGATGACCCTTTAGAACTGAGATGAAGAGGAATTTCTTCAACCAAAGGGTGGTGAGTTTGTGGAACTCATTGCCACAGAAGGCTGGGAAGTCACGTCATTGAGCGTATTTAAGAAATAGATAGATAGGTTGTTGATTAGTTAGGGGATCAAAGGTTATGGGGAGAAGGCAGAAGAATGGGGTTGAGAAACATAAGAACCATGATCAAACGGTGGAGCAGTGCCACTTGTCCGGATACTCTTACATCTTTTGGTCTTATGGTCTTCCTGCGTAAGTGGTGAGGAGCCAAATGTCAGGCAGCCAACCGTCCACCTTGGCTCTTTCTACTCTGCAGAGGGCTTCTTCCGTGATGGCATGAGAAAGAGGCAGGTATTAAGGGAGGTAAAAGTAGGTAGCACAGTTTGGTGCAAGTGAGTAGGCAGCACAGAAGGCATGTAGGGTTAAGAGCTGTCGGAAGGCTGGGGTGGTTGACAACAAGAAATGGCAGATGTTGCAGACAATAGTGAGTGTGGTAGGGCATGAGCTTTGGTGGGGGGGTGGGTACAGGTGCAGAGATGGAGAGTGCGTAGTGTATCAGAGGGAAAATGGTGGCACATACCCTGGGGGAGTGGAGAAGGTCATTGACTTTCCTCCTACATTGAGACTGCACTGAAACAGGTGGCAACCTTAGACTAGGCTGGCATGGTCTAGTGTGCTAGCCTGGGGCATG
This sequence comes from Rhincodon typus, assembly GCF_021869965.1. Taxonomy (NCBI): domain Eukaryota; kingdom Metazoa; phylum Chordata; class Chondrichthyes; order Orectolobiformes; family Rhincodontidae; genus Rhincodon; species Rhincodon typus. The sequence goes on from NC_063335.1 coordinate 88,115,889, forward strand.
GAAAAGACAATTTCCCTTTGTCTGCCTTGTCATTGTCAGCTCTGGACTGACAGTGTTTTTCCAGGTACACACCGGGATTTTATAGATAGTACTGGCACAAGGGTGCCAGCCTTTTGGCAGGTATCCAGTCAGTGACAAGTTGTTCTGGTAATGTTGCAATGATGAGATGGGGATGGAATTGAACGAAAGGGTCACCATACGCATTAGTTAATAGTTAATGAGGCGGGGTTGGTAAGATACAACAAGAATTCTCATTGGGCCTCGTGGCGAAAATCCCTCAAAAAAAAGTCAATGTAACTCACACTTTGCCAAAACGTTGTTTTATTCAACCCCGAGTCAGAGAGATTTTGAAGAGGACCAGATGTCAGGGTCTCACGCCACTGAGATCCTAAGCTGTTCTACCCACAAGTCCATGTGATATTATCATGGTGGGTGTTGTTATGGCACTGCTCATATTAACCCTTTCAATCCAGGACAACTGGCACTGAGTGTCTGACCCAAAAACAAACCTGGCTCTTGTCTCCACTTCCATATTCAGCTCTCTGTGTCTACAATCCAAACAACAAAAACAACTAAAAACATTTTTAGTTAAAAATCCTAATGTATTTGCCAAAAACTGTGCTCCTTACTTTTAATACAGCAATCAAACTGTTTAAAGGAAGTTTCTGTTTATAGCTGCAATAAATGAGAACAGTATCATTTCATAATGAAAAACAGTTTGCTGAAATGGAAAGCCATTCCCTCATTAAATATAACGCTACATGTTGACTCACGTTACACCTTCATTGGTTCATCTTGCAGAGTCCTCTGCTAGTATTTCAAAGGATTGATTGTACATTCAAACATCCTTTGAGATAAAACAAAAAACTGGCAGGTCTGGCAGCATCTGAGGGAAAAAAGCAGAGTTAATATTTCAAGTCAGGTGACTCGTCTTTTTGGCCTGATGCTCGAAGGTGGTCCGGGGAAGAGAGGAGGTATCCTAGAGCTGGTGCTCAGCTTCCACAATGTAGAGCTCACACACAAGACAACAACAGCACCCCTTGTCAGCAGGCTTGATGACAAAGCCAGGATTGGATCTGAGAGCACTGAGTACAGTCAGCTCAGAGACCGATAGGTTTGAATGAGTAAGTGGGGTCAGAGAAATAAAGGTGACCAATGTCACATTGACAATTCTCAAAGAGCAAGCCGAGTGCGGACAAAAGGCCAGAGGGAGGGGTCCAGGTGGAGGGAGAGTGTTGTAGTCAGGTGAAGGCAGGGAAGAGTCACTGGACTTGAAACAATAACTCTGCTTTCTTCCCACAGATTCTGCCAGACCTGCTGAGTTTCGCCAGCAATCCTTTGAGATAGTTTTAACTTTGGACAATAGTGTAGAATGGGCAGCTATAAAATCAACGATCCATTTTACATCAGTACCTCAACAATACCTTTTTTAGCCTCAATGGAAAGGAAAATTGGATGTGATGTATAACGGGTGAATTATTTGAGATTGAAAATGAAGATGACACCCTAGAGAGAGAATGCTTGCTAGGCAAATGAAGCAATGGTGGACACTGAGATTCTTAATTTGTGAACCGTATACTAGGACAGTCAAGATGTACCAAAAACATGTACAAAGTTAAAACAATTGATTTTAGATGAGCGTTTGGTATGAAATCACTTGCATTCTGTACTGCCCATTCTAATTTCTAACCTTTTCCAATAGCAGCATTCATCTGAAGATGACATAAAATCATAGATTCCGTACAGAATGGAAGCGGAAGCAGGCCATTCTGCCCATCGAGTCCACAATCATCCTCCAAAGAGCATCCAATCCAAACCCACACCCCACACCCCCCACAACCTAACCTTGCATTTTCCATGGCTAATCCAACTAGCTTGCATATCCCTGGACACTATGGGCATTTTAGCATGGCCAGTGCAGCTAATCTGCGCGTCATTAGACACGGTGACTTTATATGTACCCAATTGCATAATTCCCACTTCATATAAAGTGGACATCCAGCGTTGCTGGACAGGCTTTACTTAAACCAAGTTAGAACCAGACTTCCAACACATCAGATAACTATGACTGTAGTTAGGACATAAAAATAAATAGGGCAAGGTAGAGGATTCAGATGAGGGGACATTTATAATTCTAAAGAGAAAGCTAAAGATATGGAGAACAAAAGTGTGACAGCAAGGGGCAAAACTTAGTTGTGTTCATACACATGAATTAGATTCAATTAGGGAAAAGTGGCAAGAAATTAACCTTAAAGGTGTTTTATCTTCATGCTCAAAACATTTATATCAAGACATATGTATTAACGGCAGAAAATAAATCCAATTGATCTAATAGCCATTACAGTAATATGGTGACCAATTTTCAGCACCAAATATTTCAAAAAGAGAGACAAAATTAAAAACTAATAATTGCCTTAAAATATCAATAAATAGAATCAATATTATTCGAGATGTAACAAGGGGTAGAAATACTGATGGGAATGGTTTATTGAGCAAAGTATTAATCAAAAAATGAGAGGAGCTTGAGCAAAGACAATGCAGTAATCATTTGGGACTTCATGTATACTGCACAAATCAAATTTGCAATTTTAGTTTGGAGAATGAGTTCATTGAGTATGTTTGGGATAGTTTCATCGAACAACCAGTTAAGAGCTTGTTTCAAATTTTCTTTTGTCTTGTGTGATAATGGTTAATTAGTCATCTCATAGTCAGCAGTCCTCTGGGGGAGAGCGATAGCAATTTGATGGAATTTCATATAAAGCCTCACTTATTAATTTCAAAACTACAGTCTTATACTTGTACAGTAAAGCCAATTGCTTGAGTTTGAGGGACAAGGTTGAGATAGTTTGAAGCATCAGATTAAAAGGCATTGTGGTAGAAAAGCAATGGAGAACTTTCAAGGGTAAAAAAATCATAGTCCTGAGTAAATATCCAGAGAAACAAAAACTTCATGAAATACAATGATTCATCTGTGGTTTAGAAAAGGGATTGAGGGGTGTATTAGATTAAAAGAAGAGGCTTTTAATGTTACCAACAAGAGTGTAAGGTTGAAGGTTAGGACAGTTATAGAAAACAGCAAAGGATGTTTAAATTCTGACGAAGAATGGAAAAAAAAGTGTGAGTGTAAATTAGCAATACGTATAAAATGGAATTGTGAAATTATCATCAATTATACAAAAAGGGAAAAAGTCATGAAACAAAAGAGATTCTGAGACAAAAGAAATTATAATGGGAATTGACAAAGGGGTGAGATGTTCAATGTTTTGAGTGTTCGCATAAAAAAATACAAATAGTGGCGGTCCAAGAAACAAAACAGAGTGAGGAATGTAAACTAATTAATACCAATAAAAAATAAGGAATTAATAAGAGTAAAGGCGACAAATACCCTGGAGCTATTAAGAGTTTTAAAAGAGGTCGTTGTAGAAATAGTGAGCACACTAGTTTTGATGTTCCAAAATTCGCTCAATTCTGGAAAAATCCCAATGGATTGAAAGGTACCATATGTGACATTACTCTTCAAGAGATAAATAGGATATATGGAATGACAAACCAGTTAGCATGACATCAGAAAATGCTCATTTCTATTATTAACAGGATAGTAGCAGAACATAGTCTTATGCTTATTGCTTGTCAAATCTTTCTAAGAATGCAATAATGTAGATTAAGAGTGAGGAGATCTTGTGGTGCAGTGATGGTGTCCCCAGCTCTGGGTCAGGAGCTTCTGATTTGAGCCTAGGCCAGCACATTTTGCCATGGAACATGCATTTGTAACGTGACCCAGCAGACTGATTGTCAGCTTATAAATCCTTCCAACATACTTGATGGCGGATGGTAAGACTGGAAGTGGTTTCTGGTCACCTATTCTGCAGACGGCAATGACAAACTGCTGCAATACTTTGCCCATAAGTGGACACACCCAATGGAAATCCATGGTCCAACCCCTAGAAACGAGGACGTAAAGAATAGAGAATCTAGTCAATGTAGTCAGGGTGACTAACTGTCTCAAATTTGTCCCTTCCCCCCACCGTAAATGTGTGTTCAATTAGCCATCAGACCAAACCATGACCAAACCTGCTGATACTGGGTAGGCTTGTGGTATCATCTTTTGGATGGGTTTCACAGCTTTTAGATTACCAACCTGAAAGAGAAGAGGAAATTACAGACAATAATTCAAAGACTGCGTCTTAGAACCATGCTTCCAAATGCAATTGAATTCTAAGCACCCAGCAATATTCAACCACCCAACTCATCCATTTTCACAAGATTTTTATTGCCATCCTGCATCTTTCACAGGTTCCCCTAGCACCACAATCCCTCAGCCCTAGTGTCACAAATAGCACCACCTCCTGCCCAACAATTATACAGTTTCACCAACCAACACAACCTCTCTGTGCACTCACAGTCCGAACTGCACAGCAACACAATATCTTATCCACTGTCACAGATTTATCAAAAAATAGCATCCCCTCCCCCAATACCCCAGCCAACTTTTACAGGTTTCCCACATACCAGGCCACCTAATACAAGATGATCACTGGAGATGCTGGAAATCTGAAACAACACAGAGAATGCTGGAGAAACTCCACAGGTCTGGTGGAATCCATATAGGGTGAAATGGAGTTAATATTTCTAGCTGATATGAGGAAGAAGAGTTGTATCATTTGAAACATTGACCCTGTTTCACTTTCCAGGGATGCTGCCAGACCTGCTGAGTTTCTCCAGCATTCTCTGTGTTGTTTCACCCGTCTGCTTTCACAGCGTCACCATCATCTGCCTGATCACCTACACGTTGTACAGTCCACCATGTCAAAGTGTCCCATAATAATTTTTTGCCCCTGAAAATTGGTTACCCTGTATGGAGCATAAATAGCTTTTCAAACATCACTTAAGAACCCACATGAAGCCATGTTGCACAGGATAAGCATTTATGGATTAACGTATTAGCAAAGATTGAAGTACAGAGAACAAAGTGCAAAAATTATTGAGATAAAGTCAGGCATTTTGCTCAACATTATTTTGGAAGTAATTGAATGTGTAATTTATAATGGGCAAAATGCCTTCCTGCAGAACTGTGCAGCCCATGATTCCTACTTGAATTGGGCAGTCCACACTCACTAAACAGAGAGAGTTCGAATTTTAGTTGTTTCTTCAGATGTTTTCCCAATTTTCTGGTGAAATTACATGAGGTGATTTGGGGGGCACCCACATAAATTCAACCTCGGGATGTTTACACAGAACTTGGCACGCTGGCAATTCTGAATTGAGTAAAACTAGACAGAGTAATGGATGGAAAATTGTAGCCAGCGCAGACCTGATTTCCTGGTATGTAGGGCCAGCTGCAATGTTCTCCTGGCAGGACATACTCGGAACACTATGCCTGGAGTGTGCATGGCACCTTTCTGCCTACAGATGAAGTGAGGGAAAAATAGAACTGGCTTGTACACCACGTAGAGGACTAATTCAACAAATGAGATAGGAGGGGGAATTTCTACTTTTATTTTTTTTTATTTTTAACCAGCTGGTGCATGCTAGAATAACTTAATGACCTCAAAATCAAAAATCATGCCATCAACGTTGGAGTGCTGAGAAGTTGCCTTTCTGTCACATCAATTCTTTGATAATAAATTGTGATTATGTTGGCCCATTGACTCCATGATATACGAAGTTGCAAGGAAGGCAGAAAGTTAGCGTGTAGATATAATAAGCAAAGGATTAGGCCATTAGGCCAATTTAGCCTTCCCTGCTGTTCAACATAATCATGGCTGATCCTCATTCTCAATGCTATACTCCCACTCTGTCTCCATTCTCCTTGACACCACTATCTTCCAGATATCTATCTATTTTGTTCTTAAATATATGCAGTGATTTTGCCTCCACAGCCTTCTTTGGTAAAGACTTTCACAGGTTCACCACCCTCTGACAGAAGAAATTTCTCCTGGAACAATCCGAAATGGCCTACCACGTATTCTGAGACTGTTCTAGATTCCCCGGGCAGAGGGAGCATCACCTTTGCATCCAGTATGTCCAGTTTTGTCAGAATTTTATACATTTCAAAGAGATCCCTTCTCATTCTTCCAAATTCCAGTGAATACAGACCCAATTGGCCCAATCACTCCTCATACAAGAGACCTGCCATCCCAGTGTTGAATTTGTGGTCCCTTTAATGCTGAAATTTCCTAGTATTTTCAGTGAAGGATGATGTATTCATTAACTGCTGTTACAACAATAACTAGCCTTCTCCAAACATAAACAAATTTCCAGTAAATAAAGACAAAAGGAAAGATATCAGAAAAATCACAAGAATCACCACGATGACTGAAGTCACAATGTTCCACTGAACCAACACCAAATATTTATTTTGCACCATATTTACCCTATTATTAATGTAGTGCTTTGGAAAATAGGGAGTTTTGTTCTTAGAAAGGAAGACAAGTAACTTTAAGTTGAATGTGGGACAAGGGATAATAGTTATCCCAATGTCATAAGTCGCTGTCCCATGTCCAGTGGCTGAAAGGATTCACTAGATTTGATTCCAGAGATGAGGGGTTTGTCTTTTGAAGAGAGATTGAGTGGTTTAGGCCTAATCCCTCCGGAGTTTAGAAGAATGAGCGGACATCTAACTGAAGTATATAAGATGCTAATAAGGATTGACAAAGCAAACTTGGTGTTTCCTCTTGTGGGGCAATCTAGAATGAGAGTTCACGGTTTTAGGACAAGGGGTGACAGATTTAAAACCGAGATGAGGAGAAATGACTTCTCCCAAAGGGCCCTGAATCTGTGGAATTCACTACCCCAGAATGCGGTGGATGCTGGGACATTGAATAAATTTATGATTTTTAATGAGTAACAGGTTGAAGGATTATGAAGAGCAGGCACGAAAGTGGAGTTGAGGCTGGGATGAGATCAGCCATGGTGGTATTGAATGGTGGAGCAGGCCTGAGGGGGTGAACAGCCTACTCCAGTTCCTATTCCTTACATTCTTATGTAAATAGGAGACAGGGTAAACTACCAGCTCTTGGAAATATGGTGTAACAACATCTGTTCAACAATTGCTCGCTGTCAAGGGGCAGTTCACATCAGGTAAGCCTTGTAGGGAGCTGTTCTAGTGAGGCAACTGTCTTGTTCAGGTGGAAGAGGGATCAGAAGACATTAAAGGAAGACACCTAACACTTCAGCTGGAGAGCAGAATGCTCAATTTTAATGAGATTGACACAGTCTGTGCCAACTGCCTGTTGTCCTCTGGCATCTGTGAATCATATCAAATGCACCAAAGTGGATATTCTTCTTTGCTAATTACTTAATGTATTGTATCTGAACCGTTGCTTTAATAAACTATCTGAAAGTAATTTACAAATGGTCAGCTGCAAATATTTAGGTAATGGTGGTCACAAACCCAAAAATCTAACATAAGGAATCAGTTTGGTGAATGCTCACTGTACTTCTGCTTTGGCAAGTCTATCCTTTCTTAGATAAGGCGAACAAAACTGTACACATTACTCCAGATAGTCTGATCTCATTTTATTTTACTCCTTTTTATTAATTAATTTTTTGGTGCATTTTGTTGGTTTCTAGAACATTCCCATCGTTAGACTGACCACTATTCTTTTAAGAAGAGATGGTTGTATAGTGATAATGTGGCTCTTATATACAAAGAACATGAACAGCTGGTTGAACTTCAAAGTTCAATTGATTAGATCTGGAATTGAAATCTAGTCTCATTATTAGTGACTAAGTGCAGAATCTTCCCAGTCCCTGAATGGCATGGGTCAGTTGGGAAAATGGGGTGTGATCAGCAGAAATGACAATCTCAACAATGAGAGGGTGAAGTCGATTTTCCAAACAGGACTTGAACAAGAAGACAAGAATCTCAGTAATGAGCGATGGGAATGCTATTTACATCAATTAGCATGCCATTATCATCAAATCTTGATATGTGTTCAACAATTCCTAGCTCAAATGTTCCTGGTAGGTCTTCATTGTTTGCACCTCCAGCCCTCCATCTTGCACTACAGTCGGCAACATCTCAAAGCACATTCCACGCCAATGCAAACTCCCACCACACTCCACCCAACCAAATGACCAAACAAAACTATCCTCAATCGTTGTAAAAACCCACAAAGTTAGCTAATGCCCTTAATGGAAGGAAAATTGCTGCCTTACCTGGTCTGGTCTCAGTGTGGCCTCACGGCCAGCAATGTGGTTGACCCTTTTAGAAACCCATGCACAGTTCATTTGCAATTAGGGATGTGCAACAAATACTGTCCTGGCCAGTGATGCCCACATCCCATGAAAGAATAAATGAACTTTACAAGCCTCTTAAATCTAATATTAAGATTTTAACTCCCTGTGAAGGAACAGATGGATCTTTCTCACTGAATTCTTGATTCACAAAGGAATGTATTTTGGTGAACATTTGGAATTGCTTTGTAAAGTGTTCTCCATTGCTTATGTATGGTTATACCTTTAAGCCTTTAAATCAACCTCAGCCAGCCCTCCCTTCATATGTGTGCAATTGGTTTTGTTTACGATGAACTCTATAAGGACTCTCCTTCTCAACCCCTCCCCTTGCTTAAAATTAAACCACCACCAGTCACATCTCTCGAATGAGAGACCAACCTGATGGTTTGGTAGGATTATGGCAACTTTACCTTTACTTTTACTGATGAATCCTGCCTTCATTTTACAATAATGGTTCTAAGACAGCTTTATCTCCTGTCAGTTCCACGAGGCATTGTTTCAGGAAACTGTCGCAAATGCATTCTTTTTCTTCCAGACTACTTTTTCTAATTTGATTAGTCCAATCTATGTAAAAAATAACATCGCCATGGACTTTTGTATTGCCTTTATTCTGAGTTCCAATAATAGTTTCAACGCTTCAGTGGTGTAAATATTGATATTGGCTTTGACTTTTTACCATTATTCCCCGGTTCTAATTTCTGCTGTACACTTCTACATATATTTTCTATCCCTTCCTGTCATATTTTAGTTATTGTTCACCTCTTCACTACCTTTCTTTTTGATTAATTAAACTTCTCTTCAGTTGTACCGTCCGTCCCACTCATTAATTTAAAGCCCAGCCTACATCCCCTACAATTCATCTGAACATGGTCCCAGCATGGTTTAAAGGAAGCCCATCCCAGTGGATCAGTTCACTCTTTCCCCTCCAACTGGTGCCAGTGCTCCACTGAATTGAATACATCTCACCAACTACATTCCTCAACAGTTAAAGACATATGCTTGGCATTTTTATTTCAGATTCTCCTGCATTTTATAAGCCAATGCTGTTCTGGTTGTTTTTTTTTTTGTTTTATTCATTCACAGGATAAAGGTATCACTAGCTAGGCCAGCATTTATTGCCAATCCCTAATTTAGTTAATTAAGAGTCATCCACATTGCTGTAGATGGAGTCACATGTAGGCCAGACCAGGTAAGGATGGCAGTTTCTTTCCCAAAAGAGCATTAGTAAACCAGATGGTTTTTTTCCCTCAACAATCAGCAATGGATTTATGGTAATCATTAGACTCTAATTTCCCAGATATTTATTGAACTCAAATTCTACCATCAGCCATAGTGGGATTTGAACCAAGGTCCCCCAGAACATTATGTGGGTCTCCAGATTAATAGAGCAGCAATAATACCACTAGGCCATTGCCTCACCTTAGTATCTACTGGCCGTACTAAACCAGTAGGCAGCTTTCTCTCAGCCAGGTGTCACCAGACTGATTCCTAATCTGGTCAGGAATTGCACTGAAATGAGGAAAACAGCTCAGTGACACTGTGAGTTCATTCTCACTATCCATGTTATTGGAGTAACTGAGAAAGAACAGGCTTTCTCTGAATGGTCAGAAAGTTAAAACTGTTTTAATGGCATGTAAACTATATATTTACAACTTTTTCAAGCCCAAATGAAAAATACATTTCTGGGACTTTGAAAGATACATGAATGGATGAATAGCGAAAATATCATAAGGACTCCAGTTATTCTTTAAATTTAATTTCTTTGGACTGGATTTTCTTTTCTTTTGCCAATTTTTCCACTCTTGTCTTTTATCAAAATGTCTAATTTCTTAAACATTATGTTAAATTTTGGGAAAACAAAACTCAGCATGCTCCCCAACATCGGCAAAGAAAGAAACAGTGAAAATATTTCAGGTATAAGCCTTCATTCAAATTCTGTTAAAGGGTTTTACCTCGAATGTTAACATCTCACTGATCTCTTTTTGACTAAGATAGCTTTCAAAATGAATATGATAGGCATAATATTCCCAGCCCCTGAGCGACTTGGACCTTGATGAGGAACTAGGGAAAATCGAGTGAGATGTCTCCTCAACATCAAGTGCCAAATGTGCTGTTGTCAAGCAAGTGTTGAACATTGCAATGAGATTCTTGCTAGTAATTTTTAATCATTCATAGGATGTGGGTGTTGCTGTCTAGGCCAGCATTCATTGTCTGCCCCAAGTTGCCCTTGAGAAGATGGTGGTGAACTGCTGTCTTAAACCACTGCAGTCCATTTGCTGTAGGTGCACCCACAGTGCTCCAAGAAGGGAGTTCCAGAATTCTGACGACAGTGAAGGAGCGGCGATATTTCTGAGTCAGGATGGTAAGGGAAACTTGCAGGTAGTGGTGGTGACCCTCAGGTTAAACCACCACTGATCAATGCTTTGTAAGAGAGAGCATGTCATAACATCTTTTAGGACTATGGCAGCTTTGGGGCTCAGTTGGCTGGACAGTTGGTTTGCCATGCAGAGGGATACTGACAGCATGGGCCAAAATCCCACACCGGCTGAGGTTACTTGAAGGATTTTCAAGGGTAGAGGTTGAGAAGAACAAGACTTGAAAGTTCTCCCATTTTTTTCTTTATTCATTCACAGGATGAGGGCATCGCTAGCTAGGTAGCATTTATTGCCCATCCCTTGTCTGAGGCATGGTGACCCTCAGGTTAAAACCATTTCCTGTTGTTTTTCTCTCTCTCTAATGAGGGAGTTGGACAATGGTAACTTTACCTCTCACACACTATTACTAAGCGCCAGTGGTGGAGAGAGTCGATATTTCTGGATGCAGTGCCAATCAAGTCGGTTGCTTTGTCCTGGATGGTGCTAAGCTTCTTGAGTGTTGTTGGAGCTACACTCATCCAGGCAAGTGGGGAGTATTCCATCACACTCTTGACTTGTGCCTTGTAGATAGTGGATGGGCTCTAGGACTCCGAGTCTCTGACCTGCTCTTGTAGTTGTTGTATTTGTATGGCTAGTCCAGTTCAGTTTTTGGTCAATGGTAACCCCTGGGACATTGATATTGGGGGGTTCAATGTTGTTAAGCTATTGAATATCAATGGGTAATGTTTAGATACTTTCTCTTTTGAGATGTTCATAGATTAGCATTTTGTAGCATGTATGATACATGCCACTTTTAGCCCTAACCTGGAGAGAACAAGGAACAAAGAACAATGTGGCACAGGAACCGGCCCTTTAGCCCACCAAGCCTGCACCAATACTTGATGCCTTTCTAAACACAAACCCCTTGCCTCTATGCAATCCATATCCCTCTATTCCCTGCCTATTCGTGTATCTTTCAAGATGCCTCTTAATTGTTGCTGTTGTATCCAACTCCACACCTCCTCTGGCAGTGCATTCCAGGCACTTACCACCCACTGCATACAAAACTTGTCTCTCACATCTCCTTTAAACTTTCCCCCCTTTTACCTTAACCCTACGTTCCCTAGTAATTGACATTTCTACCCTGGGAAAAAGACTCCAACTATCCATGCCTCTCAAAACTATGTAAACTTCTGTCAGGTCGCCCCCTCAGCTGCTGACATTCAAGTGAAAACAAACCAAGTTTGTCCAATCTCTCCTCATAGCTAATACTCTCCATACAAGACAACATCTCAGTAACCTATTTCTGTACCATCCCCAAAGCCTCCATATCCTTCTGGTAGTGTGGCAAACAGAACTGTACAATATATTCCAAACGTGGCACGACTAAAGTTCTATACAGCTGCAATATGATTTACCAATTTCTATACTTTATGCCCTGACCGATTAAGCAATCATGCCATATGCCTTCTTGACCATCTTATCCATTTGTGTTGTCACTTTCAGGGAACTGTGGATCTGTACACCTAGATCCCTCTTGATGTTTCCAAGGGGTCTGCCATTTACTGTATCCTTTCCTCCTGCATTAGACCTTCTAAAATGCATCACCTCATATTTATCCAAATTTAACTCCATCTGCCATTCTTCACTCAAGACCCCAACCTATCTATATCCTGCTTTATTTTCTGGCAATCCTCCTCACTTCCCAGAGCTCCCCAATCTTTGCGTTGTCTGCAAACTTACCAATCAGGACACCTACATTCTCCTTCAAATCAGGTATCATATATTATATACAGCAGGAGTCCCACTGCTGATCTATGCAAAACAGTACTGGTCACGGATCTCCGTCAGAAAAGCAACTTTCCACCATCATTCTCTTACTAGCTCATTGCAGTGAATTCACCTGCTGTATCAGGTTACCATGAGAGACCTTGTCAAAGGCCTTGCTGTTGGATAGTGTCCAGATCTTGTTACATTTGGACATGGACTGCTTCAGTATCTGAGGAGTTGAGAATGGTTCTGAGCACTATGCAGTCATCAATGAACATTCCCACTTCTGACCTTATGATGGAGAAAATTCCTAAAATTGCGAGCCTGAGGCTGAGGCTGAGCAGGAGCCTGGTCTTCAACAGACCATTGGGTGTCGGCAAACCAGGGGAATTTCTCTCTTGACCAGCTGCGGAGACGTGGAAGTGCCATGTTCACCAGCATGTGCTCCTGACATTCCTCCAGCTCAAAACCCACCGAGGTGTCAGTGTTTGAGCTGATGCAGGAGGTGGCTTTGCCCACAATCATCTCTTCCTCAGTGATACAGGAGGAGGGCCAATTTGCCAGAGCCCATGCAGGGCACTTCCAGACTGCCAGCGCTTTACCAGGTGTACAATAGTCTTTTAAATATAACGCTGGTGCCAGGAATCCCAGGAGGTCCCAGCAAGTTATTCTGCCTACAGCAAGTGGGAGGTCCATAGGGGCATGGTATGTGGCTAATGGGGCATTTGGATGATCGCGTGAGAAAACCCATTCAGTGTCGCAGACAGAAACCCTCCACAAACCTCAACAAAATTGACACTAAACCAGTTTCTAGTAAGATTCAGCCTGATGTATTTGAAAGGAAAAAAGTTGTGCTTACCTACTGGGAAAGAGTTCTTGACTGAGAGTAACTGGGTGGGTGATATAGCTATGATAAGAAATAAGAGCAGGAGCAGCTCTTTGGCCCCCAAGCTTGACCACCGTTCAACATGATCATGACTGGCCTGGCCCAGGATGCCACTCGTGTTTTGTGCCAACTCATCATAGCCATCAACTCCTCAATATTCACAAATCTATCTCCCTCCTATTTCAATACTCTCAGTATCTACTCCCCAAAATTCTCCAGGGTAGAGAATTCTAAACATTTACTGCTTTCTGAGAGAGGAAATTCCTTCACATCTCAGTTTTAAATGAGTATTCCTTTATTCTGTAACTAAGTCCCCTAATTCAAGACTCCCCCATTGGTGGAAACATCTTCTCAACATCTACCCTATCAAGCTCCTCAGAATCATGTTCATTTTAATTAGGCCACCCCTCATCCTTCTAAACTCTAATAAATAAAGGCCAAACTTGTTTATCCATTCTTGATAAGTCAACCCCTTCATCTCAGGAATCACCCTAATAAGTCTTTTAAACTGCCTCCAATGCATACATATTATTCCTAAAAAAGGGGACATAAACTACAGAGCACTGCAGATGTGACCTCACCAACATCCTGTACAGTGTAAAAAGACTTGACTATTTTTAAATTCCAACCCTTTTGCAAGAGACCATTCTGTGCACCCTTTCATGTGGCATCCTACTCAATGCCTTCTGAAAACCCAGAAACTGTACATCTACCACCTCCCTACCCCCATCAGCACTGCCTGTTATTGTGCGAATAGCCTCCTTCTGTCTGATCTTGTAGTGTGCAAGTGAGACGATTTTGAGTTGTTTTGTGCATTTTCCCACGACAGGTAGGTCAGAGGAAGTGAATGATTGTGGGAAAAAATCTGACTTCGGGTACTCACTGAAGCCGATTTTGTTCAATGTTTGATTCACGAAAACAAAGGCCCTTTAAAATGTCAGAAATCACATGACACCAGGTCATCATCAACAGGTTTATTTGAAATCACAAGCTTTCGGAGTGTTGCTTAACTGATGAAGGGGCAGCGCTCCGAAAGATTGTGTGATTTCAAGTAAACCTGTTGGACTTGTGTTGTGTGACTTCTGACTTTATCCACCCCAGTCCAACACCGGCGCCTCCACATCATGGCTATCTTTAAAATGTATATAACTCCGTTTTTTTGTTACAAAATTAAATATTTGTATCATGTGTATCTAGTTCCAATTCATTTCTCTTTGTTTGGACTTATATGTCTGGTGTCACTGTTTAAATATTCTTTCATAGGATGTGAGTTTTATCATCAAAGTCAACATTTGTTGCTCTTGAGAAGGTGTTGGTGAGCGGTTCTGTGAAGCTACTGCTGGGTGCCTGGAGATAAGCCAGTTGGATATTTCTCCATCTGATTTCTGTAATATAAGGTTGTGGTTCTGAAAGGATTAATGCAGATTAAGTTCGTTAAATTCCAAGAAATCTGATGCTGCCCTCACGATTTGAATGGGAAATAGCAGAACGTCTGAGGACCTTGCAGGAGGTAGATCTGTTATCTTTGATCTGCTCATAGTCTTAGCATCATAGGGCAGAACCTCATAGGGGTCTGAGAGATGTGAACTGTGGCAAAACGTATGGCTGGATCAGGTGACATGATTGGTGAGGTCTATCTCGACGTTAGCAGCAATTCACAACATCTTTTATGTTTTTCATAAGCTTCTTGCTGGGAAATTGACAGGGTTTAACACTTGTTAAGTGCCTTATTAACAGATCGACTCACCTCATTAATATTCAGCCAACTATTTTACCAAATGTACGACACAGGTTCGCCTTTGGGAAAATTCAACATGGAAATCAGAGCAGGTATGTGGCCGATTCAGTTAACTGCTCACTCCACATGATCTCCACATCGGAAAGCAGCCTCTGTCATCTCAGGGCACGCTCCATGGACACTGCCACATGCACATTATGTTCACAGACGTTAGCATTTATTATATGCCAACCTCAAAGAACCCTCTGATCCACTTCCCCTTCAAAGCTGCGCCTCAGTAAGATCAAGGGCCCTGTGGTGCAGTGGTAATGTCCCTATCTCTGAGCCAGGTGGCCTATGTTCAAGCCCCACCTGCTCCAGAAGTGTGTCATAACTGCCCTGGACTGGTAGATTGAACAATTCTTAAACTAACGACTCTCATTGTAATTCTGCAGCAAGGATGCTGTGTGCTGTGGGACACACACTCAGCTCCTGGACTGCACCAGGCTGTATCTTGCAGCTCTTCATTTATTGTCATTATAGTCACTCTGAGCTGTCCTTAATGCTCACAGTGTCCCTGCCTTACCTTTTTACACTTTTCTCTACAGAGCAGAAACAGTCAAGGCGGGTGGTGTGCTGTCTGTCATTCGGCTCCTCAAACATTATGATCTTGATACTGCCTGCCCTGACCAGGCTTAGACAGGTATCAGAGGCTGCCTTTAACTTGTTGTGCTGGGGCCCCTGAGCAACTGCTATCTCCATTGATCTGACTGTGACCTCGATTATGGACTTTCTTCCCTCAAGGGATGAGAGGGAGGCCGGTACTGTTGAAGATGGAAGTGGTAGCATAGCTGCTAGTTTTGGTGCAGGAGGAGGTGTCCTGAGTGGGTGAGTAGGCAGCACAGAGGGCATGCAGGGTTAGTGTTGTCAGAGGTTGGAGTAGGTGAGCATGAGTGTGGGCAATAGTGAGAATGGTAGAGCATGAGCCTTGGTGGGATATGGATACAGTAATAGAGAGAGAGAGAGAGTGCGATTTCAGAGAGATGGTGCTGGTACCTGCACAGGTGGAATGCAGAGGCTGTTGACCTTCTTCCTAAAGCGCTGGACATTCCTCCAGAGGGCTGCTTTCACCTGGAGGTGGGTACCAAGCTGTCATGGTGAGGTGCTGTGGCCTCCACAGCTGCTCCTGAGAGAAGGGGAAGGCCAGCATTGGCACACCCTATCCACCAGGGACATCCAGGTCCCTGCCACAAAGTGGGGTGCCAATTTCCTGTTGTCTGCCATGTCCAGGGCAAATATCAAGAATCTTGCAGGGCAGCTCTGACAGTGTTTGTCTGATCGCCTTTTAAAGACGGGACATGAAGAAGGAATGCTGGTGGATTCTGGGATCTCCACTGAGTGGCACGTGATTCCAAGAACAATGCATGGTAAGATGGGGAAGCAAGTAGACATAAGAAACGACATAGAGTGTGTAGATAATTATTAAATGCATTTGGTAACATCAGGCCAAGTAGTGAGAAATCCTCCGGAAAATTCAACACAACTTGAACTTACCCAAAAATATGTAAGATTCAGCCCTCAGTCTGTTTTACTAATGTAACCAGATTGCCATCATACAATAAGCTATAATTTGTTTAAGACAAAGGTGTCTTCCTGTTAGACTCACTTGTAGATTTTCTCAGACAACAAGGTGCAGGGCTGGATGAACACAGCAGGCCAAGCAGCATCATAGGAGCAGAGAGGCTGACGTTTCGGGCCTAGACCCTTCATCAGAAAAGGGGGAGGGGAAGGGGGTTTTGAAATAAATAGGGAGAGAGTGGGAGGCGGATAGAAGAGGGATAGAGGAGAGGATAGGTGGAGAGGAAACAAACAGGTCGAAGAGGCGGGGATGGGGCCAGGAAAGGTGAGTGTAGGTAGGGAGTTAGGAAGGGGATAGGTCAGTCCAGGGAGGACGGACAGGTCAAGGGGGCGGGATGAGGTTGGTCGGTAGGAGATGGAGGTGCGGCTTGAGGCGGGAGGAGGGGATAGGTGGGAGGAAGAACAGGTTAGGGAGGCAGGGACGAGTTGGACTGGTTTTGGGATGCGGTGGGGGGAGGGGAGATTTTGAAACTTGTGAAATCCACATTGATACCATTGGGCTGCAGGGTTCCCAAGCGGAATATGAGTTGCTGTTCCTGCAACCTTCGGGTGGCATCGTTGTGGCACTGCAGGAGGCCCAAGATGGACATGTCGTCTGAGGAATGGGAGGGGGAGTTGAAATGGTTCGCGACTGGGAGGTGCAGTTGTTTGTTGCGAACCGAGCGTAGGTGTTCTGCAAAGCGGTCCCCGAGTCTCCGCTTGGTTTCCCCGATGTAGAGGAAGCCACACCGGGTACAGCGGATGCAGTATACCACATTGGCAGATGTGCAGGTGAACATCTGCTTGATGTGGAAAGTCTTCTTGGGGCCTGGGATGGGGGTGAGGGAGGAGGTATGGGGGCAGGTGTAGCACTTCCTGCGGTTGCAGGGAAAAGTGCCGGGTGTGGTGGAGCTGGAGGGGAGTGTGGAGCGGACAAGGGAGTCACGGAGAGAGTTGTCCCTCCGGAAAGCAGATAAGGGTGGGGAGGGAAAGATGTCTTTGGTGGTGGGGTCGGATTGCAGATGGCGGAAGTGTCGGAGGATGATGCGTTGGATCCGGAGGTTGGTGGGGTGGTACGTGAGGACGAGGGGGATTCTTTTTTGGTTTTTATTGCGTGGACGGGGTGTGAGGGATGAGGTGCGGGAGATGTGGGAGACACGGTTGAGGGCATTCTCGACCACCGAGGAGGGGAAGTTACGGTCCTTGAAAAACGAGGACAACTGAGATGTACGGGAGTGGAATGCCTCATCCTGGGAGCAGATGCGGCGGAGGCGAAGGAATTGGGAATAGGGGATAGCATTTTTGCAGGAAGGTGGGTGGGAGGAGGAGTATTCTAGGTAGCTGTGGGAGTCGGTGGGCTTGAAATGAATATCGGTTTCTAGACTATCTCTGTAGATTTTCTCTATCACTTTGGACCAAATAGGCTTTGTAAACCTAGTCAGCAAAGGGTATTGTGACTGAGATTTGCCTAACTACATGTTGGCAGTATGGGCACCCTCTTGAGTACAGCAAAATGAAAGAGTCAGGTCTGTGTTACACCAACAGTGCCTTTACCCATTTTCTGTCTGAATTGCTGTTTAACTTCACTTCAGCACTGGATTGCAAATCGAAGTAATGACTCCAACTCCTGGCTCTAATATGAAACCAGCACACAGGGTTTATCAGAAACAGAGAATGTATTGCAGTACCAACATTTGGACAATAAGTGTCTCTCATGTACTTTATGAAAAGTTGATTACTGACAGTTCCTGGGCTGCGAATGTGTTTCATTCTGATGTCTGTTCACAAGTCACAGCATAATGCAAGCCAATGGAAAAGAACTGTTCATAAGTACAGGAAATGCTCCCAAGTCAGATCGTTAAAATTACACCCCGTATGAGATTCCGTTCATAAGTCAGGGACACGACGTACTTGTGAAAGAAATACTAACATCCAACCAACCACCTGCAGGTTTCCTCCAATACTCCTCACATGCGGAATGAAACCAAAGCATTTTACAACATGAAGAAAAAATGGATAATGGATAATAGGTAAAACTGGAATATGAAAGGAGGGAGTTGTTGACTCATGTCTAGCACATCACATGTGCTTGCCAGTTGTATCAACTAACAACCAGGATCCACATGTTTCCATTAGACCATCATAAGAGATTACAGCAAAAGTAGCTCATTCAGCCCATTCGAATCTGTTCCCCCATTCTATGAGATCATGGCTGGCCTGATAATCCTCAACTCCACTGTCCTATCTTTTCCCTATAATCCTTCATTCCCTTAATTACAATGCTTTATTTTACTAAAAATGGTTTAATCATGAAATATTCCAATTACTTTAATCAAACACTCTCTTCTGTGTGTGATTTTACTAATGTGTGATATTACCCCTGTGTGATATTACTGTGTATGATATTACCTTGTGTGATATTACTCATGTATGATATTACTGT
>NC_063335.1:88134923-88193854 GCF_021869965.1 Rhincodon typus
TGTGTGTGATATTACTGTGTCTGACATTACCATGTGTGATATTACCTGTGTGTGACTTACCATGTGTGATATTACCTTGTGTGATATTACCTGTGTGTGACATTACCTGTCTGTGTTCGGGTTGATTAAGTGTGCTGGTTGAGCTATTTGCACACATGTCGGAGTGTTGGCTCTGGGTTGTCCTGCCTTGGATGACCTTAGTCATCCTTTTATCTTTCTTTCTTCATGCACGACCACAGTTGCTGGTTTTTGCCTCCTCAATGGTGTTGTATTGTTGATAGAATCATCTCTCAGGCTTATCCTCCTAGGTAATTAATTCATCTCTTGTGTTGGTCTTACCAACTGGACAAATGGACTCTATCTCATCATAAGAACACCTCCTGCTTTAAAGGTGATCACTTCAATTGTGTTGTTATTAAAGTACAACACATCTTGTGGTTAAACCATTTCCTGCAACCTTATTATCATCAGGAATGTGATCTAGCTGTCCCAGGTCATGCTCATCTCCCTGCATTCGCTGTTTTTTGACATATTCTTGTTAGATTAGCCCTTAACTGGGTATAACAGAGTATGTCTGAAAGTACACTCAAAGCAAACTTAGGATGCAGATAACAAAATGGCAAGTTGTTCCAGTTGGTGAAGGGTGACATAAATGGTACAGGTTGAATGTTTGAAACAACAGGCTACATTGATGGAATATAAACGTCAGAGAAGCTGAAGGACAGTTGGATTAAGCTCTTTAAGGATGTGAGAGTAAAATTCTTCAAATTGATTTGCTGGAGAACAGGGCTCAGTGGATTTTGGCAAGGAGAAGCTACTGCTTTGTGATTATTCCAGGTAGATGTATAAGGGTTGCTTAATACGTCTGGTGATACAGTGAGAGTTCAGGAAGTCAAGAAAGGAGTGCCATCGTATAGATTCAATTATTTCCTTTTTTCAAACAAAAAATTGTCTGCCTGTCATCTTTACGATATTGGTGTCCTGACAAACAGTATGACTAAAGAATTGATCCCAGATCATATGCAGTCAGAGTAACAGAAATCTTGGACAATGGAGTCTACAACATGTCATTATTGCAGGTGGGATTTCCCTTTCCTTATCCATCAAGGTGGCACTGATCCCCTCCTATCCTACACAAATAATGCCGGGCATCCCAAAGCCAATAACCTGCTTTTTAAATAGGGTCACTGTTGTGATGTATAAAACATGACAGCCCCAATTTGTGCACTGCAAGGTCCTATAAACAGCTGCATTATAATTAACAAACAATTGACTTGGTTTGTCATAATATTTGAAGGATAAGTATTTACCAAGATGCCTGAAATAATTTCCCTGCTCTTTTTCGGCATAGCACCATAGATCTTTTACAACTTCATGAAAGAGCAGATTGAGTGTTGGCTCAGTGTTTCATCCAAAAGACAACACCACCAGTAGTGCAGTGCTCTCTCATATGTGCTGCATTGGAATGTGGTTTTGGTTTTGGTGCTCAAATCTCTGAAGTGGGACTTGACTCAGAGGACAGAGGCATTAGATTATATCTTACAGTCAATGTGCCTTTAAGAGCAATACTCATGATATAATTACTGCATCATATCCTTTGCCCTGAGGGAATACAGGTTTCATATCCATCTTAACTTGAATCATTTCAAGCCTAACACTTCACTGGAAGCATGCTCCTCCATTGCAACTTAACAACTTAACATTCGCCCAGATACTCCAATATCTGAGGAATGAAATGTTTATATATAATTGATAGTTATAATAAATGTCTGTTAAATTCTTCAATACTGCAATATCCACTCCCAGTTTTTTAGATTACAGGAAGTAACATTAGCATTGCCATTTCAGGTAAAAGACCCTGTTAGAAGTAAATTCACAGCATGTTAGAAACATTGGCTATCTTCAGGATATCTTGGTGACAGATATTTGGAAAAATACTAGAAGACCAACCAGACAGTAGCTTTGGACAACGGCTCTTCGGCAAGATAGCGGCACAGTAGGACGCTCAAGCTGGAGCTCCTCCATTCTGCCCATTCTTTTTCTTTGTTTTTCTTCTCTTTTCTGCGGTTTTCTTTTCATAAACCCTTAACTTCTTAAACTTACCCGGATGGAGTGGAAGCAGTGAGTCCCAGATCAGAAGCTGTCGCTGGCGAGTCGAAGACCAGACTGGTGCAGGAGGCGGGACCTGGGGACGAGTCCCGGACCCAGGGACGCAGGGGGGGAAGTGAGACCCTTGCGGAGTGGAAGTGAGGTCTTGAGTTTTGGAAGTCAGGCGTAGTCTGGAGACTTGGCCCAGTGTGGTCGGAAGGATCGGTGGTGGTCTGGCCTTTGTGAAAAGGTCTGTAGTTTGAGTACTTTTCAAAGAACTTTTTATTCTCATGCTGGATTTTTTGAGTAATTCAAGTACTTTTTAAATGCTTTATATTCCTATGCTGGACTTTACTTATTATTCTTTCCATTCTGTGACAATACTTAAGAATCGGTACCTAGGTATCCTGTACCTCAGATGGCTCCATAAGCAGCGACATTGCAAACTTCTCACTGCACTCATTCGAGTCCATGCGACTATAAAGCCTATTCTAATACTAATTCTAATTTTAATTCAAAACATTTGACAAAAGGAGAGTTCTTAACCTTAAGCAGCATCAATTCCTGTGATAACGAACACAGAAATATATAAGTCTGTGGAGGGGATATTATCCACCAAGAAAACAGAACTAATTAATTTTTGATTATAATGTAAGTTCTTCCAAGGTTAAATTAATTCCCATTTTAAAACGAGGCTGAAGTATAGTCTAGAGCTGGGGTACAGGTCAAAATGCTCTGTTTATGATACATGAGTAACAAACTTTCATAGTGCAATCCGCAAAGTCTTTGCTATTATGAAGGTTAAGTTATTAATCTACACTCTCACAAACGAACATCTATAGGATTTGCGTAAAATCATTATCCAGAGATTCCAGAACAGTATAAAGGAAGTACCTGAGGGGATTTGTTCGTTATATTTGTTATTATACCAAGGCATCATGTCTATGTTAAACTAAGATATTGTGTACATGTTACACCAAGGACACGTGGGGATTGAAACTGAGAAGACAACTACCATGTGAGTTTGTGCATTATCTAGGGATGAATCAGGGTATTCAATGACTGGTGAATGCATGTGAGTCATGCCAAATGTAACAATCCCAGCAGAAGAGAGAGCCTCTACTTCCCATAATATTTCATCCATTCTTTGATTGAGAGTAACAATGGATTCATAGCATACAGGGAAGAATGCATCCTTGTAAAGGATTACTTCTGTGAATTTCCCATTGATCAATAAAACAGCAACACAATGAGTGGGATGGACTGCAACATGATGAATGTTATTTTCAGTTTATTCAGTGTCCTGGTTCAGATAGTGCTAATTGTGGTCTGCAGTCCATGACAAAGCATTTCATGATATGTGGACTACGTGACGAGTGACCCATGTCACATCACAGCCCATTATCCATGCTCAAATGTTCCAGCAGACAGGAAGTTATATGCTATCATTAAGTGTTAATCAACAAAGTAAGATTGTGTCGCTGCATTTTCATGTAATATAATACCAATGGAGAAGGAATTTTTTTTGGTCCAACCATCTTCAGTTGCTTCATCAATGACCTTTCCTCAATCATAAGATCAGAAGTGGGAAGTTCACAATGATTGCTCAATGTTCAACACCACTCTTAACTCCTCAGACACTGAAGCTGTCCATGATCAACTGCAACAAGATCTGGACAATTTCCAAGTTCAGGCTGACAACTGACGAATAACATTCATGTCACGTGAGTGCCAGGCAATGAGCAACTCCAACAAGTGTGAATCTAATCATTGCTTCTTGTCATCCAGCATTACCATTGCTGAATCTTGCACAATAAACATCCTTGGGGTTACCATTGACCAGAAACTGAACTGAATCTATAAGTATTGTGACTACAAGAGCAAGTTAGAGGCTAGGAATGCTGCAATGAGTGACTCACCTCCTGACTCGCCAAAGCAAGATAAACTTGCAAGTAATATCACCATCCACAAGGCACAAATCAGGAGTATGATGAAATACTCCCTACTTGTCTGGATGACAAGAACAACAACAATGGCACTTGGGAAGCTTGACACCATTCAGGACAAAGCAGTCCGCTCGATTAACACCACATCCACAAGCATTCGATTCCTCCACCACCAAGGCCCAGTAGCAGCAGTGTGTACTATCTCACAATATACTGCAGAAATTCACCGAAGCTCCTTAGACAGCACCTTCCAAACCCACAATCACATCCACCTAGAAAGACAAGAGCAGCAGATACATTGGAAAACTAGCAGTTGCAGATTGCCCTCCAAGCCACTCACCATTCTAACTTAGAAATATATCGCAGTTCCTTCAGTTTTGCTGCATCAAAATCCTGGAACTCTCTTCTCAATGGCATTGGGGGTCTACCTACAGCACATGGACTGCAGTAGTTCAAGAAGTCTGTTCACCACCACCTTCTCAAGGGCAACTAGGGATGAGCAGCTCCAGCAACACTAAAGATGCTTAAGACCATCCATGACAAAGCAGCCTGCTTGACTGGCATCTCATCCACAAGCATCCACTCCCTCCACCACTTAGTAGCAGCAGTGTGTACCATCAATAAAATACACTGCAGAACTTCACCAGGTCTCCTTAAAGTGCACATTCAAAACCCATGATCATTTCTATCCCAAAGGAAAAGGGCAGCAGGTACATGGGAACACACCTCCCCTCCCCCACAATGAAATTTCCCTCTAAGCCTCTCAGCATGCTGACTTAGAAACGTGCTGCTGCTCCTTCACTGTCACTCGACCAGCATTCTGGAACTTCCTCCTTCACAGCATTGCAAATGGACTGCAATGGTTCAAGAAGGCAGCAGTAAGAGATCGACAACAAGTGCTGGTCTATCCAGCCAAGCCCACATGCCCTGAATCAATTTTTAAGAATTACCATTCGCAGTTCAACTTTTTCTCAGAACACAGCCAATTGGCCACCCACTCTGAAACTGAGGACATTGATCAGGACATGTGACATTTCACAAGATAGACAGAATGAAAAAATGTTGCGTGAGATTAACCAGTAGCAAATCAACAAGTACCACAGGGACGATGTGGAACTTTCCAGACAGGTACACAATCACCACATCGGGATGAGTTATCAAAACTCCTCAATGTTACACTGAAGTGCAAAATGTTAATTTTGTAAACTCTGTTTTACCTGTCTATATAGTTATCAAATTGACAACATGTGCCTGTATACAACTATGTATCTATATTAGGAATAGGTCTTTATCTTTGGAAAAAGAAGGATGTGTTACATTTCATATTCAGTATCTCAATATCATGTTAAGTGACATAGTCATGTTATCACTAATGCATCATGGCATGTAGTCTAAGGATATGCTGATCTCATACTCAGTCTTATTTTAGGTCATTAGAAACTTGACATAATCATGGAAGCATGCTCCTCCATAGTAACTGAATAGCTTAACATTGACCCAGATGTGTATGTGCTTGAGGAATGTTTACATCCAATAGCTGTAATAAATGTTTGCTGTATTTAGCAATACCATAATAACCACATCTAGTTGCTTATGTTAAATGAGACAACACAAGCATTGTCGCATCAGGTAAAGCAGCCTTTTGGATGAAATATCACACCAAGACGACTATCAACTGAGCTATGCTAACTGTAGAGTCTGAGTCACTAACTGGTTTTCCATCTGTCCACTCTTCCTATATCTGCTGCCTGGGGTTACCAGGGGGAAGATGGTAGTTATCCTGGAATTGCTCCAATAGACAATTCCTTTCCTTCCATTTTCCCCTAGTCAAATGTGTTTATTCTTGGTTGAGTCCTTCAAAGGCAGACTTGATTTTTGGCATTTAAAACATATCTTTCCCTTAAATGCCCCACTGCAGCTTCCTGAGTTATGATCAAGCAAATCTGTCCCATTTAGAGAAGTCCTGCTGAGATGTTTGAAAGATATCCCAACACAGGAAGATGAGGTTGGAAAAATTGCAAAATGACAATTGAAGCTGGTGAGAAAAACAGGGTCAACTTGTCACGTTGATATTTTATTATTATTGGGATGTCGGTGTCGCTGACTAGGCCAGTACTTATTGCCCTTGAGAAAGTGATGGTGAGCTGTCTTCTTGAACGGCTGCAGCCAATGTGCTGCAGTAACCCACAATGCTGTTAGGGAAAGATTTCCAAGATTTTCACCCAGGAACACTGAAGGAACGGTGATATGTTTCCAAGTCAGGTGAGTTGGCTTGGAGGGGAACTTGCAGGTGGTGGTGTTCCCATATATCTGCTGCTCTTGTCCTTCTAGATGGGAGTGGTTGTCGGTTTGGAAGAAGCTGTCTGAGGATCTTTGGTGAATTTCTGCAGTGCATTTTATAGATAGTACACACTGCTGCTGCTGAGCACTGGTTGTGGATATGTCCTTGCACTTGGTGCCAATCAAATGAACTGCTTTGTCTTGGATGGTGTCAAGCTTCTTGAGTGTTATTGGAACTGCACCCATCCAGGCAAGTGGGGAGTATTCCATCACATTCCTGACTTGTGCCTCATAGATGGTGGACAGGGCTTGGGGAGTCAAACGTTTGGTTACTCACTGCTGTGCTTCTAGCCTCTGATCTGCTCTTGTAGCCATTGAGTTTATATGGGTCTTCTGGTTCAGCTTCTGGGTAATAGTAACTCCCAGTTGTTCATGTAGGTGGTGGTTGAATTTAGTGATAGTAACACTACTGAATGTCAAGGGGCGGGGGTTAGATTGTCTCTTATTGGAGATTGTCGTTTTGTGGTGTTTATGTTACTTGTCTCTTGTCAGCCCAAGCCAGGATACTGTCCACATCTTATTACATTCGAACATGAACTGCTTCAGTATCTGACAATGTGTGAATGGTGCTGAACATTGAGCAACATCTGCGAACATCCTACTCCTGACCTTAAGCTGGAAGGAAGATCATTGATGAGCCTTACTTCAGTTGTGGGTAAAGTGTTGGAAAAGATTATAAGAGATAGGATTTATAATCATCTAGAAAGGAATAATTTGATTTGGGATAGTCAACACGATTTTGTGAAGGGTAGGTCGTGCCTCACAAACCTTATTGAGTTCTTTGAGAAGGTGACCAAACAGGTGGATGAGGGTAAAGCGGTTGATGTGGTGTATTTGGATTTCAGTAAAGCGTTTGATAAGGTTCCCCATGGTAGGCTATTGCAGAAAATATGGAGGCATGGGATTGAGGGTGATTTAGCGGTTTGGATCAGAAATTGGCGAGCTGTAAGAAGACAGAGGGTGGTGGTTGATGGGAAATGTTCATCCTGGAGTTCAGTTACTAGTGGTGTACCTCAAGGATCTGCTTTGGGGCCACTGCTGTTTGTCATTTTTATAAATGACCTGGATGAGGGCGTAGAAGGATGGGTTAGTAAATTTGCGGATGACACCAAAGTCAGTGGGGTTGTGGATAGTGCAGAAGGATGTTGCAGGTTACAGAGGGACATAGATAAGCTTCAGAGCTGGGCTGAGAGGTGGCAAATGGAGTTTAATGTGCTAAAGTGTGAGGTGATTCACTTTGGAAGGAGTAACAGGAATACAGAGTACTGGGCTAATGGTAAGATTCTTGGTAGTGTGGATGAGCAGAGAGATTTCGGTGTCCATGTGCATAGATCCCTGAAAGTTGCCACCCAGGTTGACAGCGTTGTTAAGAAGGCATACGGTGTGTTAGGTTTTATTGGTAGAGGGATTGAGTTTCAGAGCCATGTGGTCATGCTGCAGCTGTACAAAACTCTGGTGCGGCCGCACTTGGAGTATTGCGTACAGTTCTGGTCACCGCATTATAGGAAGGATGTGGAAGCATTGGAAAGGGTGCAGAGGAGATTTACCAGGATGTTGCCTGGTATGGAGGGAAGGTCTTATGAGGAAAGGCTGAGGGACTTGAGGCTGTTTTCGTTAGAGAGAAGAAGGTTAAGAGGTGACTTAATAGAGACATACAAGATGATCAGAGGATTAGATAGGGTGGACAGTGGGAGCCTTTTACCTCGGATGGTGATGGCTAGCACGAGGGGACATAGCTTTAAATTGAGGGGTGATAGATATAGGACAGATGTCAGAGGTAGGTTCTTTACTCAGAGAGTAGTAAGGGCGTGGAATGCCCTGCCTGCAAAAGTACTAGACTCGCCAACTTTAAGGGCATTTAAATGGTCATTGGATAAACATATGGATGATAATGGAATAGTTTAGGTTAGATGGGCTTCAGATTGGTTTCACAGATCCGCGCAACATCGAGGGCCGAAGGGCCTGTACTGCGCTGTAATATTTTATGTTCTATGTTCTATGTTCTATGTTCTATGAAACAGCTGAAGATGGTTGGGCCTCAGATACCATCCTGAAGATCCCTGTAGTGATATCCTGGAGCTGAGATGACTGACCTCCAACAATCACAGCATCTTCCTGTGTGCCAGCTAAGATTCCAACCATCGGAGAGTTTACCCCCTGATTCCCATTGACTCCAGTTTTGCTAGGGCTCCTTGATGCCATGCTCGGTTAAATACAGCCTTGGTGTCAAGGGGTACCACTTCCTCCTACCCACGTGAATTCAATTGTTTTGTCCATGTTTGGACAAAGTCCATAATGAAAACAGTGTTGAATGATTCTGGCTGAATCCAAACTGTACAGCTTAGATCTGTTCCTACTGATTGTGGGATCACTAATCACTCACTGTTTATGCTGTTTGGTGTGCAAGTAGTTCTGCTTTGTAGATTTACCAGACTGACATTTCATTTTTAGGTACGCTTGGTGCTGCTCCTGACACACCCTTCTGCACTCTTTGTTGTAGCAGTGTTGATCTCCTGGCTTGATGGTAATGGGAGAGTAGGAGTTATGCTGGGCCATGAGGTTGCAGATTGTGTTAGAATATGATTCTGCTGCTGTTAATGCCAACAGTGCCTCATGAGATCTGGATGCATTAGCCAATTGCTTCTACATTTTTGAGACTCATAAACTCACTTGATATTGTCACAGTTCATTTTTGGAAAGAATGGGGATATACGTGCACCATGCCTTTAAAAGACTCCACTGTTTTTTAGTTTGAAAATACACTTTATTCATTAAACATCTTTGTATATATACATTGACACAAAAGCAGTTCAGTTCTGCACAATCGCATTTCAAGTAAACACAAAAGATTGAAGTTTGACTATACACAAAACTAAAGAACTCTCTTACACATACGATACTAATATTTACATATACTTGACACACTAGGAGGATCAGATAACTGAACAGACCCCCGTTTACCTTCGACAGAAAGACCTCAGACAGCTGTCTTTCCCCACTACACCTTGGCAGCAGCTGCCCCAAGCTTTAGTGCGTCCCTCAGCACATTGTCCTGGACCTTGGAATGTGCCAGTCTCTGAGACTCAATTGGGGTCAACACTTTGTTCTGGAAGACCAACAAGGTTCGAGCAGGCCAAAGAGCATCATTCACTGAGTTGATGGTCCTCCAGGCACATTCAATGTTTGTCTCGGTGTGCGACCCAGGGAACAGACCAGAGAGAGCAGGGTCCTGCATCACAGAGCTGCTTGGGATGAAACTCAGCAAAAACCATTGCATCTTCCTTCAGATTTCCTTTGCAAAGGCACAATCCAGCAGGAGATGTGTGACAGTCTCAAACCCCCGCAGCTGCTTCAAGGGCATTGTGTGGTGGCACAGGCTGACTGGGCGTACATAAAGGATCTCACAGGTAGTGCCCTTCTCACCACCGGCTGGGCGATGTCTTGGTGCTTGTTGGAAAGCTCTGGTGATGAGGCATTGTGCCAAATGACTTTGACAGTCGGCTCAGGGAACCACACAATGGGATCCACCCTCTCCCTTTGACGCAAGGTCTCAAGGACACTATGTGCTGACCACTTCCTGACCACTTGTGGTCAAATGTGTTTTTCTTTGCAAACTTCTCAACGAAGGATTGATAGATTGATTGACTTATTGTCACGTGTACCGAAATACAATGAAAAGCTTTGTTTCTGAGCAGTACAGACACAGTACAACAAGCAAAGGATGTACAGATCAAAAAGACTTAGAGACATACAGGTTACATTGCAGGTGATATGGAATGGTCCAAGAGTTCACTTTAAGAATTCCTGTGTAGTGGGTTTGCAATTTTGTGACTCTGGATGGCAGTTCATCTGCTTTGGGTTTTCAGGCTGCCTACACAGTTCTTTGTTGCAATATCTGTTGCATATCTCATAATATGTTTAATGATTTAAATAAATTAACCCACTTCTCAAGGTTAATCAAACTCTGAAGAGAAATTGATTAATAGCCCATTATCGTCATAAACTATGGTGGGAAGGAAATTAATCCTGCAAGAAGTAGATGGGATGAATATAGTAGATGTGATTACTTACCCAGAGTTTCCGATATTTTCTGTTATTGCATAAAAAATTAGCCACTTTGAAAAGGAAGAGGGGTGAAGATATTTAGCAAAATGAAAGAAAATTCAGTCCAGAGAAATGGAAAGTTAAAAGTAACTGGAGTTACTGTTTCATAATAATTTCACCACACATTCTGAGAAATATTTCACTCAAAGTTAATTGAAAGGGAACTAAAAGTCCATAGCGTTCTTTTACTTTCAAGTTTTTTCATTCATATTTGAAAAAAATGTACATCTTCCATCCGTTATAGGCAATCAGAGGAAGGCTGTTATCTCAACTACTCCACTAACATGAGCAAAGGATATGAGCTCACTCTGTCACAGAGCTGTACTACTCTTTATACTACAACTTCCAACCTGTTTCAGAGTTACTGTAATGACACATGGTGATGAGAATATTGTGTATGTGCATCCCAACCAGGGATATTCAGTGAACAGAGTAATGACTAATCAACTGGAATGTGGTACAGCAGACCCATTGAAGTGAATAAAGCTGAAATAATTTCTTTTGGCATTGAGCATTTAACTAATTTCTAAGTTTTCCTGCGGCATCAAAAACAGTTTAAGATTGCACACCAATATCGAAAAGAAGTGATGCAACAAAAATGAATGTGAATCCATGAGGAGATAGAAATTGGCACAGATAACTTGGCATTGCACAACAAGCTATGATGAATTTTGCACATTTTTCAGTGTGATATGATTAAAGTGATGTTAAGAAATGACTAAAAGCACTGTGTACTATAAAAGATAAGGGCCCTGACCACTTTCTGGCAATAGTACAGAAGAATTATCCTCCAGAACAAGCTGCAGTCCTTGCCAAGTTGTTCCAGTGTTACTACAGCATCCAATAATGTGAAAAATTGCCAATATGCCCTGACTGCAAAAATTAGGACAAATTCATTCCAGCCAATTACCACGGTGACAGTTCTCTCTCGATTCATTTGTTCACAGGATGTGAGCGTTGCTGGCTGGGCCAGCATTTATTGTCCATTTTTAGTTGAACTTGAGAAGGTGCTGGTCAGGTACCTTCTTGGACTGCTGTAGTATATGTGGTGTAGGTACACTTATAATGCTGTTCAGAAGGAAGTACCAGGATTTTGACTAAGTGATGGTGAATGAACAATGACACAATTCCAAATCGAAATGATGTATAGCTTGTAGAGTAACTTTCAGTAGTAGTTTTTCCATGTATCTGCTGCCCTTGTCCTTCTGAGAGCGAGCAGTCATGCGTTTGGAAGGTGCTTTCAGAGGAGCCTTGGTGAGTCGTTGCAATACATCTCGTAGGTGGTGCACACTATTGCCACTGTACGTTGGTGGAGTAGGAAGTGAATATTTAAGGTGGTAGATGGAGTGGTGCTAATCAAGTAAACTGCTTTGACCAGGATGCTGTCAAGCTTATTGTGAGTTATTGGAACTGCACTTATCCAGGTAAACAAACAATATTCCATCATATGCCTGATCTGCATAATTCCAAACATCAACACATTTCAAGCCTCTGACCTGCTCTTGTAGCCAATATTTATATGAATGATCTAGTTCAGTTTCTGGTGAATAGTGATCCCCAGAATGGTGTTAGTTAGTGGTTCAGCACTGATATTGCCATTGAATATCAAGGGGGAACTTGTTATATACTCTCTTGTTGGAGATAGTCACTGTTTGATACAAATATTGCTTACAGATTATCAGCGCAAGTCTGAATGTTGTCCAGATCTTGCTGTATATGTACAGGGACTGGTTCAGTGTCTGTAGAATCACAAATGATGCTGAACATTGTGTAATCATCATAAGCATCCTCACTTTGGAGCTGATAATGGAAGGAAGGTCATCGATGAAGCCATTAAAGGTCATTGGACCTTGGACACTACGATGAGGGACTTCTGCAGTGATGTCCTGGGACAGGGATGATTGGTGTCCAACAGTAAGACCACCTCCCTTGGTGCTGGATATGACACCAACCGATGGAGACCTCGCTCTCTGATTACCATTAACTTTCATTTTGTGAGCATTCCTTGTTGGATATTTGGTCGAATGCTGCCTCACTTTCTAGGGCAGTCACTCCTAACTCATTTCTGGAGTTCAGTTCTTTTGTCCATGTTTCGATCATCAGTATAATGACATCAGGAGTACTATGGCTGTGGCAAAACCAAAACTGAGCATCACTGTACAGGTTATTATTGAGTAAGTGTTGCTTGATAACACCGTGAACAATCATTTCTTTTGGTTTGCTAATGATCATGAGTAAGCTGATGAGGCAGTAATTGGCCAGGTTAGATTTACCCTGCTTTTTAATTGGTGAGAAGTTCCAGGACAATTTTCCACATCGTTGGGTCGATTCCAGTGTCATCTTTGTCCTGGAACAACTTGGCACAGCTAGTTCTGGAGCACATATCTTCGGTACTATTTCCAGAATCTTGTCAGGATTCATAGACTTTGCAGAATACAATACCACATTAAGTGAATCAAATTGTTTGAAGTCTGGCATCTGTGAGGCTGGGTTTGTCAGGTCATCCACTTGGCACTTCGGGTTGTGCATGGTTGCAAGTGCTCAGCCTTGCACTGATGTTCTAAGCTCTCCTTCGCTGAAGATGGGAACATTTATGGGACCTCCACCACCTTAATTGTTCAATTATCCATCACCATTAGAGCTGGATGTGGCAGGATTACAGAGATGTTTGGATTTTCAGAAGCTTTTTGATAAGGTGCCATACATTAGTTTCATAAGATAAGAGCCTATGGTGTTGGATATAGTATAACAGCGTAAATAGAGGATTGAGCAACTAATAGAAGGCAAAGAGTTAGGATAAAAGGGGTGGGTCATTTCCAGGCTGGCAACCTGCAACTAGTGGTGTGCTACAGAGATCAGTGTTGGGGGCACAATTATTTCCAATATATATTAATGACTTGGATGAAGACAGTGAATATACTATAACAAAGTTTGAAGATGACATAAAAATATTCAGGAAGGCAAATAGTGAGAATGACACAAGGAGGCTGCAGAGAGATACAGACAGGTTAACTGAATGGGCACAAACTTGGCAGATGAAATATGAGGCTATGCACTGTGGCAGGAGGAATAGAAGAGCTGAGCTGAGAAAGACCGCAGAAAGCTACAGAACAGATAGATTTGGGAGTCCTCATCTATGAATCACAAAAATCTAGCATCTAAGTTCAGTGGGTAATGGGGAAAGCAAATGGGATGTTGGCCTTTATTTCAAAGGTTATGGAGTATGAAAGTAGGGAGGGTAAGCTAAAACTGTGGAAGACACTAATCAGAAGATAACTGGAATGCTGTGAATTGTTAAGGTCCCCTGAAAGATTTACTGGCATTGGAGGCTGGTTCACTGGGATGATACTAGGTACAGAGGGGCTGTCTATTGAGTAAAGGCGAGGTAGATTGGGCCTGTACTTGTTGGAATATAGACAAATGACAGGTGACCTTATTGAAAAATGCAAAATTCTAAGAGGATTTGGCAGGATATGTGAGGACAGGTTTTTTCCCCTTGTAGGAGAGTCTAGAACCAAAGGACATATCTTAGAATAATGGGTCACACTGTCTCAGATTGTAGTGAATCTGCAGAATTTGTTGCCACAGTGCACTGTTGAAGCTGGGTCATTAAGTATATTTAAGACTGAGGTAGACAGGTTTCTAATTAGTAAGGGAATCAAAAGTTATGGAGAAAAAGCAGGAAAGTGGAATTGAGGATTATCAGATCAGCCATGACCTTTTTGGAATGGTGGAGCAGACTTGTTGGGCTGAATGGTCTACTTCTGCTCCTATGCTGTATTATCTTAGGTCTGAGCCACTGGAGGTGGGATTGCTTAGCTTTGTGTATCGCATACTGCTTCCACCATTTGACAAACAAACAGGCAGGTGTGGAAGTTTCACCAGGTTGGCACATCCCATGAGAATTCCCTTCTGTCTGGATAGCACTGCATAGTCCCCTCTGCTGGATCAGTACTGCTAGTGAGAACATAATATACCCAAGGATGCTGGTGGTGGTATCTGAGGTAATATCCATTGGGAACGATTCAGTGAGCATGACTGTATCAGGCTGTTGCTTGACCAGTTTGTGGGATAGCTCTCCCAATCTTGACAGAAGTTTCCAGATGTTTGTCAGCAGGACTTTGCAGGGTCAACAACACTTGGACACTGTTGTCAGTTTTGGTCCCTAGGTCAATGCCAGACCTTGTGCTGTTTTCATTCCCTTTACCTCTTCTCTAGCAGTTTGACATTAACAGCTTGCTTGGCTAGTTTGGAGAGCTGTCAACGAGACAACCACATACATGCAACAAACATGTGACAAATGTTTTTGCCAAAAATAATATCTTCCTGTGCCTGACATGAGTGATGTTAACTACAGTGAATGTTCAAAATCAGGTTATTTAAATATTTTGACAGGGCTCCAGCAGGATTCCGGCTTTACAGTGAATGAATCTTCTTGTGGCACTATCTATCAGCTTTATCAAACAAGGGAGGTGAATGGACTTATAATTCAGGTCAACCATGACTTTACTGAATGCCAGAACAGATCTGATGGGCCGATTGGTCTACTCTGTTAGTCTGCCAGTACCTAATAATTAAAGTCCTCTTCCATGGGTGTTAATCAACTGTAGCTGAATTTTCAACCTAATATATCTTGTTTCTTCTTATTAACAGGGACAAAGAAGTTTAAAATCAAGGCTAAATGAAGCTGCTGAATGATAAATTCATAAATTTGTTTTCAGTGTTCTGCAGAAGCTGGGGAATGTAGTTTACAGGCTATGATTTTGATTTTCACTTTATTTGTCACGTATGCTGTGGCTTGTTAAAGATCAATTTGAACAACATGAGGGCATTCAGTAATGAAAAGAAATAGAAACGTCCAATTTTATGAACAAAGTTCAACTGCAATTTCTAACATTTGGGCGAATTCAAATAATGCAACGCCTCCATTGAATGATCCTACTGTGGTCTGCAAGGTCCTAGTGCCTGCACAGTCATGTTGCTATTCCAAATCATTGCTGTTTATTTCAGACTGGATTCAGGAATTTTACTGCTTCATAGCAAATTGTTATCCATTACAACTGTCTTGTCATTCTGTAAATTATATATAGACTTTCCCTCATATTTGGTGTTTTGTTTTGTAGCCATTTGTCCCATTATTTGGCTAAAACTCTGAAGTATCGATACAAAGAATTAATAAAAATATCGTAAAGCTGGATAGATTGTTAATGACCTGCATCTGGCGTTAAAACAGGAACAAAAACAGAAGTTGCTGGAAAAGCTCAGCAGGTCTGGCAGCATCTGTGAAGAAAAAAATAAGAGTTAACATTTCGGGTCCGGTGACCCTTCCTCGGAACACCGGACCCGAAACGTTAACTCTGTTTTCTCCTCCACAGATGCTGCTAGACCTGCTGGGCTTTTCCAGCAACTTTGTTTTTGTTCCTGATTTACAGCATCCGCAGTTTTTTTCGGTTTTTATTTTGCATCTGGCATTGTTCATTGTTGTATTTTCATAGAAACACAAACAGAGCAAAGAATTTACAAGACTAAAGCACATTGAGAGCTTTAGATTAGACTAAAGCACAAAGAATAGAGCTTGAGAAATTTATGAACAGCAGTTGAATCTCGAAATTCAGTTACAGCTTTTACTTCTAGCCTAAGGATGTTTATTTATCTAAAATTTTAAATGAAGCTTTTGAGCTTTTGATGGAGAGATAAAAGACTGTTGTACGACTATCTTCACCTATACATGATGTTAAATGGATATACATATACATATAAATATCCATGATGTACAATGATAGGGTTTTCAAGTTGCTTAATGTTAAACAATTGAATGTGACATTACAAGATGTAGAGATTCTTGCAAAATTGTTGTATTTCCCTTATTCATGTCAACTTATAGATATTTTTAATAATCTTTTCAAGCATGTTACTTCACACCTCTGGAGTAGGCTTCATTTTAGAGGAGTGTTTAGGGCCACAGTTAACTTAGCTAGTGAGGTACGCTGCTTATTGTACGGTTAGTCATTAAGTTAAAGCAATCGAATATATTTGAAATCGATCTGAACATCTAGCTCGGTCGAGAAAGAGATGTTACTTTTGTTTGAAGCGAAATGTAAACATTTCATGGAGCGGTGAGCTGGGCACTAGGACCTGGTACGCCCTGAGCTAGGGAGAGGAAGCGGTTACTAGTAACCAGGCTGAGAGCGAGAGGATGAAGAAGGGCTCGGTAGCATCAGCCCGAATGCAGGAGGTTTCCATCCGCAGCAGGCAGCTCTCACTGTGACAGGGGGAGTTCACCCAGTCGCGGGGAACAAGCGAAAACAGCTTATTCCGGAGAACGGGTTGACAAAGTGAGTAAGCTGGAAAGCTCCTATTGTTTGCATTTTCCTGCGTCCAAATGTCTGAGACTCGCCGTCCCAATCGTTACTTGGCCTGTAGAAAGTGATGTGTTGATTTCAAAAATCGAAGTGAATTACATTGACAATGTCGTCAGAAGTTACGTGACACCAGGTTATAGACCAACCTGACCAAGGAGCTTGTGATTTCAAATAAACCTATTGGTCTATAACCTGCTGTCTTGTCTCTTCTGACTTGTTCTGACCCAGTCCAACACCGGCACCTCCACATCACCGTCACTTTAACCAGCATTGTGAGAAGCTCGGATTTTCGGCGCAGCTTTCTTATTAATACGTTTATTGTGTTGCCTCTCTTATCTGATGGATTGCAAGCGAACACACGGAGTGCTGAATGTTATAGTGACCAAGTGCTGATGGTTTCTCCGCTTCAAGTGAGTACAAGTGGGGGTCACAATCTCAAGAGGACCACACCCCTTTTTGCCTTTCACCTTTTAAAAAGGATGTAGAGGGAAAACAATAGAATAATTGTTCTGGAGAAGTCAGACCAGACTGGAAACATAAAGTCTCCTTCCACAGGTACTGCCAGACCCGCTGAGTTGCTCTCGCGTTCTCTTCGTTATGTTTTAGGATTCCAACGCTGCTATACTTCGCCTTTAATAGAATCATGAGTATTTCTCGATGTGATCATTGTGGCTTTTAAGTCAGTCGTTTTGATGTGAATTAATTGTAAAAATGTGCACTGTTTCAGTTCTGCAGAAGTCATGTTGGACTTGAAAAGTTGACTGCGCTTCTATCTTCTCAAAAGCGGCCAGGTCTGTTGACTTTAGCACTTTCTGTTCTTACTTCAGGATTGGCTTTCTTATTTAAGGAAGCAAATACATGCATTGGAAAGCTGTTCAGAGCAAATTTCCACCTGGATTGCATGGGTTGTCTTATGAGGAAAAGTTGGACACCTCTGGCTTGTATCTGTTGCAGTTAGCAGAGCAAAGCAATTTGGGTTGAAGTCTACAAAAATGTTAGAGTCATAGAACCATACAAGTGTCATAGAGTCATATCACATGGAAACAGACCCTTCGGTCCAACTCGTCCATGCTGATCAAGTTTTTCAAACTCTCCTCACTTGCCTGCATTTGGTGCATGTCCCTGTAAACCTTTCCTATTCATGTACCTTTCTGGATTTCTTTTAACTTGCATCTACAACTTCCTCTGGCAGTTCATTCCAAATAAAAAAAAGCCTCTGTGTGAAAGAGTTGCCCCTCAGGTTCCTTTCAAATCTTTTTCCTCTCACCTTAAAGATATGCCCTCTTGTTTTGAATTCCCCCAGCCTAGGGAAAAGACCTTGCTATTCATCTTATCCATGCCTGTAATGATTTTATAGACCTCTATAAGGTCGTTCTTCAACCTCCTGCATTCCAGTGAAAAATGTCCCAGCCTCTCCTTATGGCACAAACCCTTCATTCATGGCAACATCCTTGTAAATCTTTTATGAACCCTGTCCAATTTAATAATATCCTTCCCATAGTAGAACAACCAGAACTGTACACACTAATCCAAATTTGTCCTCACCAACGTCCTGTATAACCTCAACATGACGTTCCAACTCCTATACTCTATGGTTTGAGCCATGAGGGCAAGTGTGCTAAATGCCTTCTTAACCACCTCATCCACCTGTGACACAACTTTCTGAGAACCATGTACCTGAACTCCTAGGTCTGTCTGTTTGACAACCCTACTCATGTAAAAACAATGTTTCTTCTTCTGTGATAATCTAAAACAACAGGGGAAGCTTTAAAAATGAGGAGTCATCCACATATGACAAAGATGAAAAATTTATCTCACAGGGCTGTGAGTCTTTTGAACGCTTCCTGAAAAGGCAATGTTTGAACATTTTTACGGCAGAGATTCATGATAAAGGGTGAAAAGTTATTTAGGTAGGCAACAATGTGGATTTGGGATTAAAATCAGATCAGCCTTGATCTTATTGAATGGCAGAGCACACTGAAGAATCCTCCCACCTCACTGACCAAACCCCACCCCCACTTCCTACCCACTAGCCTCATCCCTGCCTCGTTGACCTGTCCGTCTTCCCTGCCACCTACCCGCCCCTTCCTCCCAACTGACCAACCCCCATCCCAACTCCCTACTTACACTCACCTTTACTGGCTCCATCCCTGCCTTCTTGACTTGTCCGTCTTCTCTCTACCTATCTGCTCCTCTATCCACCTTCCATCATCGCCTCCCCCATCTCTATTTATTTCAGAGACCCCTTCCCCTCCCCCATTTCTGAAGAAGGGTCTAGACCCGAAACATCAGATTTCCTGCACCTCTGATGCTGCCTGGCCTGCTGTGTTCATCCAGCTCCACACCTTATTATCTCAGACTCCAGCATCGGCAGTTCTTACTATCTCACACTGAAAGATCTGATTGGCTTAATACTGTTTGTAATTCCTATGTTTGTATTCCCAGCATCTGTAGCATTTTGTTTTTATATAATATGCTTTCCAGTTGTTTGTGGCTTTGCAACTTGTCACTTATATTTCCCCAATTTGACGGGGGATGGTTAGTGGAGAACGTCAGGAAACTGAATGAATCGATATGAGATGTTAATTTATGAATCTGTTTTATTGATATCAGCATAACAGCAACAATGTACAAATGACAACCTCACCATTCAAACACGTTTGGGCATGTGTCGCAGAAATATTTGCCAGACAAGACTCATTTGCTCAGTCCATCTGCTCTATATCCCCAATTTCCTCTGGGATTGGGAAGCATTGTGCTTTCGTTTAGCAGTTGCTGGGGATGACGTGGAGCAAATAATGTGCAATGTTTTCAGGCATGTCTAAGTATCAGAACAATAGAGCACAGGTTTGAACTTGTGAAGTGGCAAAGCTTGGGGCAGACAGGAGAGCATGGCCCTGGGATGATTGAAGTTTAGAACCCGCTTCCTAATTGCCAGTTGATACTGGTTCACAAGTGACATTTAATAGATTTCTGATACGCAAGGGACTATTGTGTGTGTTCATTGAATAGCTCAAGGAGCTAAATGATGTTTTTCTGTTCCAATTATTCTATCTTCCTATTTTCTTACATTCCCAGAAGAAGCAGATACTAATCAGACAAAATGACACATCCTACCCCTAAATATTTGATAGTTGAGTCTTCAGCCACTTTGACTCTACTCTCTGGACTCTTTCCTCAACACTTTTTTCTTAATAGAATCCCTACAGTGTGGAAACAGGCCCTTCGGCCCAACAAATCCACACTGACCCTCGGAGCATCCCACCCAGACCCATGGGAAGGTGCAACACCTGCCCATTTCCCTCCTCCCTCCCCAGTGTCCAAGGGCCCAAACATACCTTCCAGGTGAAGCAACACTTTACCTGCACTTCCCAGAATCCAGTCTATTGCATCCACTGCTCACAATGTGGTCTCCTCTACATTGGGGAACCAAAGCATAGGCTGCATGGCTGCTTCGGAGAACATCTACATTCTGCTCGCAAAAAAAGACCCTGAACTACCCGTTGCCTGCCACTTTAACACACCACCCTGTTCCCTGACCAATATCTCTGTCTCTGGCTTGCTGCAGTGTTCCAGCGAAGCTCAATGCAATCTAGAAAAACAACACCTCGTTTTGTGCTTGGGGACCCTGCAGCCCTCCGGACTCAATATCGAGATCAATAATTTTAGGGCCTAAACTCTCCCATGTCCCAGCCGCCTACCCCACACATCAGGCCTTGTTACCATTTAGCCTGCCATTACACACCCCCTGTTGTTAGTCACTAATAGTCCCCATTTACAGCTATTCACCCTCCCAGCCTGATTGTTATCAACTCTTTGTCCGTCCAACTGCTCTTCTCTTTCTTTAGGCTTTATCCTATCGTTTACTCCCTACCCATTCCCCTCCTTTTTTCTGCATATAAACAGACATTTTCCCAGCCAACATCAGTTCTGAGGAAGGGTCACCGGACCCGAAACGTTAACTCTTGTTTTTTTCCTTCACAGATGCTGCCAGACCTGCTGGGCTTTATAGATGTGAGGTACTTGAAATTGAACCATATAATGAACAAACCAACATTCTGGAGCATAAGAGATAACAAGGTGTAGAGCTGGATGAACGCAGCAGGCCAAGCGGCATCAGAGGAGCAGGAAGGCTAATGTTTTGGGCCTAGACCCTTCTTCAGAAAATGGAAGGGTCTGAAGAATTTTCTGAAGAAGGGTCTAGGCCCGCAACGTCAGCCTTCCTGCTCCTCTGATGCTGCTTGGCCTGCTGTGTTCATCCAGCTCTATACCTTGTTATCTCAGATTCTCCAGCATCTGCAGTTCCTACTATCTCTGAAACATTCTGGAGCATTGTGAAAGACTACCTTCTGACCTTTCTGCATCATGCTTTTTAAAATGCCTTGGATTGTTCTGAAGATTTCTACCTAGGGTATTACTTGGTTAAGTTGCTGAACAGGGTTCTTTAAGTTAAATATTGTATGCTGCTTGAAACAGAAAGTGCTGGAAATACTCAGCAGGTCTGGCAACTTCTATGGAGAGAAAAACAGCTGTGTTTCAGGTTGATGACCTTTCATAAAGCATGGAATCTATGGATAAAGCCCATTTAATTCTGATGATTTGTTTTTGTACTAAATTCCCTTGTTGATGCCTTTTCCATGGCTCAACAAATTTATTAAATAATTGAAGAGTATTTTGTAAAAGCGAGGTGAAGATGTTTTGCAAAGGTTTGGTGGCAAGGATTTGTAGATATCTAATGACAAATAGAAAATGTAGGAAATATATAAAATAAGCATGAATATCTGAAAAGAGTAAGGAAAACCTTTTCGCTGTGAATCTCTCATCACAAATGGGTTCAAACCCCAACAACTGATCGATCTTTTCTGGTTATAGATGCTGATGTCTACTGTGTCTTTATGACTATACAAATGTACCTGATAGTGAACATATTAACAATTGCTCATGGGGCATTTTCAAAGTAATTGCTTGCTCTAGGACCTGCCAGAAGCTCATATAAATTGCAGCCTTTAGTTAAATGTCATCAAAGATTTTGTACACACCGCTGGATAAACAGGAGAAAATGAAATTACAATCGTTGCTCATACATTGCAGGGATGTAAAGAATATATCTTTTAAAAAAAAGAAGTGCTATGTAATGTTGTAGAGTTAATATTTTCTGCTAAGTTGTTCATGTCGTTCTCTTTGTTAGTTGTTCCTCTTTACATTGCAGAATTGCTGAACAGAGCAGAAACAGAGCTGTTTCCGGTGCTAACCACAGAATTCATCTTGTATTTGTGGTATGGGTTCAAATTTGAAAATAAACAACCTGAATCTGTTTTAAAATGCTGAAGTACAAAGCCTTTTTCAAAGAAACTCACATTGCAGGGATTGATTTCTTCTAAGTTTTACGTTGTCTTTGTTCAGTGCTGAAAGAATTTTCTAATATTTTTTATCAGCACATCTGGTGGAGCAAAATCAACCCAGTCACCCATGGGGCATTTGTTACGTATATCCTGTGCTGGTTTGAAGCGGTTTTTTTTAAAAGAAAGCAACTTCAGTCTTCCAGACAACAACTTCCTTAGCAATCTATTTCATTTCCAGTCTTTTTTTATTATAATCTGTGCAGAGCTGCATTACCTGTCACTTCCTTCCTAATTTTCAAAATAAAGGATTGTTAATTGTGGCCAATGCCTTGATATCACAACAGGGAAAGGCAAATCCCAAGAACTATCAGAGCTGGTAGGGATATTGAACCCCACACTATTGGTGTTTTTCTGCACCATACTCTAGTCACCTCGCAAACTGAACTAACTGAACCCCCTGAAAAATAATACCATTGTCAAAGTAGCCAGATATGGTGAGATGTAAGAGAGTCAGAGAAATACATGTGAAGGATAAAAGCTGACAAACCGTCTCTTGGTGTTCAACAGCTGAATCCCATACTATCAACATCTGAGAGTTACCATTGACCAGAAACTGAGCTGGACTAGCCATATAAACAATGTGGCTGCAAGAGCAGGTTGAAAGATAGGAATTTTGTGATGAGCAATTTTACCTGCTGAAGCCTCCAAGCCCATCCACCATCTACAAGGCACAAGTCAGGAGGTAGAATGGAATACACTGCACTCGCCTGAATGAATGCAGCCCCATCAACACTCAAGAAAATTGAGACCAGTCCAGAACAAAGCAGCCCACTTGGTTGGCATCACATCCACTTCAGTCACAACAGTCACTCCCTCCATGACTAATACACAGTGGCAGCAGCAAGTACTATCCACAAGACGTTCTGCAGTAACCCGTTGCATTTGCTTCAAATACACTTTCCAAACCTATGAAATCTGTCATTAAGAAAAACAAGGACAGAAAATGCATTGGAGTATCACCACCCAGAGCACGGGGTTGGAAGGGTATATACGAACCCAATAACCAGGACCTGGGCCCCCAAAAGGTCTGTTGTGCTTGACACAGGGAGGAAGGTCTTGGGATGGAGGCAGGTTTGTCCAAACCATATAGCATCTTAACTTGCCCTAAGTCATAATTCCTTCTGTCTCTGGGTTAATATCCTCAAAGTCCCCTCCTATGAGCACTGTGCGCCTACCTACCCACGCTCTACAAAGAGGGCAGCTCACCGTAAACTTCTTGAGGACAAATATTCGCAATTCCCACATGTTGTGAATAAATAAAATAAAATAAAAATACCATACAGCTGAGAGGCCTGTTTCAGTGCAGTAAATTCGGTATGGTTTTGTGTAAGAAAGATGCCCGAATTATTAAGGGCCACTAATTGATCATCGGTATCCTTACGAAGTCTGAAAAAGTGTTTTATCTTGAATTTTCAAGTTCATTTTAGTGTCAATGGTGATCCTGACAGTCTATAAAGTCACATTTCTAAAGTAATTTGTCTGTGTTTTAAGA
This sequence comes from Rhincodon typus, assembly GCF_021869965.1. Classification (NCBI taxonomy): domain Eukaryota; kingdom Metazoa; phylum Chordata; class Chondrichthyes; order Orectolobiformes; family Rhincodontidae; genus Rhincodon; species Rhincodon typus. Next base: position 88,158,658 of record NC_063335.1, read on the forward strand.
CGGCGCAGACAGTGGTGACTCTACACCACACTTTTCACTGTATTTTGTAACACGATACACATAACTAAATCAAATCAATGTTTAGAAATATCTTTTCTGAAGAAGGGTCCTGACCCAACTTTCCTGCTCCCCTGATGCTGCCTGGCCTGCTGCATTCCCCCAGCTCCACACTGTGTTACATCTGACTCCAGCATCTGCAGTTCTTACTATCTCTGAATATTTAGAAATGTTGGCTTTACCTGAGCCTGCTAATTGTTCTGGCCTATAAAGCTTTTACTTTGAAATGCAAACAAGTAGAATTTATCGTTATCAAATAAATACCTAATGCACTTATATCAAATTCCTTTTTCCATGTTTTTAAGGAGAGTTAAGATAAATGGTTAAAATAAATGCCAGAGCAAAGAATGTCATATGTATACATTTATATGATAACATTACTCAATAATTTCTAGACGCTGATGAGGTTACTGTTTTGATTCAGAGGCCATTGCATAACAGATAAGAAATGGGTAGGAAACTGTGTCAAAACAACTATTAGTCAGAGATTGATTGTCAGAAAATGCAGAAGCTAAACTCAAAGAACTTGGACTTGTGCTCTATTTATTCCCATAAAACTGTCCACTGCCAAATTTTTTGAGGGTTTCAGTCTGGAATCCATGGCAACTGGGCTCAGTTGAGTGGCCCTGGCCTCCGTGCCTGTTTGCCATCACAATCCATCCCTGCAGCACACTTTGCAGGATGGGGTCCCTGAACCAGCTTCCATTTCCATTTGCCAACCCATTACTGAAAATGCAGCCCTTGTGACTCTGTCTCGTATGCAACACCAGTTATTGGGATAGTTTGCAATCATTTTTCTTTAGCTTTTCTTTATTTTTGCTGACAATGGTTGTTGCCAAGGGACAAGAAAGACGTTGAACAACATGAAGTGATTGGATGAGCAAAATGTTTCATCCAATTCTGTTTAAGATTGTATTAAAGCATTAGTTTGCTGCATTTTACTGAGGAATAGAATACTTTCTGCATTCTACAGCTAGACTAAGTGATTTTTTGGAGCAAGTAAGTTCATTGAGAACCTCTTGGAAAACATAATTTCCATTAGCTTTGGGATTTTTTTCCCCTGTAGGACTGCCGTACTCAAGCAGCAATTTGTGCCAAGCATTTTAAACGTAAAAAATTCCATGATATTTGACTATAATCTTCTCTAACCTTTATATCATCGATCTTCTTGGTGGAAAGTTCAGCCTAATATCATTGTTTCTGATTGTGGAAACTACCCAAAAGACCTCTTAGCCAAAAGATTTTGCTTCTTTCTATAGCTGCCAAATCATACCACACTATGTTGAATGTTAATGACATTTCACTTGCTCCTGATATATTTACACCAGTGCTTCTAAAACCATTGTTTCTGTAAGCCCACTTTGAGGTTTGAAAATTGTTGGGACACCTCGGTGAGAACAATGAGAACAGGAAGACTGCTGTAATAATTGGTCAGAGCTCCATGTGACTATTGCTGCCTCAGTTACTTTACGTAACTCTGGTTTATACGATGGGCATCTGTAAATGGATTATATTGTGCTAAATATCTTAGTGCAGCTTTAGAAGTTAATCTGCAGCCACTATTTTCCACAGCTTTTCAAAGATTCAGGATTTGAAACTTCAATCCTTACCATCAAAAGATTAACTATAGGTGTTTGTCTATCATTTCTGCACCTGAAAATGGGAGCACTGTAATGGTGAAACCCATGCTGGTTATGTTTATTTTGTCCATATGTGCATTCAGTAGTAGTTGCAGACTAATCAGGGGTCAAAGTAGCTGTCTTTGGCAGGCAAAAATGTCTCAAACTTAAATCCAGTGCTCAAGATGAGCTGCAGCTGGCTGATGTCATGCTACATCTTTGAGGATTAGCAAACTCAGGCATTTCACCGAATCCCCACAGTGCGGAAACAAGCCATTCAGCTCAACAAGTCCACAGCGACCCTTCAAAAAGCATCCCATTGAGACCCATCCCCCTACCCTTTTACCTGTATCCTTGCATTTCCCATGTATAATCCACCTAATTTACACACCCTTGAACACTATGGGCAATTTAGCATGGCCAATCCATCTAACCTACACACCTTTGGACTGCAGGAGGAAACTGGAAGACCTGGCAACTCACACAGACACAGGGAGAATGTGCAAACTCCATACAGACAGATGCCCAAGAGTGGAATTGAACACAGATCTCTGGCGATGTGAGGCAGCAGTGTTAACCACTGAGCCACCATTCCACCTTAAAAGACAATTAGACGTAGAGGAAATGTTCCCACTTATGGGGAGACTGAAACCAAAGTCCAGAAATGGAAGATAGTGTCTAATAAACCCAATGGGAACTTCTTTACTCAGAGGTTAGGATGTGAAACCTCTTATAGTTGTATATGCTGTGGTGCCAACCAGCTTGTAGTAGTTTGCTGCCACCATCCCCTTTCCTTGACTGGGTCTAAGAACCTACTTAGTTTACGATGTAGAAGAAAGCCACTGGTGAATCTAAACAATAGGAGGCTCTTGACCTAAAAATTGGTCAATTGCATGAAAGCAACAAGAGGGCATAATTATAAGTGAGAGGAGAAAGATTTAAAAGGAACCTGAGGGGCAATTTTTCACAGAGGGTAGTTTGTATGTGGAATGAGCTGCCAGAGGACATGGTGGATGCAGGTACAGTTGCAACATTGGAAAGACATTTGGACAGGTACATGAATAGGAAAGATTTAGAAGGATATGGGCCAAACACTAGCAAATAGGATTGGTTTAGTTTTGGAAACTTGGTTTGACCTGGACGAGTTGGACTGAAAGACTGTTTTTGTGCTGTATGACTCTATAAGTTACATTAGTGAGATAGATATTCGACTGAATCTCATGGTTATTTTTTCCTTTTGAACAAATCCAAATTGCCTTGAGGCTTTTGGAGGTCAAGGCCTAACCAGTTTTATCACCATATCTTACCAAACTCATCTCATTTAATTCCATTCTACAGCTCTGTAGCATCTTCCGTATCCAATTTTGAGCCTATCTTACCATGCACCGTTTCCAGAACAACTCGCCACTGAGCAGATATCTAGAGAAACCCCCAATGGTATCCAGTGCCACCCGTGCCATTTTTGCCAACCCGTGGTGCACCCAGGACAATCATTGACAATCTGGAGCAGCCCTGCACAGTTCCTGATATTTGCCCATACATGGCAATTAGGGTGAACTCTGTGCCCAGATTTGTGGGCAGCCTCCTGAAGGTCCGACTGGACGAGACAGTGCAAGCATGGGACATTCTCTTTCACCGCAACCAGTGGTGGAGCTCACAATGCCAGATCATGGTGACCTTAGCTGAGGTTGCCGACCAGGTCCACGCAGTCTCAGCTGTCTGGACGAATGCCCAGCATTGTAGGAAAAAGCTCAGCGTCCTTCTCCACTCTGCCAGGGTAAGTGCCACCATCTTCTCTCTGAGACCTCACACTCATTCTAAGTACATGGTATGTTGGTCAAAGATGTACCACAAGGGTTCTCAGAAGCTAGCTGTTGGAAACCAGTGGGCGTGCGGTACGAGTAGCCTGAGCCCATGGAAGGTACCCTGAGATATTGTTACCCAGTGCCCAGCATGGAGGCCAATGAGAGCAAGCAGCGTTCTGAATCTCCCTCGTATCTGCTTTGATTTCCTTGTTGCATTTTCCCCAATGTCAAGCCTGTTTGTCAACATTGGTAAAATGGGAGACTGAATAGTAGCAAGGCAATGTGGGCCATTAGTAATGTATTTAATAATCAATAAACCCCATCAGTTAGCAATTTGCTGCTGTCTAATGAGAATCTTGCCACAATGTTTATGAAAAACATAAAAGATGGCATGAGTAGTTCCTGACATTGAGATTGGCACCACTGATCATGTGGCCCAATTCTGTCACTGGTCTCACCGTAGTCCATGTTGGTCACATCCCTCTATAAGATTCTGCCCCACGTTGCTAATATTATTGGAGTTCTGTAGCTATAATTCTTCATCCTATCAGATCTAGCCTTTTAGCCAGCCAAGGCCATAAGACATCATCAGATTGGGTGAAGCCTGATGCAGTCTCCAACAGTAACTCTTTCATAGCCATTACCTTGTCCACCACCAACAGATGGTAATGCAAAGTGCAACAAATAGCATTTAAGGGTATGAATGCATGAGACAGAAGAGATTTGATGTTTTTGTTGTTCGGGGGGCAGAAGGCTCATAAAGTGCATGATCACTGTAACCTACCAGCGAGGCCACTTGACCTGTTCGTGTTTAATGTAATTGATGCAATAAAACTCTGATGTGAGCACCCTGTTCAAAATTTAATCCGAATAATTTTGTCAATGTCAGCATCCTGTTCAGAGGAGTCATTTTTTACCAAAAATATGCTGTATTCATAAAATTTGTTAATAGAAACATTTCAATTATAATATTGTAGGACTTATATGAAAATTCAATCTGTATGATTGAAACAGTCTTCATCTTCATAAATACATAATATTTCATAATTAAATTCTACATCTGGTATGTAGCCCAAGGGCAAATCATAGAAAGTGCAATAGGTATTTTCTATGCCACACTTAGATGCTTCTACGCATTTGCAATACTTCAGCTGTGGCATTTACAGCAATCTTTATGGTTTGACCCAGTGCATTTCCCCAGTTGTCAGTCAACCATGCACCACATAGTAATTGACTTTAATGTTACACAAATTGCCTGTTTGATGCTTCAAAACTTTTCAGAAAGGTTTGGAAGGGTATTCACTTGTGCAGGCAGCAGCCATTTTTGTGCCAACAATTCCTAAACAGATCAGCTGGTGAGAGCAGCAGGAAAAACTGTTTGAATGAGCTAATCTGTAGGAGGAGGTTCAATCAAATGGGTGTTTAATAAATCATTTGGGAAGAGAACATTCAAAGGAGCGGACTTCAGGTGGAGGTGGAGGGAGATGCACTGTCCGTAGAGAAGTGTGGTTCTTTTTGTTAGAATTGGTTTCACCCCTGTGAAAATGAAATGTGAAAAATGAGTGGCTCATGAAGATATAATTCTCATTTGAATATTAGAAGTTGGCAGCTTTGTGAAGGGCCAAATGCTGGCAAATAGGACTAGATTAATTAACCCTTCATGATGCTGCCAACTTTTAATACACCTTGCATGGTTTAAAGTGAATACGAAGAACTACTTTAATAATGTAAAGGAAGTTGTAGATGCAATTTCATATTAGAGTAAGGGCTTGCCAAGACAGAATGTTAACTTGAAATGACCTCATGCTGTCTGCACAGTTTTCGATGTGTCAGATGTTGTCTGAACGGAAACAGGTCATGGGGGATTTGTCTCTGCGCAGTTCATGGGAATGTGCAGTTGCTCTATAAATAAAAAACATGTTAAGTATTAGGGAATGTAAAGAGGTTGTCCTGTGCTGAAAAGCATCTGGCTGTTCATCACTGAAGAGCTAGTGACCAAGATTAAAATCAGACTCAAGTTACTCTGTTATTAAAGCTGCATGCCAGTCACTTGGAACATTACAAGAATGTCATCCAGTCTGCAAAGAATAAGGATGTATACATTTAAAATTTACATAGGGCTACATTGGATTGACAGCTCAAACCGGACCATTCAGTCCCAATGATCCATGTCAGTGGACAAACGCCACATGAGATTCCTCCCTTTCATTAATGTCAAACGCAATGGTATGCCCTTCTTTTCCATTTTTAGCAAGAGTTTCTAGCTTCCTCTTCAGTTGTTTCTAAATTATTGCCTTAGCTCTGACAGCGGGCTCCACATTCTAATGATTCTTTGGGTATAGCTATTCCTTTTTGAATTTATTTTTTTTAATATTTATGGTCCTTAGCTGTTTCCACCTGCAAATGGAGACATCTTCTCTGTATTTGCCCTATCAACTGTTAAATAATTTTAAAGGCATCCATCAGCTCACGCTTCAGAGAAGGCTGCTCCACCTTTAACTTTGGGGCTGTCACAAGATGTGTATCATATCTGGACCCATCCACTGTAGTCATGTAGGATTGTCTCAGGTTGATCTATCGTACTGCTCTAGTAAGGGGCTTTGACGTTAGGCTGCTGATGTGACAGCCTCGATATTGAGGTTTTTGCTTGGCTGGATGACTGTAGGATGCCAAAGAGGTGTTTCAGTGCAGGACACTGTTAGTTTTGGCACAGCAAGGTGCGACAGAGCTGCCACCAAGATGGAACTGAAGACTGTGGTCATAGCCGTGGAGGATTGATGTCCTGGTGTGGCAGTGATCCAGAATAGTTTTTAAGGGCCTTGAAGAGACACTGCTGCTCCTCTGTAATTCTGGGCTTTACTTTGATGGGTGTCTTCTTTACTGATGCCTCTGGAACTGACGGACCAGTCACCCCTCACTGCATAGACTGAAGCAATCAGCGTAACCATTTTAAAATGGTGATGATATTGAACTTAGCAGGGTGGTAATAACATCAAAAATAGAGTGGATGGTCTTATCACCTCATTAATTCTTGACAAAGCTACTCAAATGTTTACCTAATTGTAGGTAATTATAACTTTGGTAGTAAATGGGTGGTATCAAATTGGCTATCCATTTTATACCTCACTTATCTTTTGACTTCAATGGCTGTGAATGGGCAGTGAAATGTACACATGGTGTGCAGAATTTGATATTACCATTTTACACTGGCAAAGTCCAAAGTCCTAAGGACTTTTTGTGCTGATCAAAAATCAAAACAAACAATTCCTTTAGAACCTGATCTATATTGTCTTCCTTCTCAAGAACAAAGAACAAAGAATATTACAGTACAGGAACAGGCCCTTCAGCCCTCTAATCCTGCACCGACACGCTGCCCGTCACAACTAAAACCCCTTACCCTTCCGGGGGCTGTATCCCTCTACTCCATCCTAGTCATGCATTTGTCAAGGTGTCCTTTAAAAGTCACCATTGTATCTGCTTCCACTACCTCCCCCAGCAGCAAGTTCCAGGCACCCACCCTCTGTGTAAAAAAAACTTGCCTCATACATCACCATTAAACCTTACCCCTCGCACCTTAAACCTATGGCCCCTGGTAACTGACTCTTCCACCCTGGGAAAAAGCTTCTGACTGCCCACTCTGTCCATGCTCTTCGTAATCTTGTAGACCTCTATCAGGTTGCCCTTCAACCTCCGTCATTCCAGTGAGAACAGCCCAAGTTTCTCCAACAATTCCTCATAGCTAATGCCCCCCATACCAGGCAACATCCTGGTAAATCTATTCTGTACCCTCTCCAAAGCCATCACATCCTTCTGGTAGTGTGGCGACCGGAATTGAACACAATATTCCAAATGCGGCCTAACTAAGGTTCTATAAAACTGCAACATTACCTGCTAATTTTTAAACTCAGTGCCCCGGCTGATGAAGGCAAGCATGCCGTATGCCTTGTTGACTACCTTCTCCACCTGCGTTGCCACTTTCAGTGACCTATGTACCTGTACACCCAGATCCCTCTGCCTATCAGTACTCTTAAGGGTTCTGCCATTTACTGTATATTTTCCAGTTGGATTAGACCTTCCGAAATGCATTACCTCACATTTCTCCCTGCCCAAACTCCCCAGCTGCTTCTGATGTACTAATACCAACACGATAGAAACTGTGAAATCCTTTGGAAATGCTTCAAGATTCATTCCCAATTGGGAGGGCTCAGGAAGCATTTGTGATCCAGGCTTGTGAGATCATACTGACAGTTGGCCATTCTGTATTCTGTGGCTGCTTGCTGTCTTTTTCTTAATCTTATTTTTCCTTTTCTGATGCAATGCTTAAAAATTAGCACCAATTTGCATCTGAGGTGGCAAATGCAGTGCATGCTTCAACAAATGCAGACTCTATGCAGAATGTGGCCAATTATTCTCATAGGATGGTAGCTGATAAGTCCAGCCAAAGCCAACTCTTTTTGTAAACAATTCTTGTTTCCATTTTGTATTAGGAATCCAAAAATTCCAGAGCTATTGCCTAGTCTTGATGTTGTAACCCAGCAATTTGTTAAGGTATGATACTTCAGTGTGAATTACTAAATATGCATCTGAATCATTTGTGTATGTTTAATTTTAAATGATCTTCTTCTATACTTCATCCAGTGTTTGACTGTTGAAGACTGGACAATCATCAGTTTACTTCATTCCTTGGTTAAAAAAATATCCATTGCACTGTTCTGTATAGCTGCATTTTGTTCAGTATTCAATTAACGAAAATATCATGCATTTTCTCTGTATCATCATTCAGTTTTCACAGCAAAAGTATGTAAGTTTCACTAATATTGGCAGTATCAGGCCCTGCTTCAGACTATTTGATGTTGAAATCGTTATCCCTGTATCTGTTACCCCAGAACCAACCAGTTCACTTCTTAACAAGCCGTTTTCAAGACTTTGCCTCCATAAACTTGAACACCTCTAATACTTTTCTGCCCCATATCTTGATAGTGGCAAGTCCTGTTGCCCCCATCACCCCTGTGCTTGTCCCTGACTTACAATATTCATTCTAGTGTTCAAATCCCTCCAAGTCCTCACCTCCTCTCCCTCTCCCTATACTTCTGCCTTGAAACCACTGACAACTCTGCCTTCCTCTGATGTATCCCTACTTCCCTTGCCCTCACCATTAGTGGCTTTTGGCAGTCAGCCATGCAATCAGCTCCTTTTGAAAGTGGAGGAGCATGTGTGCCAAAACCAGAGTCTTGACTCGGGGAGAATGACCTGGTTCAGTATTTGCTACTCTTTCAGCAGAAGCTATGTGCTATGGCAAAGTGTAATGCTTTGGGGGAGGGATGGAGCTTGAGCATCGAGGCTGTTGATATTGCCACTGTCAGAATTGTGCTTCATTCCACTTGGAGGTCTCCCAAACTGACAATGTTTTAGCTTTTTTTGTTCCCCAGAAAGATTTCTATTGTAAAACAGACTGCACTTCTAAATTTTAAAGTATCTCTTTACACTAGGCTCACACATGCTTTTCAATTTTCTTTACCTGATTATCACCTACTCATTTGTTCCTCTGATGTTTTACTATTTTGCAATGTTTCCCTGCACATAAACAGGAGTTGTATAAATGGATGCAGTCAGGTTATTGTCAGTAAGGTTGTTTTCAGTTTAGCTTTCTCACCGTGTCTCAAACTATTTGTCCTTTGTGACAGTTGCACAGATGTTCCCAGATCTTCAACAAGAGCTGCCTACTGAAGAGACTCTCCAGAGGTAATTCGAAGCACTATGATGCATATCTTAGCTTTCATGCTTTATAGCATTGGTTGGGATGCAGTTAATTCAGAAGATAACTTGTTTTATTGGGGAGATGCCGTTATTTGTCAACAATATCTGTAGTTCGGCAATTTGAAACATGAGAATTTTTTTGCACATGGAACAGTTGGCGTTCTGTTGTATTACAATAAAGTCAGAAAGTGCTAGGAATACACAGATCTCAGAGAAAATTGATTCGGTTTTAATCGTCTCCACCTGAAACATTAGTTTTGCTTTATTTTTCAGATGCTGACTGACCAAACATGTATTTCGAGAATGTTCTGTTTACATTTCATATTTACAGGCATCCTCTTTCTTTCTCAGCCATGATAGGAGTGAATAGTGGAATAGTTTTGAGGGAGCTGAATGGTTTGTTTGCTTTCCAAGACTCTGGGTGTCGGCCCCCAAAATGAGCCTGTTCCCATTAATTGAACACCAGTGACACTTCCATGCAACATTTATCAGCCTGAGGGGGCTGGATTTGCCAGATAAGTTTCTTCCCTGGATTAAAATTCTACCCAAAATTAAGTTTGGATATTTAGTGTTAGTATGATGGCGACAGTGTTCATGGGCTTAGTTAACCAGTTTTTTTTCATATTTTGGGCAGAAAAGAGACCTTGTGTTATTTTACCACAATTGTACCTCATAGAAATGGGACTACAGCGTGTTGGATAAGAACATTCTTCCTGGTGAAAGGAAAAATAGAGTTGCCTTATCTGTTTGTACAAGACAGCCAAAATGCCACATTGTGGTACCATCTCACTGGAGATTAACTGCTTTATTGGTGCTTATATGGATTGGTATAAATTGAGATGATCAATCACTGGAGGCAAAATTTATTGTCCCCTCCTGAATGCACTTAATTCAATGGCCAGCTCCGATGCTTGACTTCCTAAATCCCGTCCAATGTCTACAACATAAGTCAGAAGTAATGGAATAAACCTGACTTGCCTACATGGGTGCAGCTCCTACTATATGCAAGAAGCTTGATATCATCCAAGACAAAGCAGCCCACGTGATTGGCTCCTCATCTGCAAACGTTCAGCCCCTCCACCACCGAAGCTCAGTAGCAGCAATGTGTTCTATCGACAAAATGCACTGCAGAAATTCAGCAAAAGATTCTTAGAGTACCTTCCAAACACATGCCCACTGCCACCTAAAAGAACAGGAGCAGCAGCGACATGGGAACACCACCACTTGGAAGTTCCCATCCATAACCACTCATCCCATCTGACTGGAGCTCGAATACATAGGAGGCCCAGTCATCTCCACGGAAGTATCTGATTGGCTGGCAATTGCAACGACACGAGTTCTCACCAGAACATGGAATATTAATTTCTGTCTTTAAGGACACAACAATTTCTGTGTTCAAACAGACAGGCAGGAAAGACTGTTGTGAGGATATTAGATAAGGTTTGAAATGTGAGACGGTTTCTGTTTAAGGGCAGCACAGTGGCTCAGTGGTTAGCACTGCTGCCGCGCAGCGCCAGGGACCCGGGTTGGGTTTCACCCTTGGGCAACTGCCTGTGTGGAGTTTGCACGTTCTCCCCATGTCTGCGTGGGTTTCCTTCGGGTGCTCTGGTTTCCTCCCACAGACCAAAGATGTGCAGGCTCGGTGGATTGGCCAAAAATAAATTGCGTGTAGTGTTCAGGGGTGAGTAGATTAGGGGGGTGGGTCTGGATGGGATGCTCTGAGGGTCAGTGTGGACTCGTTGGACTGAAGGGCCTCTTCCCACACTGAAGGGATTCTATGAGAGGTGAGAAGGTATTGTGTCACAGTGACTCAGAACGTGAATTTGAAGAATAGCATCTTATCTTCTACCTGGGCCACAGTCAATTTTGTCTGCATGGACTTCATCAGATTATTCCCAAGCTGAACCCTGTGGCCCATTCTAACTGTGAGAGCAATTACAATGATCCACTTTGCCCCACCGCTATTTCTAAGTGATAGTTTGTTCCGTGTGCAAACTTTCAGTTATTAATATCTTCTTGCTTCTTTTCTTGATTGTATTTTGTCAGCTCAAAGTTATCATTGATGACCAGTGAAAACTCTTGTTCACCTTGGTACCTAAATCCGCTGAGTGGCTCCCCCTGTACGTGCCGTCGCAGCCCTCGCTTGCTAACAAATGGCTATTATGATCTAAGTGAAGAGAGCTTCGTGGATGAGGAGGGCAATCTCACTCTCATACCATCCAAAATAAACATCAGTTACAAGGAAAATCTTGTACGGTGAGTATCTCGTTTGATAAATGTGCCTGATTGCTGTATTACAATCACACACACAGGCTAATCACAGGTTCTGAAACAATGTCTATCTTCAGTAGACTGAACCACACAGTCCAAATACTGAGGTTGCACTGTGTGTCCTATCATTTAGTTCACTTTCAGTGCCATTGAGTACAGCTTTCAGATCTATTTGACTGAAGGACATTAATTTAACACCGAGATGAGGAGGAATTTCTTCTCTGACGGTTGTGATTCTTTGAACTGCTTGCCATAGAAAACTGTCGAGGCAGTCCTTGTGTACATTAAGGCTGACATAGCTAGATTCTTGATCAAGGAGAACCAAGGGTTGTGCAAAAAACAAAGGAAAGTAGACGTGAGGAATGTCGGATCACCCACGATCCTATTGAATGGTGGAGCAGGCTCAAGGGGCCGAATGGCCTACTCCAGTTCTGATCTCTTATGGTCTTATGGTCTATTTATTCAATATGAGAGCTTATTCAATATAGAAGGAAAATGTTGGAAGTCATAGAGTCATAGACATATACAGCACAGAAACCAATCCTTCGGTCCAACTCGTCCATGCCAACCAGAAATCCTGCATTAATCTAGTCCCATTTGCCAGCATTTGTCCCATACCCTTCAAAGCCCTCCCTATTCATGTACTTATTAAATGTTGTAATCAGCCTCCACCACTTCCTCTGGCAGCTCGTTCCATACACACACCACCCTCTGCATGAAAACGTTACCCCTTAGTTCTCTTTAAAATCTTTCCCCTCTCATTTTAAACCTATGCCCCCTAGTTTTCATGTCATCTGCAGAGTTACTAACCATGTATACCAATGCAAGTCATTTATTTAGATGACAAAATGATTATCTCACTAAATTGACGTTTGTCATCACAGAAGATCCAGAGGTTTCATGCAGTGTCTTGGTTACCAAGCTGGAGCGACATATTTAAGAAAATGCTGTGTGCAAAATTAGACTGCCAATGTAAACATATAAAACTGCTCTATTCAGTCAAACCATTTTGTCCATGTTTAATTGTGTTGACTTTTGCACAAAATAGGGACGAGCTACATATCTTTATAATAGTAAAAGATATAGATCATATTGAAACAAGCAAACTGCTGAACTTGAGCAATAAAGGTAGGGTTAGAGGATTCCAGTACAAAATTCACAACAATTGAGTAAGCTTAAAGATTTGTCAATCAACCCCGTCTCAACAGTGGAGCAGATAGTCAGAGAGGCATTCTTTAAAATCTATTGCCAACTTTAAAAGGCAACTGGCTTGATACCCTTTGAGAAGCAGCTTTGGTGATTTGTCTTATTATTTCATATGTCTTTGTGGGGTTAATTTAACAGTCACTGACTACATGTACACAGAGTGTGTGAGCACACAGTTCATCGCTTTTTGAATAGAGTTCTGCCAGATGAAGGTCCCCAGAGACAGCACACAATCACAACATCAACCTTCACATTAGTCATTCTTTATTTAAGTTCCAGTGAAATCCATTTGCTTTTGGTTCTGTTTAGTTTTGCTTCTTAATAAACTGGAACGCATTTCCATAGACCTTCGATCTGAGACCTGATCAAATTGTGTCTCATGGTCATGCACAACCTGTCAATCCAACTGTGATCACTTCTGGGGACGTTGTGGTTTTAAACTGGCCTGCTGCCACGTCCTGAGGAGCAGGAACAGTATGGTGAGGTAGACCCAGTCTCTCAGAGACCTATGCCACTTTGGTAGAGCCAGGTTCAGGATTAGAACGTCAGATTTGCATTTTCACAGTGTCTAAAGTTTTCAGCAGTGCACCTCCCAAAACTGGGTTCGATATCAAACCAGGTTGTTGAAGATGTTATATTTCTCCTCAGTCAGTTATTTGTCCATCAGCCATAGAAACCAGGAGAATATCATCTCGTACTGATTTCCAGTGAGTTTCTTCAGCTCACAAAGGCTTTCTTGTTCATCTCAGTCACGTTACCTCCATATGACATCATAAATTAGATCTCTTTATGCAGGAGTGTGCTGAGTCCTGTCTTTACAAGTGCTAGCTGTTTAAGTGGAATTAAATCCATCTGTGAACAGAAACACTGTTACCAGAAGGAAACAGAGATCTTGAAAAATGAATCCTAGAGGCCCGAATGATGTGAATTGCTCGAAATAGCTCACTTGGCTGCAGAGGAACAGGACAAAGAAAGCATATGTAAATTAGAGATAACACAGTGTGGAGCTGGAGGAGCACAGCGGGCCAGGCAGCATCAGAGGAACAGGAAAGTTGATGTTTCAGGTCAATTTTCAGAAATGGGGGAGGGGGAAGGGAGGTCTGAAATAAATAGAGAGAAGAGGGTGGAGCTAGGGAAGGCAGGTGGGATGGTGATAGGTAAGTGCATGTAGGCAGTGGTGGGGATTGGTCAGTGAGGTGGGAGGAGCGGATAGGTGGGAGAGAAGATGGACAGGTTGTGTCAGGTCAAGGAGGCGGGGATGAAAGGGAGGGTTGGTCATGGGATAAGGCTGGGATGGGGAGATTTTGACAATGGTTGGACCGAAGGGTCTGTTTCCATGCTGAATGACCAAGTGACTCTTTGACTACGACACATTATAACTTATCAAATGCCTTGTTAAAGCACAGCTCGCCACATGAATAGCCCAGGTGCAATCTTACTGAAAAACTAGCTGTCAGGAAAACTTGACATGAAAACCAGTGCAGTTTTTGGCACTTCAACTCCCTGCCCAATCTGAATGATCTCCATCTTGCCCACAGGAGGTCTGTAGAGCAAGGCATGATCCACCAGGACCAGCCATACTTACTGTCCCACCATGGATTCTGGCACCCAACTGTCAGGGAGCTAATGCCATCATTCTGGCATCTTCCAGTGTGTTGGCACTGAGAGACATAAGGTTCTCGCAATTTGTCACCTAAATCAGAGAACATTCAATTGATTGATTTATTGTCACGTGTACTGAAATATAGTGAAAAGCTTTGTTTACGAGCAGTACAGGTAGATCACAGCAAGCAAAGGATGTATGGATCAAAAAGACTTAGAGGCATACAGGTTACATTGCAGGTTACATTATTTGCGGCTGGAGTCCATTCAACAGTGTGATAATGGCTGGAAAGAAGCTGTTCCTGAACCTGCTGGTGCTTGTGGTCAGGCTTCTGTATCTTCTGCCTGACGGAAGAGATTGTAGGAGGTTATTACGAGGGTGCAATGGGTCTTTGATGATGTTGGCCACCTTTCTGCGGCAGCAAGCCGTGGAAATAGAGACCATGGATGGAAGGTTGGCTTCTGTGATGGTCATTCGTGATGATTTCAAAACTCATGCTTACAGAGAAACACCAATCAAGAATTTCAAGTAGAATTGATAGATGTTTAGGCTTTGGGATTAAAGGTTAAATGTAACCAGTTACAAGAAATCAAGTCAACTTGATTTTTATTGTCCCTCCCTCGTTGCTCCTGAGAAAGTGGTGATTGTGGATCTTCTCCTCCAGTCAGTGCAGTCCACATGGTTCCAATTTCCACTCCAGCTTTCCACACGATGTTCCTGGAGCAACATTGCCAGATATCCACCCTGACAACAGCATCCCCTACACCTACGCCAGCTTTCAAAGTGGGCTGCCCACCTGGAGGAGCTCTGGCGTTTAGCAGCTGCCTTGTTTAGGCAAGGGAGGAGTCAGGAGAAATGTCAGAAAAGAAGAGGTTGGTGGAATAGGTGCCTAGTCTAGAGGAAGTGATGACCTAGCAGTATTATCCGTATAAATCCTGAAATCCAGGCCATGTTCTGGGAACTTGGGTTCAAATCCAGTCATGGTAGATGGTGAAATTTGAATTCAATAAAAATCTGGAATTAAGCCTAATGATGAAAATGAAATCATTGTTGATTGTCAGGGTAAAACCCATCTAGTTCCTTTTAGGGAAGGAAACTGCTGGTCTGGCCTACACATGACTACAGACTCACAGCAATGTGGTAAACTCCTAACCACCCTCTGGGCAATTAAGGATCGGGAATAAATGCTGGCCCAACCACTAACACCTACATCCAATAAATGAGGAATAAGTAAATACAGTGTGAGATGTACAGGAAAGTATTCTGAATTATTGAGGACACTGTGTGAGATTTACATGCAGAGAGGGGTGAGATACAGACAGTGAACTCCCATTCAAATCCTGTTTAAAAAAATGAAAAAATTCTCAGACTGCTTGCTGCAGGGGTCCTGAGTGAAATAGGTTTGGGCTTTGCTCATGTTTACAGATTGTATCTAATTGTGCTCAAAATGCAGCTACAGAGTAGCTGCTGAGGGAAATGTAGGAGGTACATTGAGTTAGAGATTACATTTTAGTTTAGAGTTAGGTTTGACTTTGGGATTAGGTTTGGGTTTAAGCATGTTGTGACAAGGCAGATGAGTTTTGTCCTGTTTAACTGCAATTGCTTTACACTGACACTAGGTGGATGAAATGGGAGTAACTTTATTCTCCAGCATTTATTTCCCTCACTGATGAACAAAATGCAAATTATTGAAAAAGGGGCAGAAAATATTAAATGATGCAAGATGACATTGTTACAGAAGCTATTTTCCAGTCTTATCCATGACATGTGGCACAGGAACCAATAGATTGCAAATTTTAATTCATAAATAGCATGCAATATAATATCTATCAAATGTTATTTCCTAAAAGAAACTCTTTTAACTCTGCAGAATCTTCCGCCGGAAGAAGAAAGTTCGTAGATCCTTGGCGAGTCTATTTTCAATAGACTCCTCCAGTTCCTGGTTGAACAACAGTCTTTTCAGTGGAATTGACTGTCCTCTTGCAGAATCCTCTTGGATTGATGGAGGAAATGATTTTGACTCCAATTTCAGGAACGATCAAGGTGCGTTGTTGAAGTAGTTGCAAATGTGTAGCAAAGGGCCCCTTTGTTATTTTCTTTTGAGAAATATTCTGCCAGGAACGCAAACTCACCTCGTCTGTCACGAGTCTGCGCCAGGCTCGCTTGCTGCCGCCGAAGCCATCGCCACAACCGAGCTCTTCAGCAAGAAGTATGTAAAATAAAAGCGAGGAAAAATAACCAAGAGAAGGTGCAGCATGTAACAAGAAGGGCAAATGGAATCCTGGCATTTACTGCAAAAGGACTGGATTATAAAAGCAAAGAAGTGTTGTTACAGTTATATAAGGTGTTGATGTGCCCGATTTGGTCTCCTTACTTGAGGAAGAATGTGGTGGTACTGGAGACAGTTTGGAGAAGATTCACCAGATCGATTCCAGGAGTGGAAAGGCTGTTTTACAAGAAGCGGTTGAATAACTTGGACTTGTACTGGCTTGGGGTTCAGAAGAATAGCAGGGGAGGGGGATCTGATTAAGGCATAAAATGCTCAAGGGGACTGATAAGGTGGACCTTGAACAGATGCTCTCCCGAGTGGGGCAATCTTAGACAAGAGGTCACAGTGAGAGGAGGTAGGTTCAAGACTGAGCTGAGGTGAAACTATTGCCCTCTGAGGGTTGTGAATCTGCGGAACTCACTGCCCCAGAGTGCAGCGGAGGCAGAATCAATCAACAGATTCAAGAAAGAAGCTGATATGTTTCTGATGGAAAGTGGGACAAAAGTCTGTGGGGAGCAGGCAGGAAATTGGTGCTGAGAGTTGAAAGTTGAGACCAGCATAAGATCAGCTAAGATCATGTTAAATGGCAGAGTGGGTTTGAAGGGCTAAATTGCTTACTCCTGCTCCTAATTCCTGAGTTCTAATGATGACTCCCCTTTGTTACTGCCGGATGTGGGATGAGGCTCCCCAAGGTATTATGGTTCCAGATAGGATTGCTTCAATTGTTAATCTCCCAGTGAGGAAGGATGGACTGGTTCCCCTTCTTTATTCATTTGCCCCTTCGTTTGGCTGCAGCAGTGTTAATTTGTGCATGCCTTACTCCCAGACCAAATGAATCCATTTTTTTAAAAAAAGGGCAATCTGACCAAGCTCTCTTGGGCTAACAAAAGAGTGTTTTTCCCCCCCCAGGCGTTAAGTGCAAGAAGCATTCACAATGCAACTCACATGCGCATAGATTATGAATGAGAAGTGAGTCCAAAAAACAATAAAAATCAAAGAATCCCTACAGTGTAGAAACAGACCATCTGGCCCAACACATCCACACTGACTCTCTGAAGAGCATCCAGACTCACCCACCTGCTGTATCCCTGTAATCCCACATTTCCCATGGCTAATCGAATCCATCTAACCTATAAATCCCCAGACACTATGGACAATTTAGCATGGCCAATCCAACTAACCTGCGCATCTTTGGACTGCAGGAGGAAACCAGAGGAAACCCACATGGACACAGGGAGGGCATGCAAACTCCGCACAGACACGTTCCCGAGGCTGGAGCCAAACCTGGGTCCTTGGTGCTGTGAGGTAGTAGCGCTGACCACTGAGCCACCGTGCCGCCCGATGGGTATATGGATCAGTCTCTCTAGGTTGTTTATGAAGAGTGGCTAGTGTAATGTTGATAGTTAAACAGTTGATTTAGGGATTCTTGGCTTTTAAAGTTAGTTGAAATCCTTTTGTCCTGTTATCTTGACTGTGGTTGACTCCTAGCATTCAGTGAGAGAGACAATCCTTTTACCTGCAATACAGGAGTGAGAAGTGGGTGGTTTCTTGAATGTAACCTTCACAGAGCAACAGTGCTCACACTCAAACTGTTACGTATGGATACTCTAGTTCACTGGCAAATCTTCTTCAAGTAGCACACGCAGACAAGATATGTCAGTTTTTAAACCTTTCTTGTGTATTCCGAGAAGGACAAATCACAACTGTCTGAGAAGGGGCACTTTCAACCTTTCAACTGAGACGTGAGAGGACATTGTCAAGCCCCTTATTGTCTTTTCATGCTGTGTCTGTCTCTCTATTTGAAGTTCCCTGACATTCCACACGTGCAACATTCCATGGGCACCACACAGGACTTTGACAGAGAGCACTGAATTTCCATCTGCAAACTTATTTCCATTTTTAAAAAACAACATTTTTTGGAATTAACATTTTAATAAATGTCCACTATATTTTAGCATTCTGATCCATGGTTTATGAAACCTTGGAGCTCCGTTTTGAAAACCACAGTTGGAGAGGACGTGGCCTCATTTTTGTCCTTGGATGGCCAGTTTCTATCTGCAGCTCACCACTAACGTTTCAGTGAGGCCTGTTTCAAATGCGCCTCAAAGCTCTGCTTTCTGGCTTGTATTCCCCCTGCATAATCTATCTCAGCTCTGAAAATGGGCTGAAACAAATTCTTACCTCAGTGTCTGAAAGAGGAAAAGAGATTAATGCTTCAGGCAGCAACATTTCTTCGGAACATGCCGTCAAAAATCTTTTCAGAGTCTCAACTGAAATAACATGAGAGTCTTTTCTCCTTTGGGCACTGTCCTATTTGTTACTGTGAAGGATTCTCTGTGTCAACCTCTCCCCTCACCTGCAGTGTGGTGCCCCTCAGGCTAAACAACCACCAGTCATTTCTGTCTCTTTCTCTAAAGAGGGAGAGCAACCCCAAGGCCTGGGAAGACTATGGTGCCTTTACCTTTCACTTTTGACATTTTCTGTTCAGGTTTTTGATTTCTTCCCTTTGCAACATTTTTTCTTCCTTTTCATTGCTTCCGCTGGAGTAAATCTTTCTGCAAAAGGAAACTAGAATATTAGAACCTCAAAGAAGCTGGGCTTGTGATTAAAATGCGAGAATGTTCTGTGTTGTTTCAGGAAGGAGCAGTGTTGATGCATCCTCCAATGGTAAATCCTGGTTATCGGAAGAGAATCTGCCTGTAATTGACACCGAATCCTACACCAAAGAAAGCTTATTGACAAACAAATCAACAGCAGGCCATTTCAAACTTCCTTCTCATTCACCATTACATCCTACAAAGTGCTTCCTCAATAACATGTTGGGTGGTCCAGGTGAGACAACATTTCCACACCTGTATATGTTAAGAATACTGCACAATGTGTAATTCCAGTATGACTCTTCAGAGCTTCATTTCTGAAGGAAAGTCATACCGGACTCAAACGTTAACTCTGTTTCTCTCTCCACAGATGCTGCTAAACCTGTTGAGTTTCTCCAGCACTCCCTGTGTTTCTTAAAGAAATGTGGAATTAATTTGAACTATTGCTGGTGGAAGGTTGGAGTGTGGAGCCACTGTGATGTCCTCAGCGAGAGGACCGAACTATTTTACTAGTCAGTCCTGACCCAATTTGCTGATCATTTCATTCTCTGTGGATGTGCGATGCAAGTGAGAGATTGTCGAAGAGAACAAAAATGGCTGGCGCAGCTTCTTTTGCGAGGGTTGGGTTACTCTATGTCAAAGGTCAATGAAGGGAGTGTGCGCAATGCACACATAAGATCCTGATGCAATTTTCAGATGCCAATATGCAACCATTGACTGTGGTGTATAGAAACTTGTCCGAAATGAGCAAGCATTTTATCACCTCTCCTCAGGCCCCCAACAAAATAGTAGCAACTAGATAGAGACTGGGAACAAACATTAGCGGTGCGATTTCTCGAACTACGACACTTCACAGAATCATAATAGATTCCTGCAGGTTTTATCATTTTTCCACTTATCTCCAACCTTCCTGCTGCCACCATCTGTCATCTGATAGTTGGCATCTTCACAACGAACCACAGTTCCATGCCAGCCAAAGGGAGAGCAGACTCCTTGTAATCCAATCAGGAAAATTACTATCTTTCTATTTTCTGATGGCTTCATGCCCCTGAGATTTTTTATTTGTATTCACTCCTCTTGGGTTGTAGCAGTAACCTGAAGGTTAATCTTTCATTTCAGGGGGCTTGACACCTTCCTACCACATTCCTTTTGAGGGACCTTTATGTACCATCCACTCTGACTTGTTCACAAGAAGGGCACAGTTTTAAAGGGAGTGACTATCAACTGTGCTAATCAATGAGTTGGGGGTGCAGTATGACTTGTAATTTACTCAAACTATATTTAATAATCCCAATGTGAGTAGCAACGGTATTTCTCCAGCAAAAATCAGTGAGTGGAACATAGTTACATAATATAAAAATCGAAAGGCAAAATTCAGTTCCTTCTTTCAAAGTGATCTCTGGGAGTGATTAGCAATAAAATTCTCCAGTCATCTTTTATTCTTGCCAGAATTTGGGGAATGCTTCTCCTGACAACCACCAAGGTTGGAGAGGTTATTTTCAACACTAATGGGAATGCTTCCTTTCTGTTCTGTGTGAATGAAAAATGACACACGTGTTCATGGTCTGAGATATAGTTTACACTGTTACTCACACAACAATGAGATTTCCTTTGTAAAGATAATGGGAGGATGCTGGAGGTTACAAAAATGAGAAAAGCATTGTGTGTTTGTGATTTTGCCTTTTCATCTGCCCAAATCGCACACTTGGTGCTTGATAATATGAAAAAAAATCAAGAACCTTGTGGATAAGGAATTTGAGATACAAAGCTACCTCTCCCAGTTCAAGTTTACAAACTTTGTGAAGTACAGTCTGATGTCCATTTTTAATGGCTATGTTGAATAACTTTTCATGTTACATTTAGATGAGCATTTCTTTGTAATTGAAACCTCCTTTACTGCCTGTATCAAGTCAGAAATCACATGACACCAGGTTATAGTTCAACAGGTTTATTTGAAAACAAAATCTTTCAGAGCCTCAGTCCTTCTTCAGGTGTCAGCGAGAGAGGTCGTATCAGATACATTATAAATAAAAGATCAAAAGTTCACATCATTGATGAGGATTTACTAAACAAACCTAAGATGCTGTTAAATCTTTAATCAGTGAGAAGGTTTTAATTGATTAAAATGTATATGTAAATTCCCGAATTCCTTTCAAGTCACTGCCCTGAGAGAACTAAAAGTTTTAACAGTGTAAAGAAGAGGTGACATTTTAGGTCAGACGATGCATATTAGGCGTGAGACCTTGTTTAGAATCTGTTTGTGCCTTGGTTTGGAGTCAGACTGGTTTTATTTCTAAAGTAGGAATTTATAAAACGCCATATTGACTGACTGTGTGCTTTTTGAACAAAATATCTACAAATACAAATTTACCCCATAGATCCATGTATGTGTGTGTGTGTATGTGCGCATGTGAGATGGTGAGGGAGGAGTGTGTGTGTCTGTGTGTGTGTGACAGATAGAGAGAGATTGTGTGTGTGTGTGTGTGCGCACGCGTGTGCATGTGAGAGGGTGAGGGGGGAGTGTGTGTGTGTGTGTGTGACAGATACAGAGAGATTGTGTGTGTGTGTGCGCGTGCGCATGTGAGAGGGTGAAGGAGGAGTGTGTGTGTGTGTGACAGATAGAGAGAGAGTGTGTGTGTGTGTGTGTGTGTGAAAGAGTATGGTGGGGTCACCTGTAGTGCGACATGAACCCAGGATCCGGGTTGAAGCCATCCTCATGGGAACTGAACTTGGCTATCAGCTCTGCTCCAGCGACTCTGCGTTGTTGTGTATCCCAAAGTCCACATTGGAGGTCGTTTACCTGAAGATCTAAGACTGAATGTCCTTGACCGTTGAAGTGTTTCCCCCACTGGGAGGGAACATTCCTGTCTGGTGATTGGTGCGTAGTGTCCATTCATCTGTTGCTGTAGCATCTGCATGGTTTCGCCAATGTACCATGCCTTGGGGCATCCTTGCCTGCAGCATGTGAGATAGACAACATTGGCCGAGTCACATGAGTATCTCCATGTGTGATGGTAGGGTCCATGTCGATGATCTGAGATGTCTTGCAGAGGTTACCATGAGTGGGTTGTATAGTGTTGTGGTCGGGGTTGTCTTGAAGGCTGGGTAGTTTGCTGCGATCAAGGTTTGGTGGTTGTTTGAAGGCGAGAAGTGAAGATGTGGGGAAGATGTTGGCGAGGTGCTCATCATCATCAATAATGTGTTGAAGGCTGTGAAGAGCATGGTGTAGTTTCCCCACTCCTGGGAAGTACTGGATGACAAAGGGCACCCTATCGGTTGTATCCCGTGTCAGTCTTCCGAGGAGGTCATTACGGTTTTTCGCTGTAGCATGTTGGAACTGGCGATTGATGAGTTGAGCATCGTATCCTTTTCCTATGAGGGTGTCCTTCAGCGCCTTTGGTTGTCTGTCTGGTTCCTCCGCATCCGAACAGATCCTGTGCATGCAAAGAGTTTGTCTGTAGGGAATGGCTGTTTTAATATGTTTAGGGTGGAATCTAGAGAAATGCAGCATTGTGAGGCTATCCCTGGGTCTGCAGTAGAGTGAGGTATTAAGGTGTCAGTCCCTGATGGAGATGCGTGTGCCCAAGAATGAGACTGATTGTAAAGAGTAGTCTGTGGTTTGTTTAGTACATCCTCATCAGTCGTGTGACCATTTGATCTTTTTCTTATAAATTCTGTGTTTGATACTACCCCTCTCACTAACGCCTGAAGAAGGAGCAAGACTCCGAAAGCTTGTGTTTTTCAAATAAACCTGTTGGACTCTAACCGAGTGTCGTGTGATGACTGACTTTGTCCACCCCAATCTAAAACTAGCACCGCTACATCATGGCTGTGTCAGTAAAAGCGTTTTACTGGTTCAATTTCAGATTTAATGACTGTCAAGAGTTTCTTTTTCCATCTGATCATCTCGGTCCTTTCAACATGTGTCGCTGTGTTTGCAAGGTATGGTAATTCTGAGATCTTTGAAGGTGAATTTTGACCTTGAGTTTTGTGACTTGCTCGTTGACCTTCGGTATGACATGCTCATTGTTGAACAGTTGGTTTCTTGCAGGAGTGGTTGCTGCTTTCCTTACACCTATGCTGGTGTTTGCAGCTGTGCTGTGTAAGTGATATTTCTTACAGACCACTCTTAAGAAGTCTTTTTAAATTTAAGAACAGGCTTATAGTAGAGTTGAATTCTGATTCACAATCTTTTTTCCTTTAAACAGACACAGCAAAATCTGCATATCCCTTCTTTCTTAAATCTGACGATATCTTGCATCACGCACAACCTGAGGTAGGACAGCAATTTACAAATATTTTATTTGGGTCCGAAGGCAATTTAATTCCAAAAAGATAGAGATCGCAAGAGATACACAACAGAGTACTTGAATCCCAACCATGGCATATGGGTCTGAGCTTTCGGATGTACCTGTTACTCAGTTCCCTTGTTGTTATTGGCAACAGTCTCAATCACTGGTGAGAAACGAATAGCTGTGAGTGAGCAATGGGATTGTGAAGGGTCCATGTACGTAAGTCAATAAATGCTAACCAAATGGCTCCATAGCAACCACGGTCAATTGTTATAAAATCCCAGCTGGTTCACTAATGCCTTTCAGGGATGGAAAAATCCAACCCCATTTTGTCTGCCATACAAGTGACTCCACACCCAGTAACATGGTTGACTCAGACACTGACACCGTCCATGTCCAAATGCAGCAAGACTTGGACAACATCCCAGTTTGGGCTAACAAGTGGCAAGTAACATTCATACTATAAAAATGCCAAGCAATGACAATCTCCAACTAACTAAAGAATCTAACTATGTCTCCCTGACATTAAATGGTATTACAATTCCATATTCCCCACTATCAACATCCTGGGATTACCATTAACCAGAAACTGAATTAGACTAGTCATTTAAATATTGTGACCAAAAAAACCAGGTTGGAGACTAGGAATCCTGCAGTGTATAACTCAGCACCTAACTCCCCAGAGCCTGTTCAATGTCTACACACTCCATTAGGAATACACCACCACCCCTCTCTCCATTCTCTCTTGCTCTCTACTCCTCCCCAACCACCTGCCCCTCAACCCCCGACTTGTCTGGATAGGTGCAGCTCTAACAATGGCCAAGATGCTCAATACCGTCTGGATTAAAGCAGCCCAATTTATTGGCATTCCATCCACTATCTTCAACACCTATATATCTACCACCGATGCTCAGTGGCAGCAGTGTCTACCATCAATGTGATGCATTGCAATAACTGACCAAGCCTCCTCAGGCAGCACTTTCCAAACCCATGGCCACTTCCATCTTAAAGAAGAAGTGTAGCAGATACAAGGGAACATCCCCTCCAAGTTCCTGTCCAAGCCACTCACCAATCTGACTTGGAAATATGTACCTTTCGTGTCGTTGGGTCAAAAATCTTAGAATGTCCTACTCTCCAAGGACTGCAGCAGTTCAAGAAGGCAGCTCACTATACCCACTCTAGATGTTTAGGGATAGGCAATAAATGCTGGTCTAGTTCACTAACAACAAAAAAACCAACGATGTAGTAGTTACATTCTAGCTGTCCGGGGCTGGTAGGTTCCATTTGGAGCACAAGCAATTCCTGACTTAAAATTGAAGTTGTGTTCCTGAAAGTGGAACTTGAAGTGAAAAGTAAGAGGATCAGGTTGCCTCAATACAATCAATGTGAGAAGTGTACTTACACTCTCATCGCTCATCAGCAAGTTACCTTAAAACATTAAGAATAAACACTGAAACATAGTTCAATTACAAGGACACATTGCAGAGACTAGGTTTAGATCCCCTGAACACAGATGATTAAGAGATAATCTAACTGATGCAGTTATGATGATTAAAGCAGTTGATAAGATTCAGAGACACTATTTCTTCTGGTGCAAATCTCCTGAACAGAGTGGAATAATCTTAAATTGGATCTCAGCTCTATGGTGTATTACAACACACTTTACAGACGGGGTTGTGGAAATCACCACCCTACTGTTGAGGCCATTTCAAAACTGGCATTGCTCAGCTTTAGTTAGGCAAAGGTATTGGAGGTTATTGGCTGAATCTTATGGGGTATTTTTGTTTTGGATTTTAGCAGCATGCCTTGGTAGCAAAGTTACAGTGGAAGTACTGGATTTGCCAATACATTCCTATGTTGCAATTGTTTGTTTTGTGTGTGTGGGCCCTTCAGCCAGTGACCAGGATTGGTGCAATGGGTGACGTAGGAATCCAATGATATTTCACTCACCCACAAGACATTGTGTCAGTGTTAGAGCACAAGAGGTCTTAAAAAGCCAAGTGCGACAAGTCCCGTTGCAAGGCTAGGAATAGCAAGACCCCTCTTCCACTTTTTATTCCTGTGTTTCCTGAAGTGGTTGAATCCTTATTGGTTCAGCTTCTGCAGCAGAAACATCCTCTACTATCTCAGCAGCCCCTGGAAGCTCTAAAGGTTGAAACATACAGAATATGACTTCGAAATCACATTATGGGGTATGATATATATGAATGTATCTTTGGAAAATGTCCTTTGCTTCAGAAAAATAGTGGACGTAAAATAACCACAATGACGAAAGTTCTGAATGTCATCAAATGTACCGAAGTGCAGTATAGAGCCACATATAACATGTGATATTAGGACAGATGAAACATAAAACAGAAAATTGGACCATCAGTAGGCCTTTTGACATATTGAGCCTTCTCTGCCATTTAACATGGCCATGGCTGAACCTGTATCTCGACGCCAGACTCTGGCTCTCTCCTCATACCCCTTTGAAACCCCTGGAAATCAATCTATTCAGGTTCACCACCCCGAAGAACCTTTTCCTCACCTCTGGCTGAAATGACCCACTGCGTATTCTGAGTGCTCCCTTGTCTTGTTACTGCATTTTCTGAGACAGTTCTTCCCAAAACAGTACAAAAATCAGAAATTACTGAGTGATATACAGTTCAAGTTCTTTTCCTACATCACTATGGCCCTGAACGGACCACAATAAAGTTTCAATCAACCATGGTACAATATGTAGAATAAACACTCTGTCTCAAAGATATAACCAAGAGATTTTACAGTTTCCAGGCCCCCCACCCGCCACCACCATACTGTAGCAATTGGATCTTAGACAGTGGCCCTTTTTCCTTGAGCCTTTGCGGTGGCTTCTACAAGCCATAGTGTGTCCTTCAACGTTCAGTGCTGTATCTTGGAGTATGCCAATCTACAACACTCAGCCTTGACACCTCTTTGCACTGGAAGGTCAATAAGTTTCAGGAAGACCAAAGAGAGTCATTAAGTTGATGCCTGTCTTTGAGTGCATCTTCAGTAAACAGACACACGAAGCAGACAATAACATACTCAGCCAGCCCCACTCACACACAAACGGCCACTGCCTTTTTGCATCTCGAGTATAACAGAATTGCCGAAGTGCTGAAGGAAGCCACTTGGCCCGTGCTCTCTGCACTGACTTTCTTTTATAGCCTTTCAGTGAAGACAGAGCTAAAGTCATTACTTAATTGCTCTGCCATTTCCTTGCTCTCTATTATCAATGAACATGGATCCAAACCCCACCAGAGCAACTCATGGAACTTGAATTCAATGAACAATTCTGGAAACTGCAAGTCTGAGTGACGGTAGCCGCAAGACTATCACCAATTGTCATCAAACCCCATCTGGTTCACCCATGTCCTTTCAGGAAGAACATCTGCTGCTCTTGTCGAACCTACACGTGTCTCTAAATCGACAGCATTGCGGTAGACTCTTAACTACCCTCTGAATTGGCTGAGCTGATTCAATGGCATTTAGGGATGGGCAACAAATCCCATAAAAGGATAAATGACAAAAATAGACAGGACAAGATCTTTGTCACACTCGTATCGAATATTATGTCACAAAAACCAGGTCCTATGTTAGTTGCAGTTTTATTGAACTAATCTGTGATGAATCCTATTTAAACGAAATCAAATCAAAAAAGGACTGAGGTAAATCTTTAATAGCATTTTATTTATTTTCGAAGCAAATGGATCTTGAAAAGATGTATCTGAGATATTTTTAGTATTTCAAGACTGTTTTCTCATCAACTAATTGCCAAAGCACATGTGTAATAAGATGAGAAGTAATTTTATTTTTGTTATGGTTGGTAATGGAAAGAGAAAATCAAAAATTAAGAAGTCTGCAAAAAAATATATTTGCTGTGCTATATGGACAACAGCACCGAGATTCTGTGCTGTGGAATTTGAAGAGTGCAGTGAGCTTATAGCGGAGAGGTGAAGAAAACGATCATAGACAGTAGCAAATTGAGTATGATTGTGTCATCTGTCTGTCATTTCACTCTGTTGAGTTGTATGAAGGTTCTGAAAGGGTTAATGTTGGAGACAGCATTAAGCACAAACCCAATTTGATAATGTCATATGGACTTGGGTAGGAAAATGGCAGAACATCTTTGGAGCTTGAAAGGGACAGGCCTGTTGTGCCAGGACTCCACATAGCCTCAAAAAGAATGTCTAACTTACTAATGTAACTTGTATTTAGTTGCTGCCATGCAGCAAGACCTGGATAATATCCAGGTTTGGGCTGGAAAGTGGTTTGTAATATTTGCACCTTATAAATGCCAGACAATGACCGTCTCCAATAAGAGACAATCTGACCACTGCTCCTTGACATTCAATGGTGCTGCCATCAGCGAATTCCCCCCATTATCAACATCTTAGGGGTTACGTTTGACCAGAAACTCAAAAGGACTAACAACATATATAAAGTGGCTAACAGGAGGTCAGACAGTAGGAATGCTGCAGCGCGTAACTCACCTCCTGACTCCTCAAAGCCTGTCTACCGTCTACAAGCCATAAGTCATGAGTGTGATGGAATACTCCCCACTTGCCTGGATGAGTGCAGCCCCAAAAACACTCAAAAAGCTTGACACCATCCAAGACAAAGTCATCCACTTGATTGGTACCACATCCACAAACATTCACTGCCTCCACCGCCGACACTCAGTAGCAGCAGCGTGTACCATGCGCAAGACGTATTACGTAAGTTCACCAAATATCCTTCAGCAGCACCTTCCAAACACATAACCACTTCCATCCAGAACGATAAGGGCAACAGATATATGGGAACACCACCACTTGCAGATTCCACCCCCCCGCCCAAGCCACTCACCATCGTGGCTGGAAAATATATCACTTCTCCTTCACTGTTGCTTGATCACTATCCTGAAATTCCCTCCCATCAGCAAAGTGGATCTACCTGCAGCACACGGACTGCGGCAGCTCACCACCATCTCACGGACAACTAGGGATGGGCAATATATGTTTGTCCAGTCAGCGATATCATGTCCCATGCGTCACTAAATAATGCAGTTAACTACATCATGTTTAAAACAAGAACCTGGTCTTGTTCAGACTCAGGAGTGGGTTTCCTGTACCGTTGTAAATTAATTACACCCTTAGACCCAGTCAAGAAAATAGATGGTGGCAGCAAACGACTGCAACCTGCCAGCTGGTAGTGGTGAGCATCACACTAGAACATAGAACATAGAACATAGAATATTACAGCGCAGTACAGGCCCTTTTCGTGAGAGTGTTGCTGGGAAAACCCCGGCCTCTTTTCTGTAAAAGGATGCGCGTCATTCTTGCCTGCATTGAGTGCAGCTGATACGTTTGGCATCTTGACGATATGTGACCTGTTTTTTTCCTTCAAAGATTATAAATTCACCATTGAGCTGTCTGTGAGGTTTCACACCGGCAGGAATTCCATCTTATTGTCTGAGATATCTGCACTCAGTTTGCCTACAAATTTAATTCCTGTATCGTGTTTTGCCAATGTTTCACCTGGCAAATGTCGAACTCTTCTAATTTTGTCCCCATTTGTCTATGCGTTTTGATTTGTCTCCATTGCTACAAATGGTCCTGAAAATCTGACCGAATGTCTGATCATCGGACTTTATGTCTCCTTCTCTTACTGTGTCAAATTTTGCTTTCGAACTCTCCCGCGCTGATGTTTGCCGTTCTTTGTTTTGTAAAACAAAAGTTTTATACCAAGTTGTAATGTTGTAGTGGTAATAGAGCATAGGAGCAGGACTAGCTATTTGCCCTCTCAAATCTATTCCACATTTCAATCAGATTGTGAATGATCTGTTTCTTCCCTGCAGTTCTGCATCTTGATTCTCTTCCTTATGATAAAACACTTTGGTTCATTTACATAGGAATAGCTGACCATATTATATAATGCAGTGAGAAAGGCAATTAAAAAACTCCTTATTTGTGCATTTCTGACACATTCAGTACGTTCAGAATCTGTTCATTATAAAAAGTTACACAGAAATTCTTAACATTTTTTATTGTTATTTTGATTTGAAATGTAATCCCAAAACATTTAAATCTTTAACATTTAATACATTCTGGAGCTCAATTAAATTTCATTCTTGGTCTCTAAAAATCTGGGCATTTGTCAATTTGGACATATGAATGTATAAGTTGAGTGCTGGAATAAGCCACTCTGCCCTTCAACTCTGCTCTGCCAGTTAATAAGTTTCTGGCTGATCTGATTTTAACTTGGCTTCATATTCTGCACACCCCTGGTAAACTTTCATCCTCTTTTTCCTATCGAGAATCCATCTACGTTTTCTTCAAAAATGTTCATAGATTCTGTTTCCACCACTTTTTGAGGAAGACAGCTTCAAAGACTCTCGACAGACTGTTAGGAAAAATATCTTCCTATCTCTGTCTTAAATGGGCAACCCTGCATTTTTAAACAGCGATCGCTCGTTCCATTTGAATGTTGAGAGAGTAAATTAGATGGAAGTGAGGTGAGAGGGAAAAACAATCCTCTATTACAGTCCAGTAAGTAAATCCATTTTAAATAAAACTTGAAAAATTGTAGTTGTATTACAAACCCAGTGAATCCATCATCAAACTTGCTTTGAACTGATGGTACAAAGCCTGAAGGACATTAATGAGTTACTGTTAAGCAACTTATTACAGATTTATAATCAAGGAAAAAGAGAAACAATTGCAAATAACTATTAAGATAATCATTCATGTGCTTATCGGTAACATTAATAGCATTTTGTGTTTGCTTATTCTTAAATAAAATTGTTCAAAGGTCAAACAAATTCCATTGTTCAAATTCAGCATGTTCAAATAATTGATTGATTAGCAAGGATACGTTTGTATACTTATTATGGTTCCAAAGTTGTAATCCAGTAGTTGGAAATTTAGAAACTCATTGTGTTAATTAAACTTGAAAAACCCCAACGTACAAATGATTGCCCAGTGTCCCTCATGGATACCCACTTTTAAGCTGATGGATCAGTTCTTTATCTGTTCCAATCAGTGGTGATACCACAGAAAATGAAGAAAACCCTCCTCAGATTGAAAGCTGCACTTGGTCTCCAGGAGGTGTTTGTGTGGTTACAACGAGAAATGCTGTGTTGACCAACGATTCTGTGACAGGAAGATTGGTGACGATGTGTGAAGGAGATCTCTCTCCTGATTTGTTCTTTCACTTTCTATTCCAAGTTCAGAGTGGCAGTTAACTTCTTCAGAATCTGGACAGTGCTGGGACTACTGATCCTCTCTTACAAATGAACAAATACGTTTTCCACCAAACTCGAATTCAATGCCCTTGCTACACGCAATGCTTCCGCACGATGGCTCACAGCCACAGGGACCCGAGTTCGATCCCAGCGTGGGTGACAGTATGCGTGTTCTCCTTGAACCTGTGTGGGTTTCTGCCTCATGCACTGGTTTCCACCCACAGTCTATGTGTGGGTTCGGTGGATTGGCCATGTCCTGTAGTGTGCAGGGATGTGTAGATTGGGTGGATTAGCAATGGTAAATGTGGAGTTACACGGATAAGGTGGGAATCTCTTAGGGGGGTCGCTGCAGACTTGATGAGCCAAACGGCCTCTCCCTGCAATGCAGGGATTCTATGATTCTATCCTGTGATCAGCAGGAGGGTTCCGTGGTCATGATTGACCTGAAACATATCAATGGCGTCCATCAGCAAGGCTGGGTGATACCCAAGGCCTTTCACTCCCAAATGAGCTCCCATCTCTGTTGGATATGTACTGCATATACAGCGATGAATGATTTCAGAAAGTTAGCTGATAGATCTGAGAACTCTGAGACGGCTGTGAAGAAACTGTTGCGCACCTCCTTCTGGCAGGTGCCTTCAGAAAGCGATGCAGTGGCTTTTGTCAGGTTTAATCCTGAGCAACTGCATTGCACAAGGCTCTCTAAGCTGGTGCGATAAAGCTTTTCTGAAGAAGGGTCCCGATCCGAAACATCAGCTTTCCTGCTCCTCTGATGCTACCTGGTCTGCTGTGTTCCTCCAGTTCCATACCTTGTTATCTAAAGCTTGGGACAGCTGCCTAACGGCCCAATTGGAAAGGGCATGGACTGAAACCCTCCTGCCATAGCCCCACCATGGGTTGGAACCCATATAAAACCGTTTGGACTGTTTGCATCAGAAAACATTTGATAAGCAGCACCATCATCATGGATGGGCACATATGCCTGGTGA
The DNA here is from genome assembly GCF_021869965.1 of Rhincodon typus. NCBI lineage: Eukaryota > Metazoa > Chordata > Chondrichthyes > Orectolobiformes > Rhincodontidae > Rhincodon > Rhincodon typus. The sequence continues at coordinate 88,190,351 of NC_063335.1, forward strand.
CTGGTGCTGAGCTTTGGCTTGATGTGGGCACTGATCAGCAGGAAAGTCTGAATCTGTATTGCAGCCTAATCATTTAAAGAACGGAAAGTACAGTTCTCTTCAATTTAATAACTACATCATCTCTATTAGCAGCTGACAGCATCTTGTCTTTATCCCTTTGTATAAGTGAGGCATAGTGAGCTGATGTGGCATCGTTATAGAAATGCTGTCATGTAATTTGCTGGATAACAGTCACAACCTCATTAATAGACAGAATGGTTGAATGTGGTGCTGCTTATATTATTAATGGCCTCCACCAACTGAACTACACTTTTTGCAGCACATGCTTGGATATCAAAGAGACGTAAACACAATGGACATGTGACACCCAGGATTAGCCAAGGATAACTCTCTCCACCACTTTTTAAGAGTCTTTCATCAGCAACTCCTCAATGGAGACTAGAAATGGCTCAGTATAGAAATGGAGCAGGGTTCGATTTCAAAATCATTTGAACCTATGGCAAGACAGAATAATTCCTTATATTCAAATACATTTGACATTTTCATTCTGCTTTAAAAGAGCATCTTGATTTCTGAAATGATTCAACCACTTGGTTTTCTCTCGATTTGTGAAGTGAAGATCAGTTCTAACTCTGCTAAAGGTCAACAGAAGAAAGATCATTGTGTTTCCCGTCCATTCAACGTCAAAATTATCAAGACTTTTCCAACTTCATCACGAGTGTTGCTGTGAAGCAGTTGATATAAAATTGTTCTTCAAATTCTGTTTCGGGTGAAGAAAAAAAGTTACAATCACCTCATTTACATCCTGCTCAGTGTACTGTATTAATGTAAAACTTTCACAGGTTCTATTTCAGAAATAGGGACAGTTCGCACTCAAGTTACATCCCACACGAAATCTGATTGGGTTAAAAATATTCAAGTCTTAATTTGAGTGAGTTCCCTCCTAAATCTCTGGAAAAACAAAGCAGATTTTTGAGTTGAATTTATTGTTGTCACATGTACCAAAATACAGTGAAAAGGCTGGTCAACCACATAAAGTGCATCAGGCAGGCCAGAGTGCAGAATACAGTGTCACAGCCATAGAGAAGGTGCGCAGAGAGAGAGGGAGAGAGAGAAATCAGAATTAATATTCAAGACCAGAGTTGAAGAAGCTGTTCTTGATTATGTTTGTACGCGTATTCAAACTTCTATATCTTCTGCCTGACTGTTATAAAATGTAATCGCCATAAGGTTTGATCAGTCTATCATAGAATTCATGGGAATTGACTAAAGACTTAAACAGTTGACAGATTTAGTTGTGATGTGGCCAGCCAAACACTAAGTGGGATCATATTTCATCTGTAACGTCAAAGGCAAGGGCCAGGTGCAGAGAAGATACAGCTGTCCCACCAGAACACCGGCGTCAGACACAGAGTTAAAGGTCAGGAGGTGTTAACTAATGGCAGCAACCTACAATTTTAATGTAAAGTCAAGCCAAGCACTCTTGCTCCTCTCAGCTCTACATCCAGTTAAGTAAATACATTTCCTGACAGCATCCAGTGGTTTGACTCCTTTTCAACTGAGAAGATTGACAGCAGCACACATAGGCCTTGCTGCAGGAAATTTGGAGCTAAATTGCTGAAGAGGCCTGAAGCAGGATTAGGATCTCTGATTTCCATGCCACTAATGGGGAAGTACAGCAGTTCTAAAGTGAGCTGCCTTGCAATCACAAGGCAGTCTAACCAATACTCTGTCAGATCCATACCCAGCATGGAACGAGTGCCCATACATCACCTACTACCCCAGATCCACAGTGTCCATTTTCCTCCAATTTCTCAGGCAGAATGCTTCAACATTTAGGGTGGAAATCCATGGAGAATTCTCTTGCTGAGGTGTCTCGCCTTAAGGGAGACGCTAGGAAAAGGGGCATTAATAATTGAGGGGTCTCATTTTAGACAGAGCCCAGAAGAATCCTTTCCTCTCAGAGAATAGGGAGCCTGTGGAATTCTCTTCACCAGGGAACAGTGGAGGTAGGATCATTGAAATGTTTAAGGCTGAGTTTGTTAAGAGTGTTGACTGAGAAGGAAGTCAAAGGGCATCAAGGATATGAAAAAAGTAAAGATAAGGCCACAAACAATAATCTTATTAAATGGTGGAGTGGTTTAAGGGCCTAAAATGCCTACTCCAGCCTCTAATTTTTAAGTTTGGATGTAAAATTAATGAAAGAACTGCGTAAAACCCAGAGAAGTACTCTGCCATTTTCCCCGTATTTCTGTCCTGGGAATAAAGGATGATTTGAAGTAAATCCCCCAACATGTTTATTCAAGGTTAATCAAGGTTTATTTATTAACTAGCAGAAACTATGATCCTAAATTCATTCTTGCAAAATGTTGCTTGCTAACATATGACCTTACTAGTTAATTGACAGAAAGTAAATAAAGCTCGTTCTGCAGAACCCTTCTGAATGAGTTTGATTAGAATTTGTAGAGCCTTAATGGATATTAAAAATGATTAAACTGCAGTAAAGACTTGAATGGAACAAATAACTCTCAACGCTTGGACAGGATGAAACTGACTTCAAATAATGAGGCTACTGGAAACTTTGATGGAATCAGCAAAAATGTAGCGATTTTTCCTATCTTAAATAAAGCTTTTTCTTTGAGTTCCCCCAAGGAAAGCCACCAGAGCCCAGGGAAGAGAGAATGGGTGGGTGACCTTTGACCAGGTCTCGATTCATACTGTTCTGCATCGAGCAGATTGTGTTTGACAGATTGCATTTCAAAATCAGCAGTAATGTTGTCTTTGCTTCTAGCACAGGGACAACAGACTTCAAGGAATCATACTGTACAGAAGAGACCCTTCAGCCCATTGAGTCTACACTGACAAAGAAAGCTATCTCTATACCACTTGTACTTTTTGCTGCCTGGGGTTGGTTAGCTCAGCTGGCCAGACGGCTGGTTGGCAATACAGATGTGAATTCTCAGTAAACACCTCACCATGTTCTCTGGCTCCACACACAGATTGTCCCCTTAGCCCCCAAAAGGCTCTATTCGTTCCCTGTGCATCCTCTTCCTCCGATATATCTGTGGAAAACCTTGGAATTCTCACCAATCTTACCCACTGGTGTTTCTCATGCTCTCTCTTTGCTTTCCCACCTGTTTTCTTAAGATTCCCCTTGCACTTTCTATACACTACTGTGTCTGTGTGTGTCTGTGTGTGTGTGTGTGTGTGTGTGTGTATGTATGTGTGTGTGTGTGTGCGTGTGTATGTGTGGGTTGGGGGGGTTGCGGAATCAGTGGATTTGCTCCCTTTGTACCTGCTTCTACCGAGCACCATTCCAATGGCCAAATGGGAAGGTGAAGCTAGAAAGTGTCACATTGTCCCACCTATCCTACTCACCACCTGATATCCGATCCTATAGGTTTCAGTGAGAATCAATGGAATATGTTGTGTGTAGTGTACCTCAAGGATCTGTTTTGGGGCCACTGCTGTTTGTCATTTTTATAAATGACCTGGATGAGGGCG
>NC_063335.1:88194354-88287981 GCF_021869965.1 Rhincodon typus
CTCTCTCTTATGCACACACACACACACTCTCTCTTATGCACACACACTCACACACACTCTTATACACACACACACTGACTCTCTCTCTTATACACACACACACACACAGACTCTCTCTCTTATAGACACACACACACTCTCTTATACACACACACCCACACACTCTTCCAAACACTCTCTCCCTCTCTTACACACACACTCTCCCTCTCTTTCACACACACACACACACACACTCTCTCTCTCTTTCACACACACACAAACTCTATCCCCTCTCCACCTGGATTCTCGACTTGCTGACCCACAGACTGTAATCAGCAACACCTTCACCACAATAATCCTCAACACTGGCGCCCTGCAAAGCTGCATATTCAACCCCTGACTATATTTCTTCTACACTCTCGACTGTGTGGCCAAATTCAGGTCTAACTCCACTTACAAATTTGCTGATGACACCACCATAGTGGGTCAGATCCCAAACAATGTTGAGACAGAGTACAGGAAGGAGAAAGACAGCCTTGTGGCATGCTGTAAAGACAACAATCTCTCCCTTTAATGTCAGCGAAATGAAGGAGTTGATCATCAACTTTAGGAAGTGGAGTGGAGGGAATGCCTCAGTCTATACCAAGGTACTGAGATGGAGGTGGTCCAGATCATCATGTTCCTGGGATTAAATATCATCAACAATCTCACCTGGTCCATCCATGTCAATGCTACAGTCAAGAAAGCACACCAGTACTTCTACTTCCTCAGGTTTAAGGAAATTCGACATGTCCACAATGACTCTTACCAATTTTTATAGATGCATCATAGACAGCATCATATCCTGACGTATCACAGCTTGGTAATGCAACTGCCCTGCCCAAGACCTCAAGAAATTACAGAGAGTTGTGAACACAGCTCATTCACTTACACAAACCAGCCTCCTTCCATTGACTTCATCTACACTTCCTGCTGTCTTGGGAAAGCAGCCAACATAATCAAAGACCCCTCCCACCCCGGTTATACTCTTTTCCACCCTCTTCCATCGGGCAGAAGATACAGAAGTTTGAAAACATTTTCAAACAGATTTAAGAAAAGTTTCTTCCCCACTGTTACCAGATTGATGAACGGACCTCTCGTATATTAGAGTTGATCTTTCTCTACACCTTCTCTGTAGCTGTAACACTACATTCTGCATTCTGTTCTATTATCCTGGTATATTTATGCAAGATATGATTTGTCTGGTTAGCACACAAAACAATACTTTTCACTGTATCTCAGTACATGTGACAATAATAATTAAATCAAATCAAATCCCTCATATAATATTTCACAAGAGATATTTTTCTGATCTGAAGATATTGCACATTTTTTGGGACTGTTTTAAATGTTGTGGATATCCTCTTCTTAGATATTGTTAGATATTTTACTCTTAGCTATGGATATTCATTGATATTCTTAGATCTTCTTGGATAGGTACAAATAACACCAAACTGGATTCTATAACATATGTTATTACATCTTTTGATAGCTTTTGACACACATGTATACTTATCCACTTAAAGTGTAAGACTTGTTAATTTGTTCATAAAATTGTAAAATTAGTAAATCAGCTCATTTAAGATTTTTTCTGTTATCACCAAAATGAACCCTAATCTCTAATGTACTTATTTAAGTAGGGAAGTATATTTTCTGAAAATAAATATCCTACATACTTAAAATATCTGGGTGTTTTTAGCATAACAACGGCTTATTAAAATTAAGCAGTCCATTTGGAAAACAGGGATATCGTCAGGAAGCTTTTTATCTCGTGGAATGGTTATGTTAATCTTACAAACCCAAACTTAAGTATTTGTGAACTTGACTGCCAGGAATATGTTTTAATACTCCACACTTGCATGGACTACTGTAGCTCTAATAACACCCAAGAAGCTTGATACCATCCAGGACCAAATCAGCCTGCTTATTGGCACCATATCCATGAACATCTGGCTCCATAGGGATGAAAATCTGCAATCCTTACCTGGTCTGGGCCACACTTAACAACATGCACAGCAGTGTGCCTGGCTTTCAACTGCCCTCTAGGCAATTAGAGATGAGCAGTAAATGCTCTCTTGTCTGAGATACCTACTCTCATGAATGATTTTATTTTTTAAAATTAGCTTGTGTTTTTTCCAAAATTCTAGGAAAAGATTGCCAAGATATTCAACAAAGAGTATCACAATTGCTGATCCTGAATTTATACACCAATGCATGGTCCTCACCGAGGTGGTGACCAGGATAAATATGCCTTACCAGCTTAGATATACTGGAGCAAGGTGAGTTAGGGTTATCACTTTTGATAGTGGATGGGAATTGCTGACAAACTTTTAACAAAGCAATTTTCTATTCTTATATTACACAACAGTCACACATGCAAGTGAATAACACAAAATTTCTATTGTATTGAAATCTGAAATGGTCAAATTTGACTAGATAGCTTGAGGTTCTTTTCAGCAGCTGAATGCAGACAGCTTATAAACAGAATGCAAAATAAAGCAGTGAAATTGCATTATTTCCACTTCTCTGCTTAGAAATTTCCCAACACAAAAACTGTAAGCATTATTTCATGGATCCTGGCATTCCTGGCAAGTCTCATATTTGTTGTTCATCAGTCATTGCACTTGAGAAGGTAGACTGTCTGCAAAACACTGCACTCTGTTCCACGCAGCTGCACCCATTGTACCACTAGGGTGTTCCAGGATTTTGATCTAATGACAGTGAAAGAACAGTGATCGTTTCAAGTCAGCATGGTAGATGGTTTGGAGAGACTTGCAAGTGATAGCATTCCCCTGCATCTCCTTTCCTTACCCTTCTAGGTGCTGACAGTTAAGGTTTTTGAAAATGGGATCAAAAGAGCATTGGTGAATTGTTACAACGTATCTGTATATTGTACATTTTTTTCACCAGTGATGGAGATTGAAGGTGGAGTATGGGGTGTTGAGCAGACTACTTTGCCCTGGATGACATCAAGCCTCACGTCTTGTTGGAACTATGTTCACCCAGGCAAGTGGAGAGTATTCATGCAAACTTTCACATTGTGCCTTGTAGATAACGAATAAACTTTGGAGGAACCCAACAAGTGAGTTATTCACTTCATAATTCCCATCCTCTGACCTGCTATTGTAGCCTTGTTTGGTTTGTTAGCTCAGTTTCTAGTCAATGATAATTCCCAAGATTCTATTAATGTGGAAATCAGTGACAGTTGGAACTAAAAGTCTGGTGGTGACTATGAGGCATTTGTTGATTGTCTGGAGAGCTAATCTGGTTCACTGAAGCCCTTTGGAGAGGGAGACTGGCATCCTTACGCGGTCTGAGGCTTCACTGGTTAGGCCACAGATGGAATACTGTGTACAGTTCTGGTCACCACACTAACTGTAGGACATAATTGCACTGGAGAGGGTTTTTTAAATTCACAGGTTGTGGGAATCTCTGCCCAGGCCAGCATTTGTTACCCATAGCTAATTGCCCAGGGGGCAGTTAACTGTCAACTACACATTGCTGTGGATTTGTAGACCAGAGTGGCGACAGCAGTTTCCTTTCCTGGGGACATTGATGAACCATAGGGTATTTTTTAATCTTCCTGACAATTAAAATGTTTTCATGGTCATCATTGGAATCCTAATTCCAGATATTTATTGAATTCAAATTCCACATTTTCCATCGCAGGATTTGAACCCAGGTCTCCAGAACATTGCCAGGGTCTCTGGATTAGTTGTCTAGCGATAATAGCATTAGGCCATATCTCCCCAAAGGAGATTCACCTGCATGTTGCCTGAGATGAAATATTTCCATTATGACAACAGACGGGCTAGGCTGGATTTGTTTTCCTTGGAGCTAAAGGGGAATCTGATTGAGGTATACAAAGTTAAGAGGTATAGTCAGAATATTGTGAGAATCTGTTCCCCAAGGCAGATGTGTCTGAGATCAGACAGCATGAGTTTAAGGTGAGGAACAAGTGATTTAGAGAAGATATGAGGAGATTTTTCACCCAGAAGGTGGTAGATACATGGAAGCATGCTGCAACAGTGGGTGGTGGAGGCACATACTCTCACAGCATTTAAGCATCTACATGAGTACTTAAAATGCGAGGGCATAGTTGGCTATGGGCCAAGTGCAGGTGAAAGGGATTAGTGTAGTTTGGTCTTTGGTCGGCATAGACATGGTAGGTCGAAAGGCCTGTCTCTGTGCTGTATGATTATGTCCTAGTACTACTGAATGTCAAAAAATGATGGCTAGATTCATACTTAATAATAATTCATTGCTAATTTTGTGAATATTATTTGCTACTTATCAGTTTAAATCTACATATTATTCAAATCTTGCTGCATAGGCATAAGAATATCTGAGGAGTTGCAAATACTGCTGAATATTATGCACAATCAGCAGACATCCCAACTTCTGATCTTATGATGAAGCAGCTGAAGGTGGTTGGTTATTGCAATGCTGCCTGGAGATATTTCATAAACAGTTTTAGCTTCAGAATTGACAAAATGATGTAAATATCATTCAAAATGAGCAGCTGATTTTTATTTAAATTTGGAAAAGAACGATCCATTTAGATGCTTCTAAGTGATTCCTATTCCACAAACACGGACCGCTTGCCTAAATCTCACCAACTTGCCCCACTGTTAATTTGGTAGGATGCTGACTGGAAAGAGATCAATTCAAATCTCACTTTTCTGGTGAAAGACAAAACAGCTAATATAGCTAACATTTACCTGCCAAAGAAGCTGGCTGCTGCACCACTGTTACCATACTGTTAGTCTCCTCTTCCCTCAGAACACCCCTTCCTCATCTTTTTATAACATTTCCAGTTCTACAAATTGTGTTTCCTTTGTTCCCTCAACTCACTGCTACCACTTAATATTGTGCAGGCACTCCTTATCTGGCTTCTTCATAGCTTCTCTGTGATCCAGTCAAGGATTCTCCAGTGTAAGCCTCACCAGTCTGACTGTTGGCCGTCAATTGACTTTAAGAGACTATATGGAACAGGAACAGGTCATTCAGCTCAATACATGCCTGTATTACGCTTTACTGGAACTACCTTTTCTCATTTAAATCTACCATTGTTGCTGAAATAACTCTTCAGAGACTGGCAGCCGATCACCAAATCACCCTTTATTTACAGATGCATAGCCTTTGACAATAGTGCTGCCTCTCACGGAGTGTGGCATTCCAGGAGTTTAATATCCCTGACATTCATCCTTTTATGTCAGCCAGATCTTCCTGATTGGACCAGATTAACCAACCCCAAAATCTTTACAATCACTACATCCCTCTGCCTCTTTGTTCATGGACACAGGGGGGGTCTGATTCCTTTGAAAGCTTCCTGGGGTGTTTTAACGCTAGGTCAGGTTCCTCCAACTTGGAATCTGACAGGAGGGGCATGTAATAAACAGGAGCCTGCCTCATATGCTTGGAGTACGTTCAGTAGACTATTTCCTCCCTTCTTCCAGAGGCAGATGCAGCGAGGTGGTGACTTCCATCATGTCATTCTCTGGTTCAGAGGACTCAATAATGCTCGACGGAGGGGGTGAATCAGCAGGTCCTTGAAGTATTTCTGAAAGCTCCAAGGAGCAGGGATAGTTTTATTCCCACAGTCTGCAAATTTGCAGCTTTCAAATGGTCAACATTTTTATTCAGAACAATTATGTCTACCCAAACTCCATAAGTCACTGGTCCTGATCATGCATCACTCATACCTCTTACCCATGTGGGGCCATTTCCATGATTCTTGCACCAAACTTTGTTCACTGTATGAAACTCTCTCACTTGGCAGAGTTTTGGGTTGGGCATTGGAATTCCTGATACTATCTCAACATACTATCTCAAAGCTGGCAGCAGTAATTTTCGGCTTTATTGAGGACTGTCCCAATAATGTGGCTATGTCTGCATCCAAGCCTAGCCATCAGGCATAATTTGTCACCAAGATCTTCACGTCGGGGACCCCTGGTGGAGTTCAGAAAGTATTTGATGGCAACCTTTGCTTGGGACGATGAGTCACACTCCCCATAAATAATATTCTGTCTTCAACTGTGACCTGATCTCTGGGCATAAAAAGGTTTCAATTCTAGCTGCAAAGGCCCTGTAGTCTCCCTCCATTAATACTAATTGTTTCTATATCCAAAGTCTGACATTGTTAGTTGTGACTGGTAGTGTGTCCAGAAAATACAACGTCATGGCCAACTCTTCCATCGAGAGTACTGCAGGTGATGTATCTGTTAATGAAAGGCGGCTCAGTGCATCTGCATTCAGTATTCGGTGTTCTAGACCATGTTCTAATTTGTAATCCTAAGCACTTTCTTAGAGCCTACCCTTGAATTGTGGCTAAAGTTTTGGGCAATACTGCTTTATCAGGATAGAATGATGGCTCAGTGGTTAGCACTTCTACCTCTAGATTTTCACCAATAAAGCTATCAATGGAACTTTTTGACTCCAAATATGACCGCCAATCCTTCTTTTCCTATTTGGGCGCATTAATGCTCGGCATTAGCCGAAGTCCTGGATGCATGAGCAATGAGGCATTCCTCTCCAGTGGGCCACCTATTAGCTAAAAGCACCCCGTGGGATACGGGGAGGAATCACATGTCAATACCAGATCTTTCTTGGGATCATAGTATGCTAACACATTAAGAGGATGATAGTTGTTTCTTTACTGAAAGCTAGTACCTGTGTATGAGGCCACTTCCAAAACTAGGATGGATGGCAGGTTATGTATGAATTTTCCATAGGTCATTTCTGGATCTGGTAAATGATTAAGCTCCTGGACAGATGCAAGGGCTAGGGCACTTTTTCTTCTAATGTACATAACCTGGCTTTGTCCACCATGTAGCCCAAATAGGTCACTTGGGAGACCATTTTCCCTTCTTAGGTGTACATTTGTCTTGGAAAAAAAATCCAAGTTCTCAAAGTGTTTCCTATTAGTTTTCTGTTATGAGGACATTGTCGACATAAATGGCAAGCTGAGATGGACCTTGTAAAATGTTCTTCGTTGTCTGCTGAAAAACTGAACAGGCTAACAGTGTGCCAAATGACAGTCTTGTAGACTGGCACAAGCCCTTATGGGTATTAATTGTAGCATACTTCTGAGAATCCTGGTCTAACTGCAATTGCTAGTAATTGTGGCTTGTGTCTGGTGTTGAGAAGGAAAAACTTTCCACCAGCTTTGTGTACAAATCCTCTATCCAAGTGACTGGGTACTTATCCAATCCTGAAGAAGTTTACTGTTTAAAATCCCCAAAGTTGAACTGACCCAGCTGGCTTCAAAATTAGTTTGACCGGTGCTGCTCAACATGCAAAATTGCTTTGGCTCCTCATAGTCCCTAAGCTTTCCTCGAAACCACCAGTTATTTGATACAGGCTAGGTGAATCTCTCAACCGATTTCACCCCATCAAGAATGATCCTCAGCCTTCTACCACAATAACTGGTAACTGAACCAGCTGTCTTTCATAAGAGACCAGAACAGAGGTTGTATCTTAAGGCTCCCTGGTATAGGTTTTCAGCCTAGTTGAACTTATGTAAATTTAAGAGCAGAAGTCCAGAACAAATTTTAGTACAACTGGTTCTGTGAAGACTGATACAGCATACCGGTATTGACCTCATTTGAACTGGATGGCCATTTAATTAGATGTTTAGCTTGATTGGTTATGATTTGGATGTTGCTCAGGAATGTAACTATTCCAAACCAGATGCAGGTGGAGTTTCCAGGGCATGAACTCTTTGGACATCCTCCTGGATACTGGGCTTATGAGTTATCTTACTCCATTTAAGTCTAGTAGAACTCAATTGCTGTTCCAGATCCCCAAAACAACAATTACAATGTCCCAGTTTAATCACCACTAAAACAACTAGGATAGCATCCCATCACCTATCATTTACAAATGCATAGCCACTGACAACAGCACTGCTTCTCACTGAGTCAGGCATTCCAAGGGTTCACTATCACTGATATTTACCCTTTTATTCTAGCCAGGTCTCCCTGATTGGATCAGATCAATAGCCCCAAGCAGGGAACTCATTCTATGAGGTCCAGCTGGCTGACCTTGTTAGTTACCACAATCACCATCTATTTCCTTCTCCCTCAAATGCTAATCTAGCTACCCTGTAAATGCATCTGTATTACTTGTTTCAACCACTCCAAAGTTACATGTTTACCATGCGTTAGGCAAAGTAGCTTTCAAATCTCCTGTTGGATTTCTTCATGAAGGAGATAACGTTGTGAAGCAATACAATGCTGTTGATGTTCAGCTTCCAGTTTCTTATCGGATGTCCTTACCATATTTGTCAATCTGTCCTATTTGAGACATGGCAATACCTCAGTATGTTAACAATGAAGACAACTTCACATTCTTGTCCTCAGATGTATCTGCACAATGTTAAGTAAGGACAAGATGTAGTTTAGCGTTCTTCGCTTCACTAACAAAGGTCCTTCATCTCAAGTCACCTACAGGGGTACCCCCACAGGGGTAGTGTGCTCAAAACCAGCTCAATAGCTTTGAGGCTCATAACTAAGTAATCAACACCTAAGTTAGTTTTATAATTTACTGAAAAAACACCTGAATGGGTAGTCCAGTTCCATTGACATTGAGTTATAGTACCAATGATGACTGAAGCATGCAGAATTTACATGAACTTCTTTAATTAGCAAAACACATGCCAGTTCTGATTTTCTTGGAAAGATGTGCAAAAGGAGTTCACTATCTTGTCACAAGTTGGAAATATTTTTAAAGCACTTTGAAAATGTGCAACATAGAAGTTTCATTTTTTAAAATGTATTTGTTCACAGGATGCTAGCATCACTGGGCTATGGTTCACCCTTAATGGACCTGATGAATGTGGTGAGCTGCCTTCTTGAACTGGTGCAGACTTTAGAGAAAGCTGTCCAAAACAAAAGCATCTGGCATGAACATGATTGGCTGGCTAATAGGTAGAGATTCATCCTAAATAAACATCTATGCAAAAAATTTAACCCATTTAGACATTCCATATTAAGCCTGGTCCCAGTGACATTATTCACCTGTAACTGTTTAGTAGTTCAGAACCTGAACATTAATAAAAAGAAATACAAAGGTGAAGGTTTTCATTGTGCATTCATCCGGCCTGACACATGAGAAACCAATCCATGAAAGGAGCATCAATTTATAACAGTACAAGAAAGTGGTGCTGATTAGTTAGAGCAAAATTGGCATGGAGATACAGCAGGAACGAGCAATTTTAGTTAAATGAAATAAATCAGACCAGGTGAGTAGACTCTGATTGGTCATGGGGAATGTAACGGTAATTAAAAGTCTCCATCACCTTTTTCTGAATAAAAATGTATGGAGAATTCATTTTGTTTACAAAGAACAGAACAGGGTTAATCTCTTTAGTTTACAGCATATGTAAATACATCACACAGAGCCTGAAAATCCTCAATTTTTGGTGCAATTCTTAGTACAGCCCAAATTCATTAGTAAACGTTGTCCAAATGCTCAAGTACATCTCAGTTGGACAGTGTCTGAGGTTTGCAAGCATGGGCTGGTTGAGTATGAGTGACACACTGCCAACGATTGAAGGAGGTGTTGTCGATATGGGACATATGGCCTACACGCCTAGTATCACACTAGCACTGAAACTCACATCACATTACTCATTTCCGTGGTAGGTAAGAGGTCTTTGGCTTGATGGCAGCTTGTTAATGGAGAAAAATAGCAGCACCAGACAGATGGTTTCATCTGTCGTTCAAATTTTTTTAAACACTTTACACTTCTATGATAATCAGAGGTAGGCTGGTAACCATTCAGGGCCAGAAATGGCAGCTATAGACTCTATCATGAGTTTCTGCAATACATTTGGTGGTGGTGGGGGGGAAATGGGTGATGTGAAAAAATGAAAACCTTTTTCACACGAGCTGTTAGAGTAGGGAAGGCACTACCTGAAAACGTAGAGGCCAGTTCAATTTAGGCAATAAAGATGGCATTGGATGCATTTTTGGGTAACAATAGTGTATAAGGGCTTGGGGAAAAGGGAGCAGATTGGCAGTAAGTAACAGAGCCAGAACAGGTATGATAGGCTAACTGGTCTCTTCTGCACTGTAATAACGCTGTGATTCTGTGATATAGCAAGTGAGGATTTGATCAATGTAGCCATCATCACACAGGATAGTTTTAATATGTCCTTTCTTCACATTAGGCTTACATGGTAAGTGAATGGTAATGGCCTTATTCAAAAGGTTGACAATAGACTAACTGTGTACCATGAGGAAATGTATGTACTGAGCACTGCTTATAGGAATGCGAGAATAGTTAAAAAAATCGCCAATTGGTGTTCTATTACTAACACATTGAGGAAATCATTGCTCTACTTCAACAGGAGCGCATGGAAATTATTCATCTTTTATAAACAAAGACTTTGAAACAGCTGCAGTTTAAAATACTGCAAACATGTCCTCCACGTGGAGATGTCATAGAGACTGCTAATCCCGATGACAACACCCTAACCAAGTCCTCCTGCCTTGTCTGGGACATTTTTTTTTGAAGTGCACCAAGATTCACATTATTCCCGCTGCATCACTGAAATTATGGTACAACCAATCAGCATCACTTCCCATACTGTGCGATGTTCCCTGTCCAAGTGTGATTTCAAGCAATCAACAGAACTGTCACAAGACAAGAACATTTCTGCTTTATGTCTTTGATTTTAAAAACAGTATTTCAGTTCTGTATTACCAAGAAATAATTTAACTGATATCATACTTCACTCTATTATAAATACAGATCCCTCACATCTAGAGCAGATAATCATAGGTATTGAAAGCTCAAAGCTTTTTGGAGCAGAAAAAAACAAATCAAGTTTAGTCAGGAATGTTCACAACTTGGCTGTGAACTAAAACTTCAGAAGTAACACAATAAAGTGCTCAACAAAAGATATTTTAAGATTGGAACAGAAATGATCAATTGTTCTGATGGATGAACAGCTTCAATCATCAAAATTAAAAAAAAAAATCATACACCAACCATGAAAATTATTGAAATCCAAATAACAATGAATTTAATAAATATCAAAAATGAACTGCCTTAAACTAGCTCAGAGATAGTAAGAACTGCAGATACTGGAGTCAGAGATAACACAGTGTGGAGCTGGAGGAACACAGCAGGCCAGGCAGCATCAAAAGAGCAGGAAAGTTGACGTTTCAGGTCAGGACCTTTCTTCAGAAATGGGGAGGGGGAAGGGAGCTCAGAAATAAATAGAGGAGGAGTGGGGCTGGGGAAGGTAGGTGGGATGGTGATTGTGAGTGCAGGTAGGCAGTGGTGGGGATTGGTCAGTGAGGTGTTGGGGGCAGTAGGTGGGAGAGAGAATGGACAGGTTGTGTCAGGTCAAGGAGGCGGGTATGAGATGGAGGGTTGGTCATGGGATGAGGCTGGGGGTGGGGAGATTTTGAAACTGATAAAAGTCTGCCTCAGCAACCTAAAGCCCAATGGTCTAAATGTGGATTTTATCAGTTTCAAAATCTCCCCACCCCAGCCTCATCCCATGGTCCAACCCTCCCTCTTATCCCCACTTCCTTGACCTGACACAACCTGTCCATCTTCTCTTCCACCTAACCGCACCCCCCCCACCTCACTGATCAATCCCCACCACTGCCTACCTGCACTCACCTATCACTATCCCACCTAACTTCCCCAGCCCCACTCCTCCTCTATTTATTTCTGAGCTCCCTACTCCCTCCCCATTTCTGAAGAAGGGTCCCGACCCGAAACGTCAACTTTCCTGCTCTTCTGATGCTGCCTGGCCTGCTGTGTTCCTCCAGCTCCACACTGTGTTATCTATACTTTAAACCAGCTATTGCTTTTTAATATTAAAGTTTACCACTTGATCACAAGTACAAAAGGCATTGATGGTTCATTTTCTAAGTGTCTCTATCCCTCTTATCAATGCATTTCAACTTTGAAAGGAAATGGCTCAGATATACATAAAAATTCTAATTTTAAGTCCCAAAGAGTTTTTTGGTTTAAATTTGGTTTAATTTTTTTTTTAACAGGTTTTACAGTGGTCCCCAAGCAGAACCCGACCAATCCACAAAGTCATTTGGTGAGGGAATTAAAAGGATGCTTTAAAGGAGAAAGAAAATCAGTAGCAATGTTTGAAAGCATAATTAAAGTGGTATTATGGATTGGTAGGAAACAGATTCAGACACACATCAAGACATGTGTCAAACAAAAAATGTTGGACTCCAGCTCTACTTGTCCAACTGCCACAGCCTGGACAGGGTCTCACCCTGTCACAGAAAGCAGCCTTGAGCAGGGCTGAGAAAGAGAATCAAAAGAATAAAATTGTTTTCAAAGCCACCATTATCCAGTACCATTGCAAAAAACAAATTTTAGCAGCTTTTAAGTTGCACCTTTATATACACACAAACTACATACACCTGAATCGAAAGATAGCCAACCTTTGTAATATATATTGTTAATATAATTGATGCTTTTTAAAGTAAGAATAAGGAGAAGGAATAGAACATAAAAAAGATTGAAGATATGCAAATGCCACATACTGACATATCTATACTCTTCAGTCATCATTAGATGAATTAGAAAGACTACATCAGAAACATAACTGCTCTTTCAATTTAAACAAACACTGCAACTCTAACAGCAATGTTAAAAATGCCCCTCTCTCAAAAGACATCATATTGTCGATTTGGAAAAGAGTGATTGAAGTCCAAGTCAATACTGTGATTGAAACTACAGTCTCCTTCTACATCAACTCCCTCCACACAAAAGCAAATGATCCACTCTAGCTATCTCCTCTATGTCCCAAGAACGTCAGGGCAGCACGATGGCTCAGTGGTTAGCACTGCTGCCTCACAACGCCAGGGACTCGGATTCGATCCAATCCTCGGGCGACTGACTGTGTGGAGCTATCTCCCCGTGTCTCTGAGAGTACTCCCGTTTCCTCCCACAGTCCAAAAGATGTGCAGGCTAGGTGGATTGGCCAGGTTAAATTGCCCATAGTGTTCAGGGATGTGTAGATTAGGTGGGTTATGACGGATGGGTCTAGGTGGGATGCTCTGAGTGGTGGTGTGGACTGTTTGGACCGAAGGGCCTGTTTCCACACTGTAGGGATTCTACGATATGAACATAATCAACTAAAGAATAGTACTACACTTCCCATAAGCTAAGGGAAAGTACTAAATGCCAGTAAAAGTGACCCCTCTGCTGGTACTTCTGATATCTGCTGAAGCAAAATAACTGAAATTAAAGCCCAAACCCACTCAGGAATGAAGAGGAAAAACGGGAGGAAGATACTCCGAGGTTCATGTTTGATTTTTCAATGTAGTGCCTCAAGGATAAGTGCTTGAACATTTGTATATGAACTAACAGCATGCTAGAAATATCCTGAGTTACATAGAGATATTTCAGTGGTTTCATTAGACCTCTGCAAAGCATAATTTCACTCACTAACTGAGAATCCTTAGAAGGAAAACAAAATATCACAGATGCTGGAAATCTGAACATAAACAGAATATTGCTGGAAGCATTTCTTAGTTCTGATGAAAGGTTACAGATCTGAATCATTAACTCATTTTTCTATTCACAGTTGCTAAGTTGGACATCCATCACTTTCTACTGAAATTCATACTATACATTGGCCAATTACACACTATTCAATGTTATACTTGATTAAAAGCAGAATACTTATATTTCTGGCTTCCCTGTATCAATTGAACGTGCACCTTATCACCAATCTCTCCTCAATACCTGCCTCAGCTCACATGTACTGGGCAATTAGTTCAGATTTATCAGACGGATACAAGTTGTTAGCCTCAATGAGGCAATAATGTGAAGAAAGCTGTTGCCAAATCACCACTTCCAAACAACAATCAATTTAGAAACCGCAGCTCAAATAGGACGGCGTTGCCTGGGCCTCATGCATAGCTTGGACACTTCCAATGATGCATCATGCTGCAACAGTAAAGTAACAAATTCAGTCACAGAAATACAAGCGGCACACTGTCTAGACTGATTCCATCCCACTTTTCTCAGCTGTGGGGTCTCCCAAATTTGGCACTCAATATCAGTGAACCAGAATTCTCTGGGATTTGCATGGAGGAGGTTTTTGCTTTTTAAAATGACTAAACCACAAACAGCTCCTGCATGGCAATTTTATAGGAGTAACCTTCAAACACCTTACTACTAAAGGACAACTGCAACCCAAAGCTAAAGCAAGTACTCCAAACATAACAGCTCTGTGCAATCTAAAATCAATGTATTGTGTGCTTTCTCTGTGAACCACAGCTCTGCTACAATCCAGAATTCAGCAAAGCAAAGGAATGCATTTTGGTTTGGCCAGTTATTTGTGAACTAGTTTTGCAAGTTAGACTGAAGAAGTAGGTTCACCTTTGACCTGAAGAATTATATTTAGTATGATCCATCGTGTAGAGTACCCCAGTACCAGTTAATGCTTTCAAGTTTTCAAGACAGGGAAGAATGAAGAGAAGCTCCCTACAAGAAACTAAATTAGTTGATTAAACCTGACTAACATTACAATGACAGAAAGATTTCACTCCTCCAACAACGCTGCCTTGGCTCAATAATCTATATGTAAATACGCTTACCAGCTGAAAGTTCTGCTCCTAAAGCAGGTTTACAAGACTGCCTACTAAAAAGTACATCACTTCTAATCATGAATGAACTACAGTGACAAACAAGTCTACTTTAACAGAAAAACCATAGAGGAGGTAGGGTAGAAGCAACCAGTTGTATGAAATCCACACAGAAAGGGAGGTAGACAAGTAGCCTGATTTTGTTTCTGGAAAAAGTAACTACAATGTATTTTATTTTTTTTAGGCAAAGAATTTTTTCTTCAAAAAGAAAACTTTACTGCAATAAAAAGGATGGAGCAAAAATAAAATGGGAAGGCAAGCATTTGAATTCAGTGTCTTCAAAAAGGGAGGTAGCTGGACAGAAACTAGTAGGAGATGGTTTCTTGGGTTTCACTGCTTAGGTCTCCTACTAACAGTATCATGTGGTTATAATCCATTCACACTGGTTATGGTACTGCAGATGCTTGTGCTGTTGTTGTGGGCACCACTACACCATCTGGCTGCACAGCGGGGCCTGGATCTGAAAAGAAATACAAGTCTGATTAGGTTTAACAGACAAAAATGTTAATGATTATGTTCTAAACAAGAACGCCATTTGCCTCTTTCCATGATACCAACTCTGCTCTCTTGCCAGCTATATCTAACTGCATTGCTAATGGAAACCTCAGCTTCACATCTCATTAGAAGGCTGGTAACTTGCAATACTCCTTCAACATTGCTTAAATATTCAATTCCTGATGTAATGCAACACAAAAAAAAAAATATGATCCAGAGGACAGAGTATTACTAAAGAAGTCAAACTGATGCTTGAAAACTAGGAAACATGGATCACTTAGTTCAATCTTCATCTGCCTTTTTTTGATTTAATCACAGGATATGGGTGTCTTGGTTAGGCTGGCATTTACTGTCCGTCCCTCACTGCCCTTACAATTTGCTGCTGAGTTGCCGTCTTGAATCACGGTAGTTCATGTGCTGTAGGTACACTGATAATGCTGTAAGGAAAGGATTGCTGATATTTTGACAAAGTAACAATGAAGTAGTGGCGATATAAGGGGAACTTACAGATAGTGGTGTTCCCATCTATCTACTGCCCCTACCTTTTCAGGTGGTAGGTCGTTTTGAAAGGTGTTATCAAAACAGCCATGGTGACTGATTGCATTATATTTTACAGATTGTGCACACTGCTGCCAATAAGCTGATGGTGGAAGGAGTGAATGTTTAAGGTTTAAGATGGGGTGTTGATCAAGTGGCAGCTTTGTACTGAATGGTATCAAAATTCCGGAGTGCTGACGGAGCTACGTTCGTTCAGCCATGTGTACGGCTATACTCTCATCACACCCCTGACTGAAGACATGTAAATGGTGGACAGATTTTTGGGAGTCAAATGAAGAGTTCCCTGTTGCAGAATTTCTAATCTTTGGCTGGCTCTTGTTGCCACAGTATTTATACAGCTGGTCCACCTCTGTTTCTGGTCAATGGTAACCCCAACATATTTACAATGGGGCTCATTCCAGTGCTGTAACTGTATTGGAATAGCTTGGCCAGGGTGTGGTTTACTTATGGAGCACACATCTTCAGTACTACAGTAGAATATTGTCAAGGTCCACAGCCTTTGCAGTATTACTCCTTCAGTCTTTCCTTGATATCACATGGAGTAAAGTGAATTGGATGAAGACTGGCATCTGTGACACTGGGGTCTTCAGGAGGAGACAGAGATGAATAGTCCACTGAGAAATTTTGGCTAAAGATGCTTATGGATACTTGAGTTGTTCTGATTTGCTGAGCTTCCTACCATGGAGAATTTGTGGAGCTTTCTCTGTTATTGTATGGTAGCTCACTACCACTCACAACTCGATGCAATAGGACTGTGGAGCTTAGATTGATCTGTTGGTTGCAGGATCATTTAGCTACAATGTATGCTACTAACCAAGGAAGGAGTCCTGTATTGTAGTTTCACCAGGTTGGTAACTCAGTTTTAGATACTGCTAAAATCAGGTGCTGCTCCTGATATACTAAACTGAATTCTTCATTAAATCAAGTTTCATTTCTTGGATGGTAAAGATAGGGTGGTGATAGGCTGGGCTATAAGGTTATAATCAAATACAATTCTGCTGTTACTGATACCCAAAGCACCTTATGGAAACCCAATTTTGAGTTGCCAAATCTGTTTGAAATTATGGTGGTCATGTCACGTAACAGTTTATGAGGGGGATTCTCAACGTGAAAAATGGGATTTCATCTCCGTGAGGATTATACAATGATCACTTTCAACGATGCAAACATGGACGGTGCATCTATTACAGGTAGATTGGGGAGGAGGTGGTCAAGTATGATTTTACCTGTTTGGTTCCCTCATTACCTGTTGCAGGCAGAGTCTAGATGCTATGTCCTTTAGGACTTATCAACTTGGTCGGTAGTGTTGCTACTGAGCAACTCTTGGTGAACACTGACGTTCTCCATCCAGCGTACCCCTCACCATCAAACTGGTATTCAATAGGAGGAGAACTGCTTCATCAGCTGAGCGGGTGCAATGTAGGAAAGGGATGGTAATCAATGGAGACCTTCCTGGGCTATGCTTGACCTGATACCGTGAGATGTTAAGAGGCTCAGAGTCAACATTACGAGCGCCAAGGGAAACTCCCTGCCAACTGTAATGTTGAGCCACAATTACTAGTGTGTCTGTCCTGCTGATAGGACATGACATACCCATGGATGGTGCTAGTGGTGTCAGGGACAGTGTCTGCAAGATATGATCTGGTGAATATGGCAATATCAGGCTGTTGCTTTACTACTCAATGGAATGCTTCACCAATTTTGGCAAAAGTCCCCAGATGTTACTGAGGACGACTTTGGAGAGGTCACAAAGCTGTGTGGTTGTTGTGGCATCTGGTGCCTTTGTTGATGCTGGGTGGTCCGTTTGCTTTCTTTCCTTCCTTCCTTTTAGGCTTTGTAGCAAACTGATACTACCGAGTAGCTTGCTTGGCAGTTAAGATCAACTACGTTGCTGTGGATCTCCAGTCACACATAGACCAGGCCAGAGGAGGATGGCATATTTTCCTTCCCTAAAGGACATTAAGTGAACCCGATGGGTTTTAACAACGACTGACAATGCCTTATGGTCACCATTAGACTAAGTTTTAATTCCAGATTTATTCGTTGAAGTCTAATTTCACCATTTGCCATGGTAGGACTCAAACGCCATGTTCCTAAAACATTAGCTTTGGTCTCTGGATTACCCGTGAAAACACCACAACACTGCCATATCCTCCCCTCTTGAAAACAGTCTTCCCAATTCAATGGCCAATATTCCTCTCTCAATGTCAAATGTAGATAAACTGGCAATTTGTTTCTTTGATATTTGTTTTATTTAAATTTCTTAAAACGATTCTTTGTAAGTGAAGCACATAACAGAATTATTTGCATAGAGAAATGAAGGCTTAATTTTTGAAATGAGAAACCTTACACATGCCATTGGTGGCAGCTGCTGGTCGTGGGCCCAACATGTTACCATGTGCTGCTGTTGATACAACGGTTGGGTTTGGATGGGGAGGTGCTCCTGATGGAATATTTGGCGGAAGGTTCGGTATCATACGGCCTGCCATGGGCTGCCCAGGCATCATTGTCCCAGCTCCTGACATCTGACCTATTACAACAGCAAAATCAAAAAAAAATAACTAGTAAGACTGAAGATTTATCAAAGCACTAATTACCAGAAGTACACAACCAACTTAGCATATTAAGTTCAATCTATTTATAGTAACACAAAATTTGTAAGTTGGGCATCCACTAAATGAAAGCACCACTTTTATGATCCAATGCCTACAAATACTTACGTTAATGGCTAACTTTACATGTAATTCAGCCTTTATGTTGCTTTTCACCAGAACAGAAGCAGCACAAACTGATTTCAGAACAAAGCTCCTTCCAGTGTCTCCGCAATTTGGCCCGTAAGAAACTGTTAATCTGCCCTTCCACAGTATGTCACTGTGAATTCAGCATTAATGATAATGAATTGGATATAGAATCCCTACAGTATGAATACAGGCCATTTGGCTAATTGAGTCCACACCAACCCTCCTAAGGCCATTCCACCCAGACCAACCACCCTACCTTATCGCTGTAATCTACATTTCTGCCAGGACTATTTTACCGAGACTGCACATTCCTGGGCACTGTGGGTCAGTTAGTTTGGCCAATCTACTTAAACTGCACATTTTTGGACTGTGGCTGGAAATCCACCCTGACATGGACAGAATGTGCAAACTTCACACAGTCAACCAGGCCTGGAATTGAACATGGGTCCCTGGCACTGTAAGTAACCACTAAGCCTCTGTGGGCTATGTACCCTAACACAAATAATTTATTTTAGTTTGTTTCTCATGTGATGTGAACATCACTGACAAGTTTATGACAGCCATCCCTAATTTCTCTTGAACGGAGTGAACATAGAACAAAGAACTGTACAGCACAGTACAGGCCCTTCGGCCCACAATGTTGTGCCAAACTTTAACCCTAAATATAAGATCTATCTATCCTCCACTCCGACCTTATACTATCATCCATATGCCTATCTAATAGCCACTTAAATGCCCCTAATGAGGCCGACTCCACTACCCTCTCAGGCAATGCATTCCATGCCCCTATCACTCTCCGAGTAAAGAACCTACCTCTGACATCTCCCCTATATCTACTTCCAGTCAGTTTAAAACTATGCCCCCTCATAATAGCTACCTCCACCCTAGGAAAAAGTCTCTGGCTATCCACTCTATCTATACCTCTGATCATTTTGTACACCTCTATCAAGTCACCTCTCATCCTTCGTTCTAAAGAGAAAAGCCCTAGCTCTCTCAACCTTTCCTCGTAAAACCTTCCCTCCATTCCAGGTAACATCCTGGTAAATCTCCTCTGCGCCTTTTCCAACGCTTCCACATCTTTCCTGTAATGAGGCAACCAGAACTGGACGTAATACTCCAGATGTGGCCGAACCAGGGTGTTGTACAGCTGGAGCATAACTTCACGGCTCTTGAACTCAATCCCTCTATTAATGAAAGCTAACACACCATACGCCTTCTTAACAACTCTATCCACCTGGGTGGCAGCTTTCAGGGAACTGTGGACATGAACCCCAAGATCCCTCTGCTCCTCCACACTGCCAAGAATCTTTCCATTAACCCTGTACTCTGCTTTCAAATGTGTCCTTACAAAATGAATCACCTCACACTTTTCAGGGTTAAACTCCATCTGCCACTTCTCAACCCAGCTCTGCATCCTATCAATGTCCCTTTGTAACCTAGAACAATCCTCCGCACTATCCACAACTCGACCCACCTTCATATTGTCCGCAAACTTACTAATCCACCCTTCCACTCCTACATCCAAATCATTTACAAAAATCACAAATAGTAGAGGACCCAGAACAGATCCTTGTGTACACCACTCGTAACTAAGCACCATGTTGAATATTTTCCGCCCACTACCACCCTTTGTCTTGTAAGGGTCAGCCAATGCTGAATCCTATATGCCACATTTCCTCCTACCCCAAGCCTCCTTACTTTCTGCATGAGCCTACAATGGGGAACCTCATCAAACGCCTTACTTAAATCTATGTATACCACATCCACTGCTCTACCTTCATCCACGTGTTTGGTCACCTCTTCAAAGAATTCAATCAGGTTTGTGAGGCATGATCTACTCCTCACAAATCCATGCTGACTATCAGAAAGCAAACTGTACCTATCCAAGCGATCATAAATCCTATCTCTCAGAGCCGTTTCCAATAATTTGCCCACCACTGAAGTAAGACTAACTGGCCTGCAATTTCCGGGGTATTCCCTATTCCCTTTTTTGAACAAGGGAATGACGTTTGCCGCTCACCAATCTTCCGGCACTACACCTGTGGACAGTGAGGATGAAAAGATCATCGCCAAAGGCCCTGCGATCTCTTCCCTCGCTTCCCATAGAATCCTTGGATAAATCCCTTCAGGCCCGGGGGACTTACCTATCTTCAAGTTCCTCAAAATTCCTAGTACATCTTTCTTACTAACATCCACCTCCTCTAGCCTACCAGCCTGTTTCACACTGTTCTCCCCTACAACTAGGTCCCTTTCAGTTGTGAATACCAAAGAAAAGTATTCATTAAGGACCTCTCCTATCTCTTTAGGCTCCGTACACAGATTCCCTTTACAATCCTTGATCGGCCCTACCCCTTTCACTGGTCATTCTCTTATTCCTCACGTACATGTAAAAAGCCTTGGGGTTTTCCTTGATCCTATCTGCTAAGGTTTTCTCATGCCCCCTTATGGCTCTCCTAAGCCCTTTCTTCAGCTCCTTCCTGGCTAACTTGTATCCCTCTAGAGCCTTTTCCGATCCTTGTTTCCTAAACCGTATATAAGCATGCTTCTTCCTCTTAACTAGTTGTTCGACCTCTCTTGAGAACCAAGGCTCTCTCACTTGACTGCATCTTCCCTGCCTGCTAGGGACAAACATATCGAGCACATGCAATATGCATTCCTTAAACAATCTCCACATTTCTATAGTGCTCTTCCCTGACAGCATCTGTTCCCATTTTCTGTTACCCAGTTCTTGCCTAACTGAATTATAATTACCCTTCCACCAATTATAAACCTTACCCTGCTGTATGTACCTGTCCTTTTCTATGACTATTGTAAGAGTAACAGAGTTATGATGGCTACCGTCAAAATGCTCTCCTGCAACAGGTCTGACACTTGGTCCGGTTCATTGCCAAGCACCAAATCCAGAGTGACCTCTCCTCGTGTTGGCCTATCTACATACTGTGTCAGGAATCCTTCCTGAACGTACTGGACAAAATCCGCTCCATCTGAACTATTACAACTAAAGAGTTTTCAATCAATATTTGGAAAGTTGAAGTCACCCATGACTACAACCCTGTGATTTCTGCACCTTTTCAGTATTTGCCTCCCAATCCGCTCCTCCATTTCTCTGCAACTATTAGGGGGTCTGTAAAAAAACCCCAACAAAGTGACAGCTCCTTTCTTGTTCCTGACCTCAACCCAAACTGACTCTGTAGACATATCATTCTCAAACTGCCTTTCAGGAGCTGCTGTACTCGCCCTGACTAGCAATGCCACTCCCCTGCTTCTTTTACCACCCTCCCTATTTCTTTTAAAGCATCTAAATCCTGGAACTTCCAGCAACCATTCCTGTCCCGGAGTTACCCAAGTTTCTGTAATGGCCACAACATCGTAGTTCCAAGTACTGACCCATGCTCTACGTTCATCTGCCTTATTTCTGATACTTTTAGCATTGAAGTATACACACTTCAAACCATCCCTGTGTCCACAATTACGCTCCATCGACCGCATTTCTTTATTAACAACCTCACTCCCTGTTGTGTCTGTTGGAAGGCCGAGTACCTCATCCTCTGAATTACAAATCCGGTTCCCCAACCCGTGCCAATCTAGGAGTGGCTTGCATGGCCTTTCCAGACAGCAGTTTGAATCAGGAAAGATTTCCTTCCCTTAAAAGAATAGTAGCAAACCATATGAATTTTTACAAAAAAATTGATAATAACTTCATGCTACCATTACAGAGACCCAACTTTATATTCTAGATTTATCAACTGAATTTAAATTCCACCTGTAGTTGTAGTGGCTAAGAACTCATGTCCCTACAGCATTAGTCTGGGCCAGGGGATTACTAGTCCAATGGCATTAATCACAGTGACATTATGTCACCACCACCTTAAATCACTGCAAGGGAGCAAGTTTCTCACTTCATTCCTTAAGACAGGCACATCTAGGTGAACTGTTCAGCAGACTTCACTAACAAATCCACTGCATTCCACAATTATTGAAAGATCTCAGGTAGGAAAGCAATGAAGCACTTCTAGTGCTGCCTGAAACTCTTCAGTGGTTTTATCTACTTAACTAAGGAAAGCCTTATTCAAGATTTGGAGCCGAACTCATTTGCTGAACAGTATCATTAAGAGACCACCATTGGTCTCAGACGGCAGAAGGGAGGAAGCTCTAAACACCATTAAATAATTCTGATTGTAAAACAGTGACTGCACCTATTACTGTAAAAGTGATATGTTACTAAATGTGCTGGAAAACGCAAAATTAAAAAACAGAAACACGACATTCTGAAATGCATTCAACAGGGTCTGACAGCATTAATGAAGAGAGAAAAAGTGTTAGCATTTCAGGTTGCGACCTTTTGTTTATTATGCCTGTATCTAAAGAGAGGGGAATGCTTCTGCTACATTTTGTGATTACAAATACTTCTATAGATATAGAAATAACAATACTTTGTTTGATATATTATACAACAGAACGCTTAGTCATTGGGACGAAATCCTAGAACTCCTTCCCTAACAGTACTGTGGGTGTCTTAGTTGTTGAACATGGCAGCCCGCCATCACTTTCAAGAACATGGGGGATGGAAAGTGAGCAATACCTATATCCCATGAATAAATAAAATTCTCTGCTTCCTGTTAGCTAACCAATCCTTTATCTACATCAATATGTTAGTCTCTATACCACAAGGTGTGAGCACGTACAGCAAACTTTGATGGCATACCTTATCAAATGCCTTTCAGGAATAAAAGTAGACCACATCTACCAGTTTCCCTCAATCTATCATTAACATTATTTCTTCAAAAAAATGATCAGATGAAACACAATTTTCCTTTTCAATAAAGTGATGTAGGCTTTGCCTGATCACACTACGGTGATCTTTTTAAATAACCTAGTACCTTCCGTATGACAGCATTCAGCTAATGGAACATAATGTAATAGTGAAGTGGAAGCGCCTCCATGATTCATTAATTCAGACTATTATCCAAGTCTACGTACCAGACAACTGTGGCATCAGAGGGCTGAACGGGTCTGTACCAAAAAAGACCCAAGTTCTCAGACACAGCTGTAGCATTTTGAATGGGTCAAGATGCATCTGAGGCTTGATCACTTCCATAATAGATCAAAATGTGGAGACAGCTAACTCGAAGGCCTCACTTGGAAAGAGAACTGCTGGCAAGTATGGGCTCAGAGTCCATTTCAGCACAATGTGAAGTCCCCAAACTCGCAATTAAACCAAACCAATGGAGTTAAATCATTGATAAACCATGATTTCACCTTAAGTCATAACATTCTCAAGAAGCTAAGAAGTCTCATCCTCTAGGAATATGTGAGGGCAGTGCCTCAATCATAACCATAATCTACAGAAATCAGAATGTACCTCAACCAATTTCTAATCATTGGCAAATAAAATCAAAGGATGTGACCTGGTTTGAACGAAAAAGAAAGATAATGATTCTAGACTGACAACATCATTACATTGATGGTACTCAAGTTGCGATGTTCACTCAGCCATAATTACTTTTCTGCATTCAACTCACTTCTGGGTGCCCATTATTTGATGCATATAAAGCATTCAAATCAACAGAGTCATAGAGCTGTGCAGCATTGAAACAGACTCTTTGGTCCAACTCATCCATGCCGACCAGATATCCTAAATTAAGCTAGCCCTTTTTGCCAGCATTTGGCCCATATTGCTCTAAACACATTCTATTCACACACCCATCCAGATGCCTCTTAAATGTTCTAACTGTACCAGCTTCCACCACTTCCTCTGGCAGCTCATTCCATACACGCACCACTATCTGCATGAAAAAGTTGCCCCTTAGGTCCCTTTTAAATCTTTCTCCTCTCACCCTAAACCTTGCCCTCAAGTTTTGGACTCCACTACCTTGGGGAAAAGATCTTGACTATTCACCCTATCCATACCCCTGTTATTTTACAAACCTCTAGAAGGTCACCCCTCGGCTTCCGACGCTCCAGAGAAAATAACTCCAGCCTATTTAGCCTCTCCCTGTAGATTAGATTCTATACTGACCCTCATTGTTGTTACATTGTTTAGTCACAGGAAAATTTATGTCTCTTTCTGCATTGTCTCCCTTGGGGTAACTTTTGTGTTTTTTTTTTGCACAGGAAGTGAAACATTGGTTACTGTTGGAACTCACTGACTTTTTATTCTTTCATCAGTTTTGATTTGGAGCTGTTAACTGAGCTGAAGATGATTTTTGGACTGTGAGCAGAAGCTTGTGTTTAACATCCAGGCCTGCATGTTAATTGCAGGTTGGTTCTTAATCAAAAGATTCTGTACACTCTGACGCTGGGGAAAAGCAGTATGTTTAACCGGATAACAGATATTTGGCTATTAATGAGGTCAGAACCTGGAAAATAGTGTCAGCAAGTCTGGGAGGGACATGTGGTCAAACATAGGGAGGGGCCAGAGTTTGAATTGTTTTTTGGATTGTGTTTCTCAGAGAATGGGTTTAGCTGCTGATGCTACAGCATGAGGATTTGAAAGTTCCCTCTCTAACCTCCCATTGAAAGTTCAGAGAACATAATTTAAGGTATAAGTATTGCTGAAACTTCTTCAGAACGAACTGAGCGATGTCTTGAGAAAATCAACCAAGGAACAATCATCCCTGCCTGTGGAACAATGCATTGTGAGAACTGATCAAGTACTCTGGTCAGTTTTGTTTTTAAATTTTTTAAAAATTTATCTCTAAACTGTATAAAAGCCAAAAGAACTGTGGATGCTGTAAATCAGGAACAAAAACAAAGTTGCTGGAAAAGCTCAGCGGGTCTGGCAGCATCTGTGAAGGAGAAAACAGAGTTAACGTTTCGGGTCCGGTGACCCTACCTCAGAACCGTTCTCTCCACATCGTAACATGCATCAATATAAAAGAAACTAAAGAACATGCTTGCTGGACTGGAGGCTATGAAAACAAATCAGCAGCACATAGAAAGTTCACCTCCAGCATGAGGACATTAGCTACATGCCAATTAGTTTGTAAGCAAGAGCATGGGAACATGAAAAAAAAATGAGAACAAAGTAGTAAAAGAGTGAGAGCACAAGTCAACTTGGAAATAATCTCATTTCAAAACAAAAAGGTCAGCACTAAATATATACTCCTCTAATGACAAGGTTACAAGATAACTGGCTGAAAGCTATTTTACAGCATTTCAAGATGGAAAAATTCAGAAAATAAGAAGAGTTGCCAATGATTATCCAACGGCATACAGTAAACTCAGCTGACACAGTAGATTCTGCAGGCAAAAGAATTCCAGCCTCTTCTGTACTTACATTTCCAGGAGCGCAAGCAAATTTATAGACTCTCACGAGAGCCAGACTAGAAAGACATTAAAAACCAAAAGAACTACAGATGCTATAGATCAAGAACATAAACAGAAGTTGCTGGAAAAGCTCAGCAGGACCAGCAGCATCTGTGAAGAGAAAATCAGAGTTAATGTTTCGGGTCTGGTGACCTTTCCTCAGAACTCTGAGGAAGGGTCACCGGACCAGAAATATTAACTCTGATTTTCTCTTCACAGATGCTGCCGGTCCTGCTGAGCTTTTCCAGAAGGACATTAATTTTTGTTTTCTCTCTTCAGGTTGAGGTGTACTCATATTAGAGGATCCAATCACTGTCACTGACTGCAACTTCACCTAGCTGGAACAAAGTTGCTGGAAAAGCTCAGCAGGTCTGGCAGCATCTGTGGAGGAGAAAACAGAGTTAACGTTTCGGGTCCGGTGACCCTTCCTCAGAACTGCTGGTGGCTGGGAAAATGTCAGTTTATATGCAGAAAATAGGGAGGTGGGTGAGGTAGGGAGTAAACGACATGATAGAGCCCAAAGAGAGAGAAAGACAGTTGGACAGACAGAGGAGTTGCTAATGCTCAGGCTGGGAGGGTGAATAGTTGTTAATGGGGACTGTTAGTGACTAACAACAGGGGGTGTGTAATGGCAGGCTATGTGGTAACAAGGTCTGGTGTGTGGGGTGGGGGCCTGGGACATGGGAGAGTTTAGGCCCTAAAATTATTGAACTCAATATTGAGTCCGGAGGGTTGTAGGGTCCCCAAGCGGAAAATGAGGTGTTGTTCCTCCAGCTTGTGCTGGGCTTCACTGGAACACTGTAGCAAGCTGGAGACAGAGATGTTGGCCAGGGAGCAGGGTGGTGCATTGAAGTGGCAGGCAACAGGTAGTTCGGGGTCTTTTTTGCGAGCAGAACGTAGATGTTCTGTGAAGTGGTCGCCAAGTCTGCACTTCGTTTCCCCAATGTAGAGGAGACCACATTGTGAGCAGCGAATGCAGTAGACTAGATTCTTGGAAGTGCAGGTGAAGTGCTGCTTCCACTGGAAGGTATGTTTGGGCCCTTGGATACTGGGGAGGGAGGAGGTAAATGCGCAGGTGTTGCAAATTCGCCGGTTACAGGGGAAGGTGCCGTAGGGCTGTGGGGAGGTGTTGGGGGTGAAGGAAGTATGGACCAGGGTGTCCCGGAGGGAACGGTCCTTGCGGAAGGCGGACAAGGGAGGGGAGGGGAATATGTGTCTGGTGGTGGCATCTTGCTGGAGGTGGCAGAAATGGCATTTGATGATCTTCTGGATGTGGATGCTGGTGGGATGGTAGATGAGGATAAGGGGAACCCTATCGCTGTTGCAGGAGGGAAGAGAAGGGGTGACAGCAGAAGTGCGGGAGATGGGACAGACCCGATTGAGGGCCCTGTCGACAACCTTCACCTAGCTGGCGGTAATCGGGGATTACTGTGTATGGTCCTGCACCATTCTGTTCATCTGATGCTCACATTTTTAAGTTAGATAGGGCTTGACCTATCAGTTTGGACCTTTATACCCTCTGATCTTAAGCTGGCACTGTCAATAAAAATTATAACCTATAAATAGGCTGTAAAGTCCCGTTGGTCCATGCGGGTATCTGCTGTGGCTTAGTGCGAAGGATTGCAAACTGTGATTAGCGACCACTAACGGGATCACTGGACTTGAAAAATTAATTCTGTTTTTCTCTCTACAGATGCTGCCAGACCTGAATTCTCCAGCACTGTGTTTTTGTTTCAGATTTCCTGCAACTGCAGTCTTTTTTTGTCCTATTTACAGCAAGTACAAATGGGTCTTTTTCAAATTGGCAAACTGTAGCTTATGGAGTGGCATTAGGATCAGTGCTGGTCCTCACTTACTTGTGATCTGTATCACAATTTACAAGAGGCGACCAAATGTATGGCAGTTAAGTTTGCTTATGACACAAAAATACTTAGGAAATTAGTCTGTCAGGAGGCTGAATGTCTGCAAAAGGATAAGGAAGTTAACTGATTGTGCAAAAATTTGGGACATTGAATGCAATGGGAGCAAAATATAAACTTGTCCTTTCTCATAGGAAGAATAAAAACATAGTATACTATTTAAATGGAGACAGTGCAGAACTTGGTGATACAAACAGATGTTCTGGCGCATGAGTCACAAAAATCAAGGGTGATGCAAGTGAGAACTTATTCAAACAGCATGTAGTGTACTGCCTGGAAATGTAGCAGAGACGTTTTGAACGACATTTTGAAGAATCTGATGGAAATGTACAAGCCCTTGAAGGGACTTGATATGGTGGATACCAGGAGGATCTTTCCTTTTGTTGAGAATGTTAAAACAAAGTTAAACTGTTTAAGAATAAGAGACCTCCATTTGAATGTGGAGGTGAATGTAATTTTATTCCTCTGAGGCTTATTATTATGTGAAATTCTCTGCCGTAGACAACAATGGAGGCTTAGATATTGAATTTATTCAAGATTGGGTTAGGGTTTTAAAAAAATTAACCAGAGATGAGGAGGCAGATTGGACAGTGGAGATGACCCATTCCAGAGACAGTGAAGGGACAACCCTGAACAAACTGAATGAATTATGCCAAATCCCAGAATTGTTACAGCGCAAGGAAGAGGCCTTTTGCTCCATCTTGCCTATACCATTTCCATTATCTAGTGCCAATCTCCTGCCTTTTCCCCCCATATCCTTGCACACCCTTTCCCTCCAAATAATCATCTCTTTTCAATGCCTCAATTGAAACTGTCTCTAGTACATTTCCAGGCAGTACATTACTTGCTGTTTGAAAAAGTTCTCTCTCACACTATTCTTGCTTCTTTTGCATATCACTTCAAATTCATGCCCTCTCGTTCTTCTTTTAAAGTCCATAAGAAACAGGAACAGGAGCAAGCTGTTGGGCCCCATGAGCCTACTCCATCATTTAATAGAATCATGGGGGATGATCGGACACTGTCTTTACTGCCTTTTCCCCATAACCCTTGAAATGTTAAAGGGTTAATATCTGTTCTGCTGACATAAGAAATTAGGTGCATCGTGGGTGCCCCTGTCTCGCAGACAAAATGGGGTAATCTAATTATTCTCTGCTCTCTGTAAATGCTAAAAGGATAAGGAACTACCTCATCTTACACATTGTTTTTGGGCAGCTAACCTTTGTTTTACTGTTAGATGATTAAGTTACGTGATTATGGGGGAGAAAAAAAAATTGTATCTTGTATGCACGTCTGACTGTGCTGTAAAAACCTATATAAAGGGAGGACGGTTCCCTTACAGACAGCATCGCTTGACACGGCTCCGCAAGCCCTGCGAAGTTTGTTAAGTGATCCTCCAAAGCTTGTACTTGCTTAAATAAACTGTGGCTATTCACAGAAGTTGGCGTATTGCGTTTATATCAAGTGCGAAGGAATCTCCTAAAAGGGAACTCAAAACCCTCCATTCTCCTACTGATCAAGAATCTACCACAGTCTTAATTAAATACAAGGACTCTGTCCCCCCAGTTCTTTATGGCAAGAAATTCCTTCTCCTCTGTGTCTTGAATTGGCACTCCTTCATTGTGAGACTAGGCCCTCCAGTCCTAGACTCTCCTATGAGAGGAAACATCCTCTCAGCATTTATCCTGTAAAATCTCTTAAGAATCCTATATGCTTCAATGGGACCCTCTCTCAATCTCACAAGTGGAGTCCCAACCTGTTTAACCCTTGCTCATAAAACAATCCCTCCATACCAGGAATCATCCTGGTGAACCTTCTTTGAACTCCAATGAAATAATATTCTTTCATAAATAAGTAAACCACACTGCTCACAGTACTCTAGAAGTGGTCTCACTTTAAGACTTCCCTACTCTTATACTCCAACCCCCACCCCTAGAAGAAGGACCAACATTGCAAGGGGAGGTGATGGCCTAGTGGTGTTATCGCTGAAGTGTTAATCCAGAGACCCAGATAATGTTCTGGGGACCTGGGCTCGAATCCCGCCACAGCAGATGATGGAATTTGAATTCAATAAAATATCTGGAATTAAGAATCTAATGGCGACCGCAAATCAATTGTCAGGAAAAAAAAACAATCTGGTTCACTAATGCCTTTCAGGGAAAGAAACTGCCATCCTTACCTAGTCAAGCCTACATGTGACTCTAGACCCATCGCAATGTGGTTAACTCTGAACTGCCCTCTGGGCAATTAGGGATGGGCAACAAATGCTGCTTAGGCAGGGACGCCCTCATCTCACCAATGAATAAAGGAAAAAAAGCTTTCATGAGTATCTGCTGCAATTGTGTGCTAGCTTCTGTGTTGAGTGTAAGTACTCTGAAATCCTCTTATGTTGCAGCTTTCTGTAGATTTTCTCCTTTTAAAATAATAGTCTGTTCTCTTGTTGTCTCTTCCAAAACGAATTTCACATTGAATAATTTATTCCACTTGCCAAGTTTTTGCCCACCTACTTAACATCATCATAGAATCCCTACAGTGTGGAAGCAGCCTATTGAGCTCATCGAGGCCACACAGACTCTCCGAACAGCATCCCACCCAGATTCATCCCCCTACCCTATCCCTGAAACCCTACATTCCCCATGGCTAATCCACTCAAACCACACAGCTTTAGACAATGGGAAGAAACCCCCACAGACGTAGGAAGAATGTGCAAATTCCACATATTCTGTTGCCAGAGGGTGGATTTGAACACCGGTTCCTGGCAGTGTCAAGCAGCAATACTAACCAATGAGCCACCATGCTGCCTGTATCTATCAATATCTTGCAGCAGACTGTTTGCATCCTTCTCGCAACTTGCCTTTCCACCTTTTTTGTGTCATCTGCAAAGATCATTCAGCTCCAGACCTCATTATTGCTCTGAACATTTGCCCAATTATGGCATTAAACAACACATACAAAACTGTCAATATGAATCATGGCAATAACGCTCCCTTGGTTGGAAGTCATGTCTAATACAAAGGAAGATGGCTGCAGTTGTTGGAGATCAATAATCTCAGCCTAAGAAATCAGAGCTCTTCAGGGCATTGTTCCAAGCCCAACCAATTACATCAAATACTAACCTTCCATCATAAGGTCAGAAGAGGGATGCTTGGCAATACTGCAGTCAATATAATTTGCGGCTTTTTAAGTACAGAGGTAATCCATACCTCAGTGCAGCAAAACGTGGACAACATTTGGCAAATAGCTCACAAAAGATTTAATCTAGAGGGCAATCGGAACAAAGCTGCCCCCACAGGTTCTCTCCTGTGTTTGCTGCTAAGATCCTTAGCTGCTGAGAGCCACCATTGACTGGGCCAGGATATAGGGACTTTTGTCCAGGATGAAGTGGCTTTAGAAGGTGGGGGGGGGGGTTCAGGTTGGAATCAGCCAAGAAGGGCAGATACGAGCCAAAAAAGTTTCAGGAAGGTTTTGAGGAGGGAGAAGGCTGCAAAAGGTTTGAGGGCAGGTAGGAAAAGGAGGCTGCAAGAGTTGTGAAGGCCACAAGAGATGATGGGGGATAGAAGCGACTGCAGGAGCGGTGTGAGGGGTTTGGGTCATTGTAATAGTTTGGTTGTAGGGGGAAGTAGGAGTCTGCAAAGAAAAACCTGTCAACAAAGGAATAGTCAGCTAACCGGGATCCATGAAAACCTCAAATTGCAATGGATTCCTTGCAAATTAAATGTGAAATGCCTTGTTTAAGCCTGCATATATTCAGGAGCTAATATGCTTGGATTAAAAAGAAATCAGAGGCTCATACTGTAATTAATATTATCAGCTGTTAAATTTAAAGCCGAAGTTGAGATCCGACACGCAGTATATAGAGTGCAATTGCCTGGTTAAACTGATAGAAACACGGCCAAGTTCTGGAAAGTGGGACCAATGTCGATTTAGAGTGGTCTTCATTGATGCAAACTGGTTAGTCTGAAAGGCTACTTCTCTCCTGCATGATTCTACAAAATACATTCGTTGTGACTTCACCAGTTGGCAAAAACATAGAAAATAGGACCAGGAGTAGGCCATTCAACATGACAGTGGCTGCTCAGCCAACTCTTCCTTCTTCCCATACGCTTAGATCTTTTTAGCAACATTCCCTCTAAGGTGTCTGATCTCTGCAAGACACTACTGTGCAGGAACCGCAGAGGCATGCACACCCAGAGAGAAAAAAAAATTAAAGGGAAAATGCTGCCCTTTAGCTCTAAAAACATCAAATTACAAGTAGATGCACCTTGGGTAAATGGCCTTACATACGTTGAAATATGCCTTGGTTATTTTGAAAAAGAATGTTAAGGTGTGTCTGCTATCTTGTACGAATATAAGTACTGTGGTGCTGAAGAAGTGAATGTTTTCCTTTCATGTTGTGGCTTTAAATTCAATGGAGAGCAATTATTACTGAGGATATTGTTGTGTTATTACAAGTCTTTTTGTTTGCAATGCCAAATACCCCATATGTTAAACAAATGCAGAGGGTATTGTTATTACCTGACAGCATTACCTAAAAAATCAATTAGAGAGAATTAATTATAGTTAACCTGCTTAGGCCAAGTAAACATCATTACAAGTATTCTGGCACTGATTCACTTGAATTACACAACTTAATAATTACTCTGCAGACACTATTGGAGCTTTCTTAATTTATCTTTCATTAGACAGAGTTGAAAAATTTCACATGGTTAGAAAGTACAGCTGCTTCAGGATGAAACTGAAAACCTTGACTGAAGCCAAATTCCCATCAGAAGCACAGAATACCAATCAACCAAATACAATTCATCGAGTAGAATCCTGGACCGAGCTCCGTGTTCTCCTATTTGTCTATTTGATATGAAAAAGCCACAAAGAGAGTACCAGATTTCACTTTAACCACAAAGACCTCTATTCCAATGGGTGCAAAAAAATGAAGCTTTTTGTTCTGTGTTCAGGCAGAGAAGTCAAATTTAAAAAAAAAAAGATACACAACATAAATGTCAACTGGAAAGAAATTCTGACATTGTTCTCTGCAGCATTGTGGGTATACTTGCACCAGATAGTGTGTAGTAGTTTAAAAAAGCACTTTACCAACACCTTCTCAAAACTAAGAAGGGATAGGTAACAAAAATAAGTTCTACTGGTAATGGCCATATCCTATGAAGGACAACAAAATAAAATGGGATCATTAGTAAGTCTTTCAGACCCTTCAGCCAGGTTCTGCCACATAGTTGAATCAAGGCTGATCTCTCATCTCAAATCCACTTATCACTGTTTCTATATCTCTTAAAATGCTTTTCCAACACAAAAATACTATCCAAAATAGTGACATCCAAGGCTTTGTGGCATTTTTACCCACCATTTTCTCCTCCCTCTTTCTTTAGTCTGTACCTCAAGGTTCCAATTTTTTATGTTCAAGCATTAGCAGGTGCAAATTATTGTTCCTTCTCAGCCCATAAGTTCTGAGCCCAATCATAATACAAAATTACCCTGCCAACTAAGGTCAAATGTGACTTGGCACAGACTAAGAATCAATCCTGGATGGTCTGAGTTTCTCTATGCACAACGACCAGAACATTTGAATCACAGAATTTTGAGAACTTGCTTAATACTTAAAAGTTCACCTTCTTAAATGTACCACTGGAATGTCAAGCAACCCTTCCCTATTTTTCTCCAAAGTTCCCTTTCAGCAGATAATTATACAGATACTGATAAGAGGATGGACATTTAAGTTATGACATTTATAAACATTCATGACTGTAATGTTAGATGTTGAATTTTTATTTGATCTCAGGATGTGGGCATGGATAACATTTGCTATCTACTGCTAACAGTGGTCTCGCTTGCTGGGACAAAGAGGTGGGCAATAAGAATAAAGGTGAGCGCAGGGCTAGAGTTATATACAGGTCAGACCCATGAATGATGGCAGGCTTCTTTCCTTAAAGGGACATTAAGGAACTAGCGATTTCAACAGCTTCATGGGAACTTCACTCCTTTCAGTCCACAAATTCTCTTCCTTTACTCAAAAGAAAACTCACCATTACTTCACTCATTACTACTGTTCAGCATCTTCTCACCAAATTAGTTTAGGATAGTCACAGCTTTGAGGATGCTCTACCTACATACATGCTGAAGAATAACTCAGGGAGATGGTGGGTCAGAAAATGAAACCATCTGCATGTACAAAATATTTAATCTTGTATGGTAGGCAGAAATAAAAAGAATTAAGTTTGCATCTGAAGAATGCATTGGTCTGTACAGATAGCTCTCAGTCAAGGAAGCAGTACAGCAAGCGCAAGATTGGAATACAATACATTAAAGCCTATATTCTTACTCTTGACAGTAATCCACAAATGCCAACCCAAAGTGTATGCATGAGAGGACTGTATCCCAAACAACAAGTGAATCACTTCTGAAGGAAAGGTGAAACACAGATTTATAGAAAGTACTATTATCTAAACCAAGAACACTACATGATCTATGGATTTAACTGCTCAATTAATATGACACAATGTAAAACCCCTCCACTGCTATCCGGTTTTGTTTTACTCCCCTAGTGATGGCCGCACCTCTTGCTAAGGAACCCACTGACTAGAGAGCACACTGAATACCACAGATGAAACCAGCTCATCCTGAAAAACCTGGGAAAGCAAACCTCACATCAGCTCTCACCACTTTCCCATCCTCCTGCCCTCTCTGAATGTATGCTCTATATAAAGATTATGAAACATATTCATAGCCACCCCCTCCCATGAACCTCAATGATTAAGATACCACCACTTCCCTGCATGCCTCCTTAAAATCTTATTTCCATCAACATCTTTTTCAGGAAAAAAAAAATCTGTTCTTGACAGTGTCAAGCTGTGGAAGGCCTTCCCTTCACCAGCCCTAGCTCTATCTATTCCACAACTCTTATCCAATAACCACATCCAACAATAGCTTCCACAGTGCCCTGTGACTCTCCTTCTAATGTGGGAAACAAACTTATTTCTCTCAGAAAGATAGCAACTGCTCATTTAACTTAGGTTTGGAAGGTGCTGTCAGAGGAGCCTTGGTGACTTATGGCAATACATCTTGTAAGTTGTACACATTAATGTCACTGTGGTATCAGATGGGGTGCCAATCAAGTGGGCTGATTTGTCCTACTTTGACCTCGTAGGTCAGCCTGCTAATCTCTTTATTTCCTTAATGCCATTTCTGTAATGCCAGTTACATGTCTTCATTTAAAAAATGATCAAGCCTGGTTACAGTGGTACAGTAAATAGTGCCTTGATTTCTTTTCTCTTCCAGGTCAAAGATGCTTCTTACCCACTGCCACAATTCACCAGGTATCAATTCTGTAGAGCCAAATCAATTCCAGATTTCAGTATTGTTTTTATACAGAGCAAGGCACTCACAGTATAGTGCTGAGGTGGCCAATATAAAGTCTGAAAACCTGACTGCAGTTTTCAATCTTCATGTCCCTTGCTCCATCAGAAACTGTGATGCGGAGTGCTGCTCCAATGTTACCTTCCTTGTCCCACCCTTCACTTATACAGAGTCATAAATTATATAAATTAATAAAGTAATTAACTAAGTAGAAATGGCTGGACAGGTGATGTGTTGTAGCTGTATGATGTGGGAGCTGGCGGATCCCATTGCGAACTGCAGTGACCACATTTGCAGCAAGTGTTGGTTGCTCGAGGAACTCCGGTTCAGAGTTGATGAGCTGGAGTCGGAGCTTCAAACACTGCGGCACATCCTGGAGGGGGAGAAGTACCTGGACACTTTGATTCAGTAGGCAGTCACACCTGGTAGATTAAGTACTTCAAATTTGGTCAGTGGTCAGGGACAGTAGGGTGTGACTGTAAGCGAGGTAGATAGAAAGATCCTGCAGTCAGGAACAGAGGAAGAGCTCTTGACCTTGTCCAACAGGTACGAGATACTTGCTCCCTGTGTGGATGAGGAAAAGAGCTGCAGGGAGGATGAGCCAACTGACCACTGCACCGTGATATGAGAGGCCACTCAAGAGGCGGGGAGCAAAAAGACAGGTGGTAGTTGTAGGGGATTCTATAATTAGGGGGATAGATAGTATCCTTTGTAAGCAGGATCGACAGTCCTGCATGGTGTGTTGCCTGCCTGGTGCCAGGGTAAGGGATATTGCTGACCGGCTTGAAAGGATGTTGGAGCGGGAGGGGGAGGATCCAGTTGTCGTGGTCCACGCCAGAACAAACAACATAGGCAAGACTGGGAAAGAGGACCTGTTCAGAGATTATCAGGAGCTAGGAATCAAATTAAAGAACAGGTCCTCAAGGGTTATAATCTCCGGATTACTGCCCGAGCCATGTGCTAATTGTCGTAGGGACATGAGAATAAGGGAAGTAAACACGTGGGTGAAAGAGTGGCGTGGGTGAGAGGGGGTTCCTTTTCATGGGGCACTGGCATCAGTATCGGAACAGGAGGGATCTGTACCGTTGGGACGGTCTCCACTTGAATCAAACTAGGACCAATGTTCTAGTGAAAAGGGTAAATAGGCTGGTCAACAGGACTTTAAACTAGAAAGCGGAGAGGGGGGTGGAAAAAGAGGAGGGAATGGTGACACTTGCCCCAGTGGGAAGCAAAGCAGCAGGTTAACATCTGTAGTGGTGGATTCAACTATGTGGAAAAATATGGAAGACATGACAGGGCAGGAGAACTCAGGAGAGGTTACTGAAGTCTCCAGCCCAGGCTCAAATAGGACAGAGCGTTTGGAAAGGGCTAGCAATCAAACACTGGAAAAACGAATGAAAATGAGAAGAGGGAGGGTTAATACAGGACTGAAGGTGTTATATCTGAATGCACGCAGTGTAAGGAATAAGGTAAATGAGCTTGTGGCGCAGATCAAAATTGGCAGGTATGACGTGGTAGGCATCATGGAGATTTGGCTGCAAGGGGATCAGGATTTAGAACTGAATATCCAAGGATATACATCCTATCGAAAAGATAGGCAGGTGGGCCAAGGGGGTGGGGTTGCCTTATTACTGAGAAATCAAAGTAAATCAATAGGAAGAAACGAAGTAGGGTCAGATGGTGTAGAATCTGTGTGGGTAGAATTGAGGAACTGCAAAGGTAAAAAAGAAAGTAGTTGGAGTTGTGTACAGGCCTCCAAACAGTAGTCAACAGCTGGGGTGCAAGATACACTAGGAGATAGAAAAGGTGTGTAAGATAGGCAAAGTCACAGTGACCAAGAGGGATTTCAATATGTAGGTGGACTGGGAAAATCATGTTGGTAGTGGATTGTGAAATGTCTACAAGATGGCTTTTTGGAGCAGCTCATGGTGGAGCCCACAAGGGAACAGGCAATACTGGATTTAGTGTTGTGCAATGAGGCAGACTTGATTAGGGAGCTTAAGGCAAAAGAACCCTGAGGAGGCAGTGATCATAAGATGATAGAATTTACTCTGCAATTTGAGAGGGAGAAGATTGAATCAGAGGTAACAGTATTACTCCTGAATAAAGGCAACTAGACGTACGAGGGAGGAGCTGGGCAGAATTGACTGAAAGAGGAGCCGAGCAGGAAAGATAGTGGAACAGCAATGGCAGGAGTTTCTGGGAGTAATTCAGGAGACGCAGTAAAAATTCATTCCTAGGAAAAAGCAGCATGGTAAGGGAGGATGAGGCAACCATGGCTGAATAAGGAAGTCAGGGATAGCATAAAAGCAAAAGAGAAAGCGTACAATGTGGTGAACGGCAGTGGGAAACCAGAGGACTGAGAAGCTTACAAAGACAAACAGAGGGCAACAAAAAAAAAAGGAGGGAGAAGATTAAATGAAGGTAAGCTGGCCAGTAATATAAATGAAGACCGCAAGAGCTTCTTTAGATATATTAAGGGCAAAAGAGAGGCAAAAGTGGACATTGGACCACTGCAAAATGACGGTGGAGAGATAGTAGTGGGGAACAAGGAAATGGGTGAGGAACTGAATAATTACTTCGCGTCAGTCTTCACGGTGAAAGACATGAGTAATCTCCCAAAAATTCAAGAGAGTCAGGGGGCAGAGCTGAGTATGGTGGCCATCACCAAGGAAAAGGTACTCGTAAAACTGATCGGCCTGAAGGTGGATAAATCACCTGGACCAGATGGACTACACCCCAGAGTTCTAAAGGAGATAGCTGAAGAGATAGTGGAAGCATTAGTGATGATCTTTTAGGAATCACTAGAGGCGGGGGGTCGGGGTCCCAGAGGACTGGAAAATCGCTAACATGACACCCCTGTTTAAAAAGGGAGTAAGGCAAAAGACGGAAAATTACAGGCCG
The DNA here is from genome assembly GCF_021869965.1 of Rhincodon typus. NCBI lineage: Eukaryota > Metazoa > Chordata > Chondrichthyes > Orectolobiformes > Rhincodontidae > Rhincodon > Rhincodon typus. The sequence continues at coordinate 88,232,305 of NC_063335.1, forward strand.
ATTAGCTTAACCTCGGTTGTGGGTAAGATTTGAGTCCATTGTAAAGGATGAAATTTCTGAATATTTGGAAGTGGATGGTAAAGTAGGGCAAAGTCAGCATGGTTTCATCAAGGGGAGGTCATGCCTGACAAATCTGCTAGAATTCTTTGAGGACGTAACGAGCAGGGTAGACCAAAGAGAGCCAATGGATGTTATCTACCTGGACTTCAAGAAGGCCTTTGACAAGGTGCCGCACAGGAGGCTGCAGACTAAGATAAGGGCCCACGGTGTTAGAGGCAAGGTGCTAGCATGGATAGAAGATTGGCTGTCTGGAAGAAAGCAGAGAGTGGGGATAAAAAGGGTCTTTCTCAGGATGGCAGCCGGTGACAAGTGGTGTTCCGCAAGGGTCAGTGTTGGGACCACAGCTTTTCACTTTATACATTAATGATCTAGATGAAGGAACTGTGGGCATTCTGGCTAAGTTTGCAGACGATACAAAGATAGGTGGAGGGAGAGGTAGTATTGAGGAGTTGGGGAGGCTGCAGAAGGATCTGGACAGGTTAGGATAGTGGGCAAAAAACTGGCAGATGGAGTACAACGTGGGGAAGTGTGAGGTCATGCACTTTGGTAAGAAGAATAAAAGCATGGACTATTTTATAAATGGGGAGAAAATTCAGAAGTCTGAAGTGCAAAGAGACTTCGGAGTTCTAGTCCAGGATTCTCTCAAGGTAAACTTGCAGGTTGAGTTGGTAGTCAGGAAGGCAAATGCAATGTTGGCATTTATTTTGAGGACTTGAATATAAAAGCAGGGACGTGCTACTGAGGCTTTATAAGGCTCTGGTCAGGCCACATTTGGAGTATTGTGCGCAGTTTTGGGCCCCATATCTCATGAAGGATGTTGGGAAGATACTTCCATTGGTAGGAGAGACTAGGAGTAAAGGGAAGACCTTTTAGATCGGAGATAAGGAAAAACTTCTTTAGCCAGAGAGTGGTGAATCTATGGAATTTACTGCCACCGAAGACTGTGGAGGCCAGGTCATTGAGTACATTTAAGACTGAGATAGATAGGTTGTTGATTATCAAGGGTTATGGGGAGAAAGCGGGAGAATGGGGTTGAGGAACTTATCAGCCATGATTGAATGGTAGAACAGACTCAATGGGCCGAATGGCCTAATTTCTGCTCCTACGTCTATAGTCTTATAAAGTAATACAGCACGAAAACAGGCCTTTTGGCCCAAACTGGTCCATGCTGACCAGGGTGCCCACTTAGCTAGCTCCAATTGCGCGCGTTTGGTCCATATCCCTCTAAACCCTTCCCATCCATGTACCTATCCAAATGTTTTTTTAAAAAAAATGTTATGCACTGAATGAAGATTCAACAGCAGGTTCAAAATGATCGGAAATAAAAACAGAAAGGGCTGGAAAAACTCATGAAGAGAAAACAGGAATTATTGCTTTGAGACCAATAACTCTTTCAGAACTGAACTGTTGTCCCGAAGAAGTGACATTGAACTTGAAATGTTAACTGTTAGATTCTTCACAGATGCTGCCAGACCTAAACTTGCTGTATACAATTTTAATTGCGAGTCCAACACGATAACCATGACAAAAATGTTGGGTCTTCATTTTGCAATAAAGAAGTTAAAAAAAGGGTGTGGGATGGGACGTGTGGTTACAACTTAAATATTATTCAAAATGGAATTCTTCATATTTCAGTCTTTTCTTCCATCAACCTAAGAGACAATCTAAAGCCTGCAGAGAGGCAGAGTAATCTGAAGTCAAGAGGGACTTGTACTTCTAACCCTTAAAGGCATTATAGCATTACTTAATCCTCCTGGAACTGTTGTGAGAACTCAGAGTAATTAATTGTATTGATAAGAAAAAACATCTATATTTATAAAGCATTACTATCTTCAAAACACTACGCTTAGCCCAGAAACTTCTAACAGCAATCACCTAGGTGGAATTTCTCAAGTATTAATTGCATGTACACTGCAAACACAATTAGATCACGGATATTCTGTTCCTAAACCTGGACTGATACCAGTTCTCATTAAAACTCATTATCCTTACAAAAGTGTACAGAACCATCGTCTAACTCAGTGTGAACAAAGATTTTGACCAAAGACACAGCAACTCAGTTGTTAATCTAACTGACTCATCCATGGACATCACCTGACCAAACCTCCCCTGGTCTTTGAAGAACTTCAATGATACATTTCCGAACTCTTGACTCAGTCTACTCCGGATTGAGAGTTTGTGCTGTGGATCTTCACAAGACCAGACAGTATATTTATAAACTTAAAGATCTTTGGGCACATGGGACAGGATTTTCAATGAAGTAGTGGAATTCAGAGTGCAGGATTGCATCTTTTTCTTCCCTTGTTTGCCACCATTCTGCTTCACCATTAAGGCATTTGGACTCCAAGCATTTTAAGTGATTTGCAGCAAGCTCTTCTCAGTTATTTACACGAATGCTGCTGTGCTTCATGGTGGGTGGGGTGTCAGTGTCTTTGTAGTATTTGGCCTTCAACTGTAATTCATGCCATTTGAGAACTATAAAACATGAAATGGTGGAGGAGATGCTTTTGAGTCATTCAAAGAACATCCAATGCACAATAGCTGGTTTTGCAGGAGCTCCGCCTGAACATTTATGAAATTGACTCAAGGCCACTAGTGTTTGTGCAATAGTGCTCTAACTGAATCCAGAGAATATGACAGAGACACTGCGAAAAGAATTTTTCTCGCGCTCTGAAGGAGCGCTGACACACAGTCCCGGTCTCCCTGCAGTCCAACAATGTGGTGGTGACAACAACTGTTATGGACATTAGGACTTGTTTACTTGTGAAATGTTCATTCCCAAACACTTGTTGCATAGTCTGCAGAAGGCTGAACTGGTGGTGCTGATTCACTGTTGAATTTTCAGAGGTGTGGCTTCCAAGGTATGAGAAGTGCTCGACAGATTGCTGGAACAAGTGCAAGTTCCAACAAATTTCATCTTCAATGAAATCTGCATAAATCAACTAGTTTTTGCACGTGGCTGACTTGAAACAGAGAATGAGGCACAGAGTGGCAGAAACAGAGGTCAAGTTATTGCAGTTGGGAGCACTTCCTGAACATATCGTCGTTTAGGTCACCAGTAGGATCCATGACTTCTCTCACAAAATACAGGTCACACATCCCACTCAGCTGACCTTACCTGTGATCTCTGACACTCAAGCTTAGTCTTACGTGCTAACTTTTCTAATTATTATTTTAAAGATACTATCCCTGCCTTAAGTTAAGTCTCCTTGACTTGTTCTACTTTGGCTTACTTACTCTATTATTACTTATACCACTATTATGATGGCTCTGACTTGCACTTATCCCTTATGTTTTTAGTTAATCCCTTAATAACACAGTTTTCTAGCTTATGGTTATTTAGGGACACTCCCTAATAGTAGTTCCTTACCAGCCAATGTTCTTACTGCTTCAGAGGAACCATAGGATAGCATTCTGGAAATCAAGCCCCACTGTCACTGGAACAGTCACAAAAGATACGGATTTTATAAATCAACGTAACATTCCCCAATTAAGCTGTCTTTTAGGTACAGGTTGACAGTAAACACAGACTAAGTCTCTACACTTTGTAAGAATGGCTATCTATTAGCTTTTAGCTGAACAATTATGAACTGTTGACATATAACTTGTTAAAACTCTAACCCTCTTATAAAGCTTCCTCGACTCCCACATGCTGACAGTAAAAATAGAAGTGATATGGGTTGAGGGAGAAACCACAAAGCCAGTTTAAATACTTCTATTCAAGTTCAGAGATGATCCTTTGGTTTGCCAGGACTTGCTGTTCATCTATCTCTCTCCTTTCAGGTGCTTTTCATTCAGTGACAATGTAAACTTCAGACTTTAAATAACTTCACAGATTGAAAAAAATCAGCAATAACTCCTTATGGAAGAAATCATTTTTCAAGATAAACGGATCAAGGAGAAACTGTTATAAAAGGAATTAAAAAACATGCAATTACCCAACGCTGGGAAGAAACAACATAAACAAGCCATTTCCTGGGACAGAGGATAACAATGATCTCCTGCTACCCCATGGTAAATGGGCAATTAAGTCTGCCTGCAGAAGCTATGTCCTGAAGTAAAAGGGCTTGTTGCAGACCAGACTGTTTTTAAACGGACAACGAACCCCAAATATAATAAGGACAGAGGAGCTATTTCTGATAAGCAAACTATGGCCTTGAGGTCTCCAGAAGTGTAATCACTGTTGGGGATGAAAAAAACCCATTAAATCAAAAAAGTTTAAAATCATTAATAAGTAGCTGAATTAAAAGGTAACTTGTGGGGATTTATCCACAATATTTCCTTGCAGGAGGCACAAAGAAACTGTTTACAAATTGTGGTCTCTTAACTTAATGGTTTAAAAGCAACAGCTCACAGCAACTGATGAGAGAAAATAAACTGGTTTTCTTCAGGATTTAGGTGCTTTTTTTAAATTGCAAAGAAAAAGGACAACACCTTCCTTTCCAGAGGTTTGACTGCTGCTGCTATCTTGTTCACACCCACAAGGTGTTCAGCTACCTAGGAGCCAATCACAGTTGTTGGTAGACAGAAGGTTTACCATTAACAACTGGTTACCATTCCGAATTCGCTACTTGTTGCCAATCGAAACCTATTTGTACACATTCCCTTGCTCGAGTTTGTCTTTAACTAATCTTCCCCTACTGGTTAGACAAACAACAATGGCAAAAAGTGCTGGCAGCTTGCTTTGAAAAGATGCATCAAAATCTTCCATAATCGTTGGTTTTCAAAACAGTCCTTTTCCCAATTCAATCTAAAATCGAGAAAAAAAGATATGTCTTTACACAAATACTCACCACTTGCTTACAGAAATACAGTTCCAGCATGAATGTAAAGGGTCGAATATTTAGGGTTTTTTGTACATAATCATTGACTGGTACTTAAATGGCATGTATGATAATTGCTACTAGCCAGCTCACACCCAAATATTGTCCAGACCTTGCTGCATATATTCTGGACTGCTTCAGTATCAGAGATATGAATGGTGCTGAATATTCTTTGATGGTGATCGCACATTCGGAGTTTTGAGCTTATAATGGACGGCAGATCATTGTTGAAGCAGCTGAAGATGACTGAGCCAGGAACACTAATTTTCAGCAGCAGTCACGTTCTGGAGCCAAGACGACTGACCTCCAATAACCCAATCATCTTCTCGTATGCTAGATAGAAATCTAACTTGTGAAGAGTTAACCCCACCACCCCCTAAAATTCCCATTGAATCCAGCTTTGGTAGGGCAAGTGATCCCACAATCAACAGATCAGATCTAATCTTTGCAGTCCTGCCATATCCAAACATGAATAGTGGTGGAATTTAAACAACTAACCAAAAGAGACAGCTGCACAAGTATCCCCATCAATTTTGCAGCCCAGCAAAAACGTTGCAGAAGTCAATTCAGCCAATTGTTGCCTTCACGTTGAGGACAATTACTCCCTCCTCATCTCTGCAGTTCAACTCGCTATCATAAGGTCAGGAGACAGTGACCCTGGTAGATCCCAAACCGAGCATCAGTTGGCAGGTTAATACGAAGCAACTGCCACTGATAGCACTGTTAACAGCGAGACAGAATCCAGCAAGTGGACTGATTAGGTAGCAGCTGGGTTGCATTTGTGCTGCTTTTTTTGTGGATATGTCATATCTGAGCAACTTGCAATGTCGTCAGATAGATACCATTGTCGCAGCTGTACGAGGTTAGCTTGGTACTTTGGCCAGAACGTTGTCATGGCTCAGAGCCTTTGCAGTATTGAGTGTTCAGCAAATTCTTCATACCAAGAGGAGTGAATTGAGTTGGTTGAAAACAGATAACTGAGATTCTGGGGAAGGAGGCGGAAGCAGAAGTGGATCATTTACTCAGCACTTCTTACTGAAGCTGAATGAAAATGCTTCAGCCGAGCTCCTGCATTGTTTTTGCTGGGCTGCCAATTGTTGAGGATGGGATACTTGTGTAGCTTTCTCCTTCAGATGGTTGTCTAAATTCCACCATTATTCATGTCTGGATGTGCCAGGATTGCAAAGGGTAGATTTGATCTATTGGTTGTGGGATCACTTAGCTTTATCTATGATATGTAGTTTCTGATGTTTGGCATTGTTATGTAGCTTCACCACCTCATTTATGTATGACCGGCGTTGCTCTTTCATTGATGGAGGGTGGATGTCCTTGTTTGAGGGCAACAGTAGGGTGGGGGATATATCAAGCAGGAGTTACTGATTGTGCTTCAATACACAGCACCTCATGGATGTCCAGTCATAGGTTGTTGGAGCTGTTCAAAGCCTTCCCCATTTAACATAACCTCTTGTTTTCAGCAGCAGCAGTGCTAGCCAGAGTGCCAACGGGAAGGTAAGGTTGTTTTTTTCCTCCAGTATAAAAACTTGCCTTCTTGTTTTCAGCAGCAGGTGTGTGGAGAGAATGTGAGCCAGGAAGGAATGGATATATTTGGGCATTGGCTAAACCCGAAACACTACACATGTGGTGTCTCCCACCCATCCTCCTCCTCTAATCAAAAAAAAGAAGACTGTGTGGAGGGCTGGTAAGATAAGGCTTTTTTTTTAAATCCTTCTGGAAATCTAGAGTTGAGGGAATGGAAGCTAGGGCAGTTGCATGCTCCTCTTGCAAGATGTGGAGGTAAGGGTCACTGCTGGTGTCCCCTCTGACTTCACCTGCGAGAAGTGCACCCAACTCCAGCTCCTCAAAAACCGCTTCAGGGAACTGGAGCTGGAGCTGGATCTGGATGAACTCCGGATCATTCGGGAGGCTGAGGGGGTGATAGGGAGGAGTTATAGGGAGGTGGTCACACCCAAGGTACAGGAAAAATGTAGCTGGGTGATTGTCAGGAAGGGGAAAGGGGATAGGCAGACAGTGCAGGGATCCCCTGTGGCTGTTCCCCTCAATAATAAGTATACCGTTTTGGATACTGTTGGGGGCGGGGTCAACCTACCAGGGGAAGGCCATAGCAGACAGGTCTCTGGCACAGAAGGGAAGGGGGGAGAAGAGGAGAGCAATTGTAGTGGGGGATTCGATTGCAAGATGCACAGATAGGTGGTTCTGTGGACGCAAACAAGATGAACGGATGGTATGCTGCCTCCCGGGTGCCAGGGTCTGTGATGTCTCAGATCGTGTCTTCAAGATCCTTAAGGGGGAGGGTGAGCAACCAGCAGTCATGGTACACATCGGTACCAATGACATAGGTAGAAAACGGACAGAGAATGTGAAAAATAAGTACAGGGAGTTAGGTTGGAAGCTGAAGTCCAGGACAAACAGGGTAGTTATCTCTGGATTACTACCAGTGCCACGTGATAACGAGTTAAGAAATAGGGAGAGAGTGTGCAGCTAAACACTGGCTACAGGGCTGGTGTAGGAGGGAGGGGTTCCATTATATGGATAATTGGAGCACATTCTGGGCAAGGTGGGACCTGTACAGTAAGGACGGGTTGCACCTGAACCGGAAGGGCACAAATATCCTGGGAGGGAGGTCTGCTCGAGCTATACGGGATGGTTTAAACTAGATTGGCAGGGTGTGGGGAACCGGATTTATAATTCAGAGGATGAGGTACTCAGCGTTCCAACGGACACAACAGGGAGTGAGGTTGTTTATAAAGAAATGCGGTCGATGGAGCGTAATTGTGGACACAGGGATGGTTTGAGGTGTGTATACTTCAATGCTAGAAGTATCAGAAATAAGGCAGATGAACGTAGAGCATGGGTCGGTACTTGGAACTATGATATTGTGGCCATTACAGAAGCTTGGGTAACTCAGCGAGACGAATGGTTGTTGGAAGTTCTGGGATTTACATGCTTTAAAAGAAATAGGGTGGCTGGAAAAAGAGGTGGGGGAGTGGCATTGCTAGTCAGGGCTAGTATAGCAGCTACTGAAAGGCAGTTCAAGAATGATATGTCTACAAAGTCAGTTTGGATTGAGGTCCAGAACAAGAAAGCAGCAGTCAATTTGTTGGGGTTTTGTTGTTTTTTTTTGTTTTTAACAGACCCCCTAATAGTTGCAGAGAAGTAGAGGAGCGGATTGGCAGGCAGATACTGGAAAGGTGCAGAAGTCACAGGGTTGTTGTCATGGGTGACTTCAACTTTCCAAATATTGATTGGAAACATTTTAGTTGTAATAGTTTAGATGGAGTGGATTTTGTCCAGTACGTTCAGGAAGGATTCCTGACCTGACACAGTATGTAGATAGACTAACACGAAAGGAGAGGCGACTCTGGATTTGGTGCTTGGCAATGAACGGGGCCAAGTGTTAGACCGGTTGGTAGGAGAGCATTTTGACGGTAGCGATCATAACTCTGTTACTTTTACAATAGTCATGGAAAAGGATAGGTACATACAGCAGGTTAAGGTTTGTAATTGGTGGAAGGGTAATTACAATTCTGTTAGGCAAGAACTGGGTAACATAAATTGGGGACAGATGCTGTCGGGGAAGAGCACTATTGAAATGTGGAGATTGTTTAAGGAATGCATACTGCGAGTGCTCGATACGTTTGTCCCTAGCAGGCAGGGAAGATGCAGTTGAGTACGGGAGCCTTGGTTCTCAAGAGAGGTCGAACGTCTGGTTAAGAGGAAGAAGGATGCTGAGATAAGGTTTAGGAAACAAGGAACGGAAAAGGCTCTAGAGGGATACAAGTAATCCAGGAAGGAGCTGAAGAAAGAGCTTAATAGAGCTATAAGGGGGCATGAGAAAACCTTGGCAGATAGGATCAAGAAAAACTCCAAGCCTTTTTACACGTACGTGAGGAATAAGAGAATGACCAGAGAAAGGGATAGGGCCGATCAAGGATTGTAAAGGGAATTTGTGTACGGAGCCTAAAGAGATAGGAGAGGTCCTTAATGAATACTTTTCTTTGGTATTCACAACTGAAAGGGACCTAGTTGTAGGGGAGAACAGTGTGAAACAGGCTGGTAGGCTAGAGGAGGTGGACGTTAGTAAGAAATATGTACTAGGAATTTTGAGGAACTTGAAGATAGGCAAGTCCCCCGGGCCTGAAGGGATTTTTCCAAGGATTCTATGGGAAGCGAGGGAAGAGATCGCAGGGCCTTTGGTGATGATCTTTTCGTCCTCACCGTCCACAGGTGTAGTGCCGGAAGATTGGAGAGTGGCAAACGTCATTCCCTTGTTCAAAAAAGGGAATAGGGAATACCCCGGAAATTGCAGACCAGTTAGTCTTACTTCAGTGGTGGGCAAATTATTGGAAACGGCTCTGAGAGATAGGATTTATGATCGCTTGGATAGGTACAGTTTGATTTGTGATAGTCAGCATGGATTTGTGAGGAGTAGATCATGCCTCACAAACCTTATTGAATTCTTTGAAGAGGTGACCAAACACGTGGATGAAGGTAGAACAGTGGATGTAGTATACATAGGTTTAAGTAAGGCATTTGATAAGGTTCCCCATTGTAGGCTCATGCAGAAAGTAAGGAGGCATGGGGTGGGAGAAAATGTGGCACATAGGATTCAGCATTGGCTGACCCTTAGAAGACAAAGGGTGGTAGTGGATGGAAAATATTCAACATGGTGCTTAGTTACGAGTGGTGTACCACAAGGATCTGTTCTGGGTCTTCTACTATTTATGATATTTGTAAATGATTTGGATGTAGGAGTGGAAGGGTGGATTAGTAAGTTTGCGGACGATATGAAGGTGGGTCGAGTTGTGGATAGTGCGGAGAGTTGTTCTAGGTTACAAAGGGACATTGGTAGGATGCAGAGCTGGGTTGAGAAGTGGCAGATGGAGTTTAACCCTGAAAAGTGTGAGGTGATTCATTTTGTAAGGACAAATTTGAAAGCAGAGTACAGGGTTAACGGAAAGATTCTTGGCAGTGTGGAGGACCAGCGGGATCTTGGGGTTCATGTCCACAGTTCCCTGAAAGCTGCCACCCAGTTGGATAGAGTTGTTAAGAAGGCGTATGGTGTGTTATCTTTCATTAATAGAGGGAGGGAGTTCAAGAGCCGTGAAGTTATGCTCCAGCCATACAACACTCTGATTCGGCCACATCTGGAGTATTATGTCCAGTTCTGGTTGCCTCATTACAGGAAAGATGTGGAAGCGTTGGAAAAGGTGCAGAGGAGATTTACCAGAATGTTACCTGGAATGGAGGGAAGGTCTTACGAGGAAAGGTTGAGAGAGCTGGGGCTTTTCTCTTTAGAATGACGAAGGATGAGAGGTGACTTGATAGAGGTATACAAAATGATCAGAGGTATAGATAGACAGCCAGAGACTTTTTCCTGGGGTGGAGGTAGTTATTACGAGGGAGCATAGTTTTAAAGTAAGTGGAGTTAGATATAGGGGAGATGTCAGAGGTAGGTTCTTTACTCAGAGAGTGGTAGGGGCGTGGAATGCATTGCCCGAGAGGGTAGTGGAGTTGGCCTCATTAGGGGCAGTTAAGCGGCTATTAGATAGGCATATGGATGAAAGTATACGGTCAGGGTGGAGGATAGATAAATGTTAGGATTAGGGTAAAAGATCGGGACAACATCGTGGGCCAAAGGGCCTGTACTCTTCTGTGTTCTATGTTCTATTACGTTCGTGCCACATAATATAATTGAGGAGACCCTCGGTGTTAAGACTGGACTGGGTGTCCAAGGACTGTGTTGTGATCACTCTTACCAACAGTGTCATGGAAAGATGTATCCGTGACAGATAGATTGGTGAGGACAAGGTCAAAAATTTTGATACTCCTTCCTGTTGGTTCTCTCACTGCCTGCCCCAGACAGAATCTAGCAGTTATGTCCTTTGGAACTGGAAAAGCATAGTCAGCAGTGGTGCGGCCAAAGCTGTCATGGTGAGGTTCCACAACTGAAACTAAGTTCTGCACCTGCTTCACTCTTAGTGTTTCCGTGAAGTGGTGATTGACATGGATGGGTCTTGACTGATCAGCTAAATAGAGGATGGCAGATGGTATTGTTGGTAGGCAGTAGGAAATATCTTGTCCATTTTTGACCTAGTCCCATGATACTTCATGGTGCCTGGAGTCAATTTTGAGGACTGCAATGACCTCCTGACATTATATCACCCTATCATTGCTTCTGGTGGGTTTGTCCTGTTGTTGGGACAGGAGATAACCAGGGATTGTAATGTTGCCTGGGACACTTGCAAAATGATTCCATGACTATGGTTATGCCAGCTGTCAGCCTTTTGCTTGACCTCTCTGTAGGTCTGTTCTCCCAATTTTGTCACAGCTCCCAGATGTTAAGGCCACTTTGGCAGGATTGATGGCATTGGGTTTGTCACAGGCATTTCCTGTGCCAGCATTGGTACCGAGTGATCTGCCCGATTCATTCCTTTAAGTTTTGTAGCAGTTTGATACAACTGACTGGCTTGTTGGGCCAGCTAAGAGGGCAACTATGAGTCGAACACATTGCTGTGGGTCTGGAGTCACAGGTAAACCAGATCCACAGATTTCTTTCCTTACAAAGCATTGGTGAACCAGGGTTTTTACAACAAGTGACATAATCTACACGGTCACTGTTAGATAGGTTTCTATTTTCAAATCTTTACCAAATTTTGCCATCTGCCATGATGGAATTCAAATCAATGCCCCCAGATTAATAACCTGGTGCTCTGGATTATTTGTCCAATGAGATTATAGTATTTATGGGAAAACGCTGCTTAGCAGTAAAGTTACAGAAGGAAGGATGAAGACAGGCTCAAGGAGCAAAACTCCCAACATGGATGGGCTGGATTAAATTGTCTATTTCTATGCTGTATTTTCTGTCATACTATATCTCTCTGCCTATCCATCCCATTTTCTTTTAATGCCCTCCAAACAACCAAACTCAAAAGTTTCTGGGCACATCTTTTATTCAACGTTCATGTGTTTTTTTTTAAACCCTGGGAAATGCTTTGCAATGTTAATGTCAAATGTCAACTGTCAACTGAAAATTGTTGTATTTATTGCTCAAATGCCTCAACACTACATTGAATCCCATACACAATGAATGCTGGTTTCTGAACGGATGACAATCTGGCCTTATCACCTCAGATGATGAGACACAAGAATGGTGACAATTATAGAGCCTTGTTAGGTGCAAAATTCTGGAATGAGAATTTATTTTCAGTTTTATACATTCAATCCAACTGCAATAACTGTTAAAACATTGTGATTGGCATTTTTCAATAATGATGTGGGATAATGAAATTATCGTGTTAAATTATACTGTCAAGCAATACAACTCGTACACTTCAAAAAATGTTTTCCCCTTCTGACCATTACTGTCAGAATATCCACAAGACTCCAGTTCTTCTGAGTCTAGGCTTATGCATGTACTGACGACATGAAATGTCAGGTATATCTCTCACCATAGAAGGTACTTGACCTGCTAAGATGGCTAATATTTATGCTTTCAGAATAATAATATTCTTGGTGGTAGCCTTTGGTATTTAACATAGGTAACCACAGCCCATGCGTAAATCTAGCCAAAGACAGCCTGACAGGTGCCCCTTCCAAGGCCTAAACAGAAATACAAACAGAGCACAAGAAAGCAGCATGGAGCTGAATATGCTGATCCATACTTCTGAGCTCTCAATACGTAACTGAATATTTCAAAAGGTCATTGGATCCAACCAGAGATCCTGCAAGTTACCTTTTCTTGGTAGCACATCCCATGCTATCTTCACCAAATAAGACAAGAGTAGTGGCAATGAAACTTGAAACAGTGATTAACTGAATCATAATCTTTCTTACAACACAGAATCCATTTGTTTCATTATGAATATGCAGATGGAAAAGTTAAGACTTTGATTTAACCATACTGACCTAGCTGTTGCTGCATCTGGTGGTGCATCATTGGATAAGGTGGTGGTGGTGTTGGACCTTGTTGCATCATGCCAATAGAGCTCAGCTGCTGAACACTGGCGGCGGTGGTAGTGGTGGTAGTGACATTTTGTGAATGCTGCTGCTGTTGCTGGTGATGCTGCTGCTCCAGCTGCTGTCTGGCTCTCATTTCAGCATATTTCAACTGTTCCATGTGGAAGGCCTGTCGTTCTGTGAGCAGTTGCTGTCGCTGCTGTTCCAGCTGAAATAAAGGGCAATGGTAACACGCATCAACACTGTCCAAAGACAGCATGTAAACAAACGTTCTCCTTCCGAAAGCAGAGGCCTTTACAACAGCAAACTTCAAAAGTGTTCAAAACCAAATAATTTCCAGAAACATCCATTCTAGTTGTAAATCTGGACAGTCTGTGCATTGATATATATTTGCCCCTGCCAGATTCTATAACCAAACCCAAATTCAACACACAAGTAATCTAGACTAAGCTGAGAGTTACACTGGAAACCAATTTGAAATCATCAGCTGGGCCTGCAGCATGATGAATTTCTGCATGGCAGAAGCTATATATACTTGTAGACAAAAAGAATTTGCACATAATTGCATCTTTTCCCGACTTGAAAAGGGAATGGAGATAACCGAATACTGCTGCACACCCACAGCAATGCCGTGACCGATCAGAATCTATTGATTGAGAACTGAGAATTATGATTTATGGTCAACTGTACTTGCTAAATCTCCATGCCAAATCGTGCCCCAACCAATCATCACTCTTTTCTCATTCTGTACAAAATGACATCTCTTATTTTAAAGACTGCTTTTACATCCTAGTTCTGATAAGTGCAAACGCTTCAATTCATAGTTTCCTTTGAGTAATTGCAATACTCAAGATATTCAATCACTTTTTTGCAAATCTATAACTGCACTTGTTCCAATGGTTATCCTCTGAATCATAATACAATTAGACTGGCCGATACCCAGCCTGCACTCAGTTATAAGTATAACAGCAGCCTGCGTTAGGGTCACAGATTTAAAGGAAAAAAAAATAATTTGTTTTGCAAATCCTCTCAGTTCCAAAGTCTCAGCGGCGGCTTTAAGCATCCCTACAGATTGTGCCTATTGCTTGAAGGAGTGGAGATATTTTCACAAAAGGATAGCATAGACATCTCGACCTCCTAACCGATTCAACTCTTAAAGCAGTTGCTCATTTTTGTTGCGATTTTGCATTATATTTGAGCTAATGTAGTTAATGTCAATGCTAATTAGCATATTTCCTGAAGGAATAAAACTCCACAAAAGGGAATGTACTCCACATTGCAATACAATTACACGCTCCACCTCAGTTAACAGGATCTAAGTTTAAATTAAAAATGTTTCAGTTGAAATGCTCGCATTGAAGTGCATGTTGGAATATAAGCAGTCATCACTTATTACCTGCTTTGCCTGGTTCAGAAAATACAACAGTAAATTACACTGTTCTATTAAGGACAGTTTTCTGAATGTGTTGCACAAAATGTAATCAGCATTTCGGAAAATATGGCTGTCCAAAAGATGCATACCGGGCATATTTATAAAAACAAGGAGTCCCAAGCAAGCTTAGCATTTGTGATCCAAGAACATATGCTAAGTAAGAGAAACATTACACTCCCCATGAAAAGTCTTACGGGCTAAAGCTCATGATTATTCTTTTGTCAAAATGATCTACCGTACAAAACTTCAATTTTCTTTTCCTCTCACTATACTCAGCCAATTGCAATTCCTTTCCTTCTCTGATTGGAAAGGAAAACACTACCCTGGTTGCGTTTTTGATCCCACTTTGTGCGACGATAGAGCTGCAAATACCAGCACAAATGGAATTACACATCTGAAATTTGGTATGACAAACTATAATTATAGTTCGGAGAGGCTTTCATTGTTAAAATAAATACAAAATGCCGTTACCATTGTCTGAAGTGGAACAATAATGCAACGGCATATTGTTATTTAGACTGTTGAGATGTTCATCTGTCTAAATGCCAACTGGCCTGTGCACTTAGGTGATGTGAGAATTTCACTCTCAAGAGGCAGCAACATCTTGTGCATGACCCCTCAAGATTTAAGTTTAAACAATTAGAGACCACTGAATGCTCACAAGAATGCTCATTAGCCCAATTTATATACATTTGAACCCTCTGGATTCATATGACACTATGGTTAGAGCGCCACTGAAATCACTCATCATCTTTGGTGCATTTTCTCATCATTGTTAGCTGAATGCTTTACAGTGAAGCTTGTTTCATTTATATGGTGCTGTGAACATTCAAAAAATAAATGCCAAGAGCTTCAAAGATGTAATCAATAAAAATGGAAACCAAGTATAAGATGGCAATATTAGGAGAGTTTGGCCACAAGTTTGATCAGGTATGTAGATTTCAAGGACGCTTATAAAAAAGATGAAGGTGGTGTTGGAAAAATTTCAGGAGAACATTTAGCACATTTGGCCCAGGCAGCTGGACTCAACCTCGAGAACTGGGGTGAAGAAAACAGAGAAAGGATATTCAAGATCAGGGGAATGGAGTCTTGGAGCTCTCATTTACAGATTTAGGAAGGGAAGAATTGAGCTCAAAGGTTCACTACCAATGTAGGTCAGTAAGTAAAAGAACAACATGTAAACAGTAAAAGTTAGGATAAACCTAAGGTTTGGATGAGCAGTCTATAAGATCTATAAATTAGAAGCTGGACAAGACAGCACGGGAACAGTCAAATTTGGAGGTGATAAAGACATGGATGAGCTATGATAGGCTGTTGCATTTTGACAGTTTGGATTTTAAAAGAGATATAGGAGTGTTGGTGGTTTTGTCAGGGTTCGTAGGGGGAAAAAGAACTAGGGCAGAAAGCCTTTCTGGAATAGTGAACTAATCCACCAGGGAATCCCTGGAACATTATTGGAGAATGATTTATACTGCAGTGATTTATGACAGATGAAGTAAACACTGAAGGAAATTAGATGGTTCCCTAAACCAAAAATCAAATTAACAGACAAAGTTTTGAGAACAGTTCAGGAGACCGGAGTTCCAAGCAAGCATAGGTGCTCAGAGAGATTTTCTTAGAGCAGTTAAAGGAATAAGTTAACTCAGAAAATTTAGTATGTGCAACTTCTAGACCAGTAACATTCAATTAGAAAGCTACAGGTTATTAGGAAAGAAAATCTAAACTCTTGGTATTAAGCATACCAACAGAAGACTCCATAGTTCAGAGGGTAGAAATTGTTAAGTCAAACTTAAAGATTTGATAGATGGAGGTACAATTTCTCTGTATTTTATTTTTTGTAGTAAAGCACCAAGGTTCTTGTGCGACAGTGATTGGTGTCAAGTTTCTTTAATATTGTGAAGCAGTGCTCATCTAGGCCGAAGGCGAGTATTCCACCTCACTCCTGATTTATATGTTCTAAATGATGGGCAGAGTATGGCAAGCAAGCCGCCTCCAGATTCCCTAAATCATTCAAGATAAAGCAACCCACTTGGCCAGCATCCCCATTCAGCATCTTACACACTGGCAATGTGCACTGTCTACAAGATGTATTGTAACAAATCACCAAGACTCCTTCATCCGTGCCTTGCAAATGCACCATTTCTATCACCGAGAAAGGACAAAGGCAGCAGAAGTACGGGAACTCCACCAACCTAAAGTTCCCCTTCAATCAACTCAATATCTTAATTTGCAACTTTATCATAATTGTTTTACTGTTACTGGGTCAAAATCTTATAATTTCCTTCCTAACAGCACTGTGGGCACACTGATAGCCCATGGACTGTAGCAGCTTAATAAAACAGCTTGCTGTCACCATTTAAAGATTGATGAAGGACAGGCAATAAAATAGTGGCCTCAGCAGCAATGCACTCATGTCACAAGTAAATGAGAAATGAACAAATTAAGCAGACGGTAAAGTTAAACAGCAATGGCTACTGTGGCATAAAGAGGCAATTAATAAAGTTTCTGGAAAAAAAAGGTGGACAGGATTACTTTTCAATATGTTGCCCAAATTGCTTTTCCTTAGTCAGATATGTTTTTTGATGAACTGCACAAACTACTTGCGAACATTTGGAATGTTGGAGTGTAGTAGAAAAGACCTTACTGCTTCTCTCTCTCTGTCCATAATAGTTTCCAATTCTTCAAAGTGACGCAGTTTTATTTCCAGCTTCTTCATTTGAGTTTCCACCAGAAGAGCAACAAGTGACTTGATCTTCCTCTCCTCCACCGCTGCAAGGTGCTGAAGTAAATAGAGTAAGAGGTGATTCAAGAACAAATTCCATTGTGGAACAGTCCAGCAAAAAATAATTAATAAAACTTGTCTTCTGGCAAAGATTAGGTTTAAAAATGGAATAGAAAATGACAGAAAACCTGGAACCAAAAATATTGAAAACGATACAAAACATCTGCAGTCAACTTAAGTGTCAGGCAAGAGCCTTTCATGGTTATTTTCCATAGTCTATTGGATTTCACTGTTTGCGAGCAATGACAAGTCTTCTACAATTTGTCAGAACAGATCATTCACAAATTCATTATCCAGTTTCACTTCAACTACCCGACTAAAATACCCTGCCTCAGCCTGTAGCCACTCTAACAAAGAGATCTGCTATCTAGTATGTTATGCTCTTTCTGCTCTCTTTCAAAGGCTAGGATATTGGATTCCCTCCCAAGTAACATATCCACAAAAGGGGTGCAGGTAGAGAAAACTATTGTCCATCTGTTACTTAGGAGTCCACGTGGCTAGTTGTGCACACCAGCAGCCCAGGGATCTCACCTTAGACATGCAAAACTAAGCAAGGAGCCCATTAGCTTCACTAATGTGACTGGGTGTCATCCATAGACATTCACTAAGAGACTAACAATTTAGTAGGACAATGGATCAGAAGACAGACATCAATGGCATGCAAGACACGTATAAATCATGGTATTCACTGAGACAACTAAGTTGCCTGTGAGCAGTCCGAAACCTTATGCGGTACAAGTCCCATTGTCAGGAAGTCAATTACAATGCTGACTTTTCACAACTACTCTAACTCTATGATGTTGACTTGAACAATCATAATGAATTTGATTACAACATATAAATGAGCAAATTGTGCATAGAGCTCGTTGGTCTGGGAAATAAAAACTGTATCAATAGGTTCAAATCAACACAAAATTTTTCACGGTATTACAACAGGCACTGTTTAAGCTTCAACCGAAGAACAGAGGTCCCATTTGCTTTTTAGGTGTAGTTAAAGATCTCACAATGGCACCTGAACGTCTCTCCTGGGCCAACATTTTACCTTAATACCATCAATTCTGGTCAATCATCCAACAGCTGTTAAGCAACGATAAGAAAGGGTTTTAGTAATACGATTTCCATTTGCTCATCAAAAGGAAGCAGGGTTGGTGAATGAAGAATGCAGACTTGCTTCCAGTCAATGACATGGAACGAAATATTCATGCCCACTAATTGAGGGAGTTTGAGAGACCTGATGTATTGAAAGTAAATAAACTTAAGTTGCATGTTTTGTTGATGTTTGCATTGTTTCTTTTCTAACACAGAGACTGGTAATTGTAATTTCTTCCTGGATTTCAATTTCTTTTGTGCAGAGGTTATTAAGGCAAGCAGATGCTAACCCCAACAGCAGAAATTAGAACTCCAGTAATGGAGAAAGAGAAATTCATTGATTCAAGTGTTATGGTATAAACTACCAGTTAAGCCGAGTAAGTGCATTTTTTATCTATAATTATACACTGCATTGTCAGCTTTGCACTGATGCTGGAACTTATTTCAGAGTCAAAGCATGATGGCACCATATCCATTGGGATATAATCAAAGCTCACATATCAACGTGGTACGATGGGAGTCCTACAATTTCAGAGGTATATCTTTTGGATAGAATGATCAACTTGAGTTTTGACTACCTGCTTGGGTGGATGCATTACAATATTCAAAGTAGCACAAGGAAATTTCTTAAAATGCTGCTAACACTGAGGTGCTGCTGCTTGTGCAAATAATGAGACGATCTATTGATTCAACTTTATAAAACAGCTTTTTGGCTTAGTAATACGATTTCCATTTGCTCATCAAAAGGAAGCAGGGTTGGTGAATGAAGAATGCAGACTTGCTTCCAGTCAATGACATGGAACGAAATATTCATGCCCACTAATTGAGGGAGTTTGAGAGACCTGATGTATTGAAAGTAAATAAAACAGGAATCAAGCTGATGGCTGGAATAAAGTTAGTTACAATCATGAAAGGAGAGTTCAAGTTGTGGCCTGTCAGATTGTGAATCAGAACGCAAATCCTTTGGTAAAAATTCTTTTATCCTTCAAGGAAATGACATGAGGAACGAAACAGCACCATCCATGATACTTGCTGAGCATATTGTGAGAGAAAGGACTCCATCTTGGAGGGAGTTTTCCATAACTTCAATTTTACTAGGGCTTTTTTTATGTTGTACTCAAGTGAAATGCTACCTCAATATCAACCATTATTTGTCATTTAACTCGCTGCTGTTTGTGTGACCTTGCAGCTAACTGTGCTGCTGCATATACAGATTATATTTCTGAAGTACATTGATTGAAGCATTTGGAAAATATCCCTAGGGCATGAAAAACACTATAAAATGTAAGTCTGAACAAAAACTTTACAGCAGAAGATGAAACTTACCTTTGCCTTTGTAGCAGCTGAAGCCAGTGCTGCTGCAGCAGCAGTGACTATGTTCCCTTCACCAATGTGTTGCTCTAGTTTCTTCTTCCCAACATCTAATTCTTTGTCTTTGGCAGTGACATCAATGTTTTCCTTGTTCTCCTCTTTGTCTTTTTCATCTGCTACAACTATCAGATAAGAGACAAAGTAAATTTAGGAAAGCACAGAAATTTAAACATAGCTCCATAAATAACCAATATTGTTAGTTTTATGTACATTTATTTCTGAAAAGCATAAATGTATCAATCCATTTGGCTTTCAAAATCAGTGCTTGATCTTTCATATAAAATATACCATAGAGATGCATGCTTCTTTTTTGACAGATGCTTAAAAACTAGTTGAAATCCTGTGAGTTCTCCAGAAGCACAGCTAGTGCAAAGGTGTCTCATTAGTAATTAGACATAGAGCCTGGCAGATGGCAGGGACTCACCCACATAGAAAAAGGCAAGAGTGACACTGTACCATGGATACTTTACTTTCAATGCACCAAAACATCCAACCTCAGTTCATAACAATCTGTACTGATGACCCCTCACCTTCCAAACAGTGAACTTAGGGAATGAGACTGTCACAGGTGCACTGTGGAACTTAAAAGCACATGCATTTTTACTTGTTGTAGTTTTATCCTGATCTCCAATAATTCCCTACATCTGCCGAGTGAATCTTGATCTAAACATACATTGTGACAAGACATGGGCACACAGATACAAAATGACTAAAGACAAATTCAGACCTAATGTCAGGAAATTTTTCAGAAGATACAACATGGAAACAGGATGCTGTTCACAACCATTAATTATGTTCAGTCTCCACGAACAACAGTTCTCATCCTATTTAGCCATGGTAAGGTAAATGAAGGCCCATGGGAATGGGGTGGGGGTGCTAGATTTTTGTGGGATGGTCTTCAGAGGCTTAGTGCAGACTCGATTGGTTGAATGGCTTCTTTCTGCACTGTAGGGATTCTATGAAATAGTACTTACACTAACCTTTCTCAGTTTTAAATTCTTCAAACTATTGATTGATTGATTTTATTGTCACGTATACTGAAATACAGTGAAAAGCTTTGTTTAGAGCAGTACAGGCAGATCACAGCAAGCAAAGGATATACAAATCAAAAAGACTTAGAGGCATACAAGTTACATTGCAGGTTACATTATTTGAGGGTAGAGAATACATTCAACAGTCTGATAATGGTGGAAAGAAAACATTCCTGAATCTGCTTGTGCATGTGTTCAGGCTTCTGTATCTTCTGCCTGATGGAAGAGGTTGTAGGAGGTTATTGCTAGAGTGCGATGGGTATTTGATGACGTTGGCTGCTTTTCTGCAGCAGCAAGCCGTGGAAATAGAGTCCATGGATGAAAGATTGGCTTCCGTAATGGTCTGTGCTGTGCACACCACGTTCTGTAGTTTCTTACTGTCCTGGACAGAGCAGTTGCCATACCAGGCTGTTATGCACCCGAACAGTACGCTTTCAACAGTTCGTCTCAAAGTTGTTGAGGGACCTTATGAACATGGCAAATTTCCTGAGCCACCTGAGGAAGAAGAGGCATCGCTGTGCCTGCTTGACAGTCGCATTTACGTGGGAAGTCCAGGACACGTCATTGGTCATCGTCACTCTGATGAACTTGATACTCTTCAACCTCTCAACCTCAGTTTCATTGATGTAGATGGGGCCATATTCTCCTCCTTTCTTCCTGGATTCAATGATCAGTTCTTTAGTTTTGCAGATGTTGAGGGACAAGTTGTTTTCATTGCACCACATTACCAAGACCTCTATCTCCCTTCTGTATTTTGATTGTCATTGCTAGATATCCATCCCACTACGGCGGTGTCGTCAGCGAGCTTGCAGATAGCGTTTGTTCAGAATTTGACAACACAGTCATAGGTGTACAGGGAGTACAGTAGAGGGGTGAAGAAGCATCCTTGGGGGCTCCAGTGTGGAGTGTTATTGTGGCGGAGGTGCAGTTACCTGTCCTCACTGCTTGCAGAGGGCAGAGCCGGGACCAAGGTCACACACATCACCTCAATATCTCTATACTACTTTCTAATTTTTAAAAGAATCCACTGTTTTCATATTTCCTTCTGTCAGGCAATCTCTCAATGATGTAATGGACCAGACGTGATGCCTCCAAATATATTAGGGTAACCTAGACCCTAACATTATCTTATTTATGACTGGTCAAACTAATCAACGTTAAGCCAAACAATTTATTTAAACACTGTAGTTAAAATACAAACAAAAGAAAGATGAATTTAGAGTAACTTAACAGAATAATTGATACATTGACTATAACTAATTATTGGAATCTTTTCTGGGGTAGAAGTAACCTGCATAAGAATGATGGATTGCACTTGAATTGGAAGGGGACCAATACTCTGGCAGGGAGATTGGCGAGAGCTGCTCAGGAGGATTTAAACTTGTAAGGGGTAGGTGGGACGGGGGGCGGGGGAACGAGGGGGTGGTGGTAGTGGTTTAGTGAAGAGACAGATCAGTCCGAGTCCGGTGAGGTTGGGAAAAGGTACAAGTCAAACAGTCAGGGTAGGCAGAAACAAAAGCAGAGAATAAGGTAGGACTGACAAAATAAACTACATTTATTTAAATGCAAAAGGCCTAATAGGTAAGGCAGATGAAATCAGGGCATAGTTAGGAACATGGGACTGGGATATCATAGCAATTACAGAGTTGTGGCTCAGGGATGGACAGAATTGGAAGCTTAACATTCCAGGGTAGAGATGATATAGCAAGGATAGAAAAGGGGGCAAGAGAAGAGGGGGAGTGGTGTTTTTAATTTGGGATAACGCTATGGTTGTACTTCAGGAGGATATTCCTGGGAATACATCCAGGGAAGTTATTTGGGTGGAACTGAGAAATAAGAAAGGGACATTTTTTGTACCCTATTGGGATTGTACCGTAGAACCCCCCTCAATAGTCAGTGGGAAACTGAGAAGCAAATTTGTAACAAGATCTCAGTTATCTGTAAGAATACTCGGGTGGTTATAGTGGGAGATTTTAACTTTCCAAACAGAGACTGCTGTAATGTTAAGGGCTTGGATGGACAGAAATGTGTTAAGCGTGTAAAGAAAATTTTCTGATTCAGCATGTGGATAAATCTACTAGACAAGGCGGAAAAATTGACCTACTCAATTTCTGAGGAAGAGTCACCAGGCCCAAAACGTTAACTCTGACTTTTTTCTTCACAGATGCTGCCAGACCTGCTGAGCTTTTCCAGCAACTTCTGATTTGTTTGCAATCCATATGGACTTCAGCAAGGCATTCAACAAGGTTCCTCATGGTAGGCTGATTAGTAAGGTTAGATCACACAGAATACAGGGAGAACTACCCATTTGGATACAGAACTGGCTCGAAGTAGAAGACAGTATGGTGGTGGACAATTCCTTTTCAGACTAGATGCCTGTGGCCAACGGTGTGCCACAAGGATCTGTGCTGGGTCCACTGTTTTTCTTCATTTATATAAATGATTTGGATGTGAACATAGGAAGAATGGTTAGTAACTGTGCAGACAACACCACACTTGTGCAGAAGGTTACCTTAGAGTACAATGGAATCTGAATCAGATGGGCCAATGGGCCGAGGAGTGGTAGACGGAGCTTAATTTAAATAAATGTGAGGGGCTGCATTTTGAAACGGCAAATCAGGACAGGATTTATACACTTAATGGGAAGGTCGTGAAGTGTGTTGCTGAACAAAGAGACTTTGGAGTGCAAGTTCATAGTTCCTTGAAAATGGAGTCACAGGTAGATAGGATAGTGAAAGTGGCATTTGGTATGCTTACCTTTATTGGTCAGTGCATTGAGTATAGGAGCTGGGAGGTCATGTTGCGGCTATACAGGACATTGGTCAAACCACTTTTGGAGTACTGCGTGAAATTCTGGTCTCCCTGCAATGGCAAGGATGATGTGAAACTGCAAAGGGTTCAGAAAAGATTTACAAGGATGTTGCCAAGGTTGGAGGGTTTGAGCTACAGGGAGAGGATGAATAGGCCGAGCCTATTTTCCTGGAAGCATCGGAGGCTGAGGAGTGACCATATAGAGGTTTATAAAATCATGATAGGCATGGATCAGGCAAATCAATAAGGTCATTTCCCCAGGGTGGGGGAGCCCAAAATGAGATGGCATAGGTTTAAGGCGAGAGGAGAAAGATTTAAATGGGACCCAAGGGGCAACTTTTACATGCAGAAAGTGGTGCCTGTATGGAATGAGCTACCAGAGGAAGTAGTGGAGGCTGGTACAATTACAACATTTAAAAAGCATCTGGATGGGTATATGAATAGGAAGGGTTTAGAGGGATAGGGGCCAAATGCTGGCAACTGGGATTAGATTTATTTAGAATATCTGGTCGAATTGGACTGAAGGTCTGTTTCCACGCTGTACAGCTCTATGTCTCTATAACTGCCCCAATATAGTAACATCCCATAAACAGACTCCTTGGCAAAAAGGAAAATTCAGAAAGAGGTTCTCACATTCAGTTCTCCAATCCAGGAGGAAATAACATCAAGAGACAATTCAGAGAGAGCAGCAACCAGGAGGCATGTACTGAAGCTTCCAACTCGATTGATATCACAATAGCTTCTGTTTAAAGTTAAACCTAAAAAGTACCTAGAAATCCTGATCAGAGAGACTTGGCCACACCCATTCAGGCTGTTCAAAAAAAAAATCCAAGGTATCCCAAGCCATTTACTCTAGTGATTCTGGGAGGTTGCTCAGCACCTCTGCCTCACAATCTCACTTCAAAAATAAAAACAGGACAAAATAATTTCGTAAAGTCACAGCATTGTCACAATAAATCTGTGCTGCATCCTCCACGTTGGTACTTAACCACCAATCAAACGGAGTCTAAACGTCTTTATTCACTCACTTGTGCAACATAGGCATTGGTGGCTGGGCCACTATTTGTTGCCCATATTAAGTTTCTCCAGAAAGTGGTGTTGTATTGCCTTTTTGAACCACCAAAGGTCACATACTATAGGTGGACCCACTTCCTTGCAGAGAAGGCATTTCCAGGATTTTGACCCTGCGGCAATGAAGCAATAGTGCTATATTCCCAAATCAGGATAGCGAGTGGCTTGGAAGAGAACTTGCAAGCAGCAACGTTTGCATGTATCTGCTACATACAATACTCCAAACATACTAATGAAATCTTGGCAAGATAATCCACTATCCGCTCTCATTGCTTCTTGCTAATTTGTAATACAGTTTTTCACACATACTGTATTTTCACACATTTCAATTTTCTCCGTTAGACTCTTGCACAGTATTTTGATGATTTTCCTAAGTCATCTCAACTTTAGAGTATCGTGGAATGCCACAGAATTTAGACCGTCTAATGTGATGAACGAACTTGCGCAGATTCTTGGGTACAACTACAAATTCAATTAATCCCACTCCTCAGCCTTTTCAGCATATGCTCTGACATAATTTTCCCTTGAAGTATTTACCTATTCTCTTGCATATTACTCTTTATTCTTCTTCCTCTGCCTTTTAATATCAAAGAGTACAACAACTTGCCATGTAAATGAAAACGTTTCCTCATGCTGTTCCTGGCTCTTTTCCTGGCAGCATACATTTTTCCTTCTCCACTGGACAGAATTTCTCCTTATTCACTATCAAAACTGCATCATTAGTCTGAACATATCAACAAATCAAAAAAAAAGACTGTCAGAACTCTAAGAACAACAAATTTGGCTGGTCTAGTCGTTCTGTGAAATTTGAAACCCTCATCCTGTGGACAGGTCAATAAATTACCACTACATTTCCCCCATAATCCAGTGCCTCCAAATAAACCAACATTTTCGAAACCTGTTGCATTTACTTCCTGACCGCAAACAAAAGGTTAAGTTTAAAATAATTGAGAAAGCACAGTTCCGAGTGAGACTTTTGAAAGATTTTACAATCCATACTCAGACCTAGGTAACAAGATTCAGGCAGTTAGATCATTATTGTCACGTTACTCTTCTGCCAAAACAGTAATGGCATAAAAGGAATCCATAGCAAGCCAGGTCACAAAATCATAAGCTATACATTAGGTGGTCAGTTTGGAAGATGTTGTGATAGCAATTTAAGTGAATGATTCTGATCTCCCTTTAACTGCAATTTCTCTGCAATGGTTACACCCATTAACCTGAATTTGTGTAGTTAATTTATCTATTTTGTTCTGAATACTACACACATTCAAATAAAGAGCCATTAATTTTGCCTTTTTACTATTTTTCTCCATTTTTACCCAATTTAATGCTTTTTCAAAAATGCTTATATGTTCTGCCCTTTCTTATCCCACACGGCATGTCATTATCCAAATAGCCTCGCTGTAATGTTGCCATAGCCTCTGCTTTCTAAGCATAAGTTCCACTTCTCCCAAAATGCTCTCCAATTAATTTAAAGCCCTTTCTCCAGCCTTATTTTTCAATCTGTCAGCACACTGGCTGCAGCACAGTTCAACTGTAACCCAGCCCACCACAACACTCTGCTTCTACCCAGTACAAGTGCCAGTGCCCCATGAACCGAAAGCCATTCCACTCACCCCAATCTTGATGCTCTGCTCGTTTGCCCGTGACTCAGATATAATTCAGAGATTATTACCTTGGAGGCTCTGCTTTTTAATGCAGCTCTTAACTGCTCAAAGCCTTTCAATGAAACCTCATTTTTAGTCTTACCAATGTCATTGGTACCAACATGGATGATGACCACTGAATCCCTCTCCAAGTTCCCCTTTAGCCCCGAGATGTCATTAACCCTGACAGTAGGCAGACAACACAGCCTATGGGGCTCCTGTTCACAGATATAGAAATCAGCACCCATCCTCTACCAAAACTACATTCCTTCTTCTGTCCCCCACTTGAATGGCTTCCTGTACCATAGTGCTATGGTCAGTTTGCTCATCCTTCCTGCAGTCGCCATTCTCATCTACACAGCTTGCTAGAATCTTGTAACTGCTGGACAATCGCAGAGGCCGAGGCTCCTCAATTTTAAACCCTTAACTCATACCTGCTTCATCTGTGGTCATACTCTATGGTGCCCGATTAGAAATTCTGAATTACCTAATTTGAAAAGTGTGACCACCCTTCAGAGAAAAAAGTGTCCAATTCAACATCTCCTTGGTGAAGATTCTCCACGCCCAGAATCAACCTAGTAAACCACTTCTGCTTCTCCAATGCTAATACATCCTTCCTTAGACAAGGGGACCAAAACTGTTCTCTGTATCCTAGGTGGGATACAATTGTCTTGTATAGCTTTACCAAGACTTCCCTATTTTTATGCTGCACTCTTCCAAATCAAGACCAACATTCCATTTGCTGTCCAGTTACCTGAACTTGAATGCTAGCTCTTTATGACTTATGCATGATGACTCAAATCCCTGTGCTGCAATTTTTCTCAATTTAAACAATATTCAGCTCCATTATTCTTTCTAAGTGCATAACCTCATATTTTCCCACATTATATTCCATCTGCAAGGCTTTTGCCAAGTTGTTTAAACTCTCTCCAGCCCCTTGTAGACACTGTCATTCTCACCATTTGCCCTCTCACCCACTTTTGTGCCCTCTACAAACCTAGTTGTTGTGCATTCATTTTTCTCATCCAAGTCATTAATATTATTGTAAATGACTGCGGGCCCAGCACTGAACCCTGTGGCACTCCACTAGTCACAGGTTGCCATTCTGAAAACGTCCCCTTATTTGAACTTCTGTCTTATATTATTTAACCAACTCTCTATCCAAGCTAAAATATTACCCCAACACTAGGTACTCTTAGCTCATTGAAAAGGCATCAGATACAAAGCTACTTTTTGAAATACATGTATTTATTCTTTAAGGTTTTTACGAAGATTTGTAGCTCCGGTTGTGGATGAGGTTGTTGGCTTGCTCGCCGAGCTTGGCTGGTTACAGTACAGACACTTCACCACCATGCTAGGTAACATCATCAGTCGTAGTGTGGCTGTGGGCTCGTGTGCTACCATGAATCCTAGTGGTCATAGGAGTTTCGTTGTCAGTTCTGATATGTTCTTGATATGGGGCAGGGTGGCCAGTGTATTGGGGCGTACTGTGTCCTCAGCGTTGTCTACGCGACCATCCTAGCTCAACAAAACCACAGACACGCACGGGAATTCCTAGAAATAGTAAGAACTGCCGATGCTGGAGTCCAAGATAGCACAGTGTGGAGTTGGAGGTACACAGCAGGCCAGGCAGCATCAGAGGAACAAGAAAGCTGACGTTTTGGGTCAGGACCCTTCTTCAGAAATGGTGGTGGGGGGAGGGGGGGGGAGGGGGCTCTGAAATAAATAGAGAGGAGGGGGGGGGCGGGGAAGGTAGGTGGCATGGTGATAGATGAATGCAGGTAGGCAGTGGTGGGGATTGGTCAGTGAGGTGGGAGGAGCGGATAGGTGGGAGAGAAGATGGATAGGTCAAGAAGGCGGGGATGACAGGGAGGGTTGGTCATGGGATGAGGCCGGGGGTGGGGAGATTTTGAAGCTATAGCTTCTCTCCCACCTATCCGCTCCTCCCACCTCACTGACCAACCCCGACCACTGCCTACCTGCACTCATCTATCACCATCCCATCTACATTCCTCAGCTCCACCCCTCCTCTCTCTCCTTATTTCAGAGCCCACTCCCCCCTCCCCCATTTCTGAAGAAGGGTCCCGACCTGAAACGTCAGCTTTCCTGCTCCTCTGATGCTGCCTGGCCTGCGGAATTCCTACAGGCCTGGTTTTCAACCCATAATACAATCAATCTACAAACATGTAGAATTAGACCCCATATACAAACCCAGGCAGAACAGAACTGGAAATGACACAACCCAACTTAACAGACCGGATCATATAAATACCAAGCACAGTAGAACAACATCGCTTCATTGGAGGCCGCATTGATGACTTTACCTACCACGGTGACAAAACATCTGCATGATAACTAGCCAGCTTGGTGAGCAAGTCAACAACGACATATTTATTCCAATCATTTCTCACCTACTCTCATAGGCCTTGTTGGAGATGGTCCCTGTATGGCACTTGCAGCACAAGTTATTTGCCACTAGTCAGTTCAAGCCTGGATATTGTCCAGGTCTTGCCACATTTGTGCTTGGACTGCTTCAGCATCTGAGAAGTAGTGAAACATGCTGAATGTTGAGTAATCATCAGCCGACAGCCCCACATCTGACTTATGACTGAAGGATTGTTCCTCGATTATTAGCTTTGAGGACCTATTTTTTCATTTATTTCCTAGCTCTTTGTATTCTACTTGTAGAACTTCATCTGTTTTCACCCATGTCATTGGGACTGATATATACCATGATCTCTGGCTGCTCACCCAACCCCTTCAGAATATCTGGCAGCCACTTACAGACATTCTTGACCCCAGCACCAGAGACGCAAAGTACCAATGCTGGTGCCCAGTTTGCAGGTGCAGAAGCGCCATCTTTTTATGACTGAATCCCCAATCACTATTGCTCTCTCACTCATTTGCTCCAGCCACCACCTGCCCAGCCAAACAAAAAGCCCTGTCAGACCATGCAGCTGAACCACTTGTGGTGCCATGGACATGGCTCTTGTTGCATTTTATTGAAGAATCATCTCACCCAGCAGGATCCGAAACAGAAAATCTCAGAAAGAGATGGGCCCAGAGGACTCCTGTATTACCTGCCAAGTGCTTTTACTGCCTGGTGTCATCCATTAGCTTTCTGCCTCTGTACTCTTTACCTCAGTACATACTGTAAATGAAAATCCCAGCCTTGCAGATTCTCCAGTGACTTCAACTGCCGCTCCATATCCAAAACAGATTTCAAGTAGCTAAAACTGGAGAAACTTCCTGCACTCTGGACACTGGAAATTTCTGTGACTTGCAAATACTGTAAATTTCAAGCCTCCAGTTGTTTCCTCCATCTGTAAATGTAACAAAAAACTCTCCTTTTCTAACATGCAACTGCCAGTTGGAGTCCTAACAATGATGCAAAACTATTGAAGAAGAAATTGAAGCATCAGCTAAACCAGATGCACAAAAAAAAAGGATGGATTGACAAATTTCCCTAACCACTACCTGCAGTTTGAAATGTGGCCATAGCAAGTGCAGAGTAATCACAAGGCAGCATGCCCACTTGTCTGTTGAAATTGCATTTGACCAAATAAACCTGTGTAGAAATGGCAATCAATCATTCTTGAAAGAATTTCTTTAATGAACACATGCATTATTCAGTACTGCTACTGGAACAAAACAAAATGAACTTATTCAGAAAATGCCTCTGCAACAGGGCCTCACTTCACAACCTCATTCTGTCTCACCCCACATAAAGCTTTCATTAAACATTTAACATGAATTTGAATGGAGCAAGACGACGGCTTTCAAGATTGCAGCCTGCAGAGTGAAGTAGAAACAAACTGAATTCCTGCCATTTAAGAAAAAAAAACACCATTCCATATGTTAACTGGGCTCATCAAGAGCTCAGCAAAGCTGGCTATCAAGATCTGAAAGTCCAAACTAGCCCATGAATGTTACAGGATACACCAGACATTAGAATTGACTATTAAAGCAATTTAACACTCCACACTCTATAATAAACATGACCTAAATTTGCCTCCTCACTAATTGTCTTCCTTCCACACCTTCTGATCAGACTGACTCTTCAGAATGTGGTAGTACAGTGAATATGCTACTGAACTAGCACCACAGATATTTTGCATTCCAATTCCATTACAGTAAATGAGGAAACTAAATTCATCAAATAGGGTTAATTTTATGATACACAAACAGGAGGCTGGAAGAACACAGCGAGCCAGGCAGCATCTGGAGGAAAGGAACAGTTAACGTTTCGCGTATAACCCTCTTTCTGAACTGGCAAAATCCAGAAGGGCTACACCCGAAACACCGACTGCTCCTTTCCTCCAGATGCTGCTTGGCTTAGTGGTTCTTCCAGCCTCCTGCTTGTCGTCCTTGGATTCCAGCATCTGCAGTTTTTTAAATCTCTAATCAAGGTTAATTTTATGCTCCCGTTTTAAAATAGGTTAAAAGCTGGAACCAGAGAAACAAGCATGAAAAGCTGTTGGATTTTAAAACCCAACCTGTTCACCTCCTTCTGGTAAACAAATTTGGCAGCCCCATCCAGGATGCAACTTCAGAATTGAACTAAATGATCTTTACAACTTTTAGGAGGTGGCCCATAATTAATAATATAAATGTTGAGCACCGCCTTTGCAGGGCAGTTCGTAATGGTCAAAAATGCAACCTTGATGGAATAATCCACAAAGAACAACCACGTTTTGTTGAGTGTTTTGAAACTGTCTAAATTACAAATATGGAACTAGCATCAATTGTCATAAATGGAGATTCACAATCAAGTTGAATCTCAATAAATATTTGCACACACATCTGTCATTCAACTTTCCTTGACCTGTATGGCCTATTCCTACTTAGAAATAGCTCAAGAACTGATATTTCCTGCAACAGTGTCACATTTGTTTCATTCCCATTCTGTACTGCACAAGAGAAAAGCTGCATACTTAACACTGCTGGAATATCTTGCAACATTGCACAGAGTTTGACTGAACTGTTATCACTTAGATTGAAAGTGGCTTCACATGGAACATACGCTCAGATAAAATCTGACCAGCAGTTATGAGAACACAAGCTGCTGGTGACCCAATGCTGCAATGTAATTTTTTCTATTTATTCTTCTATGGGAAGCAGGTGTTGCTGGCAAGGTCAGCATTTGTTGTCCGGACCTAGCTGCTCTTAAATGGATTGCTCTCTCGGTCATTACAGAGGATGATGAAGAGTCAACTCAAATTGCTACGGGTTTGGCATTACAGGTACGCTACATCAGGCAAGGACAGCAGGCTTCCTTCCCAATTGACATTAGTAAACCAGATATTTGTTTTAAAACAACAATAAAAGAGATTATATGGTTGCTATTAGACCAGTTTTAATTCCAGACATTTTTCTGAAATAAAATTAGACTATTTGCCATGGTAGGATTCAAACCCTAGTCCCCAGAACATTTAACATGGTGGTGTGGATTACCAGTCACAGACAATGCCACAAGTCACAGACAATGCCACAAGCCACTGCCTCCTGAGGCACTACTGTCCCTTTAATGAAATCATGATTTTAACACTTCCGATTCCAGTTTTTTTTTAAATTGGCAGCCATGCAGATCAAACTGCTAAGCTTTGTTAAAATTCAAGTACCAGTTTGCCAGGTTGCACTAAATTAGGAGGAGACTTAAGGACACATTTATCTCTGTCTCTCTTTATTAATTAAAACTAGATGTCTATAAAGTTAAAGACATATCAGTTTGCAATAAAACCTCTCATTTTAAAATTGGGGAAGACCTCATCATTGATTAATCAGTTACAAGAGTCATTTAAGTACAACCGTGAAGAGTTGATACAGGGGTGTAATTTCTCTGACCCAAACTTCTTCTATCAAGAATCAGGTTCAAACTTTGTTTTGCGACATGTGTAAGATAATTTTGACTGTCTAATATTTATAGTTTTTTTTTTTTTTTAAAAAAGAAATGCTTTTGAATAACAAACTTCTGTTTCTATTGTTCATCTTGTGCATTTGTGTAGTTGGTACATATTGCTGCTATTGAGCAACGGTGGTGGAGGGAATAGATGCTTATGGATGTAGTGCCAATTAAGCAGGCTGCATTATGCTGGATGGTGTCAAGCTTCTTGAGTGTTCAGGCTGCACTCATCCAGGCAAGTGGGAAGTATTCTACTACAGTCCTGACTTGTGCTTTGCAGATGGGGGCAGACTTTGGGGAGTAAGAAGGTGAGTTATTGCTGCAGTATTCCTTGCCTCTGACCTTCTCTTGCAGCCACTGTGTTTATCAGCGAACTGAATTGAATTTCTAGACAATGGTAACCCCAAAGATGTTGGTAGTGGGGATTCAGTGATGGTAACACCATTAAATGTCAAATGGTGGCGGTTAGATTGTCTCTTATTGGAGATGATTATTGTCTGGAATTTGTGTGACGCAAATGTTACTTGCCACGCATCAGCCCAAGCCTAGATATTGTCCATATCTTGTTGCATTTGAACACGGACTGGTTCAGTATCTGAGGTGTCAGGAACGAAGCTGAACAATGTGCAATCATCTGCAAACATCCCACTTCTGACTTCATGATGGAGGGAAGGTCATTGTTGAAGCAGCGGAAGATAGTTGGGCCTAGAACACTACCCTAAGAAGCAACTGGAGAGATGCCTTGGAGATGAGACGATGACCTCCAATAACCACAATAGTCTTCCTATGTGCCTTATATGACTCCAATCAACAGAGAGTTTGCTCCTGATACTCATTGATTCCAATTTTGCTAGGAGTCCTTAATACTACACTCGGTCAAATGCAGCCCTGATGTCAAAGGCCGTCAAACTCTCCTCACATCTGGGATTCAGCTCTTTTGTTCATGCTCGAAGCAAGGTTGTAAGGAGGCCAGGAGCTGAGCGGCCCTTGTGGAACTCAAATGGGTGTCACTGAGCGCATTATTCTTGAGCAGCTGCTGCTTGATATTGCAGTTGATGACACCTTCCATCACCTTACCGATAATCGACTGTAGACGGATGGGATGGTAACTGACCGGGTTGGATTTTTCCTGCATTTTGTGTGTGCAGGACATACCTGTTCCACATTGTCACGGAGATCCCAGAGTTGTAACCATACTGGAACAGCTTGGCTAAAGTAGACTCTAGGGTCACCGGACCCGAAATGTTAACTCTGTTTTCTCTCCCACAGATGCTGCCAGACCTGCTGAGCTTTTCCAGCAACTTTGTTTTTATTTCTTGATATCACGTGGAATGAACCGAATTGGCTGAAGACTGGAAATCTGTGATGCTGGGAAGCTGAATACTGGAGGCGGCAAAGAAGATTCATCTACTTCTGGTAGAAGATTGTTGCAAATGCTTCAGCCTTATCTTTTTCACTCATATGTAGGGCTCTTCCATAATTGACGATGGGGCTAATTGTGCAGTATCCTCCTCCAGTGAGTTGTTTAGTTGTCCACCACCATTCACTACTGGATGTGGCAGGATTGCAGAGCTTGGACCTGATCCAAAAAAAAGCCCAAAGAACTGCAGATGCTGGAAATCAGAAACAAAAACAGATTTTGCGCAAGCAGGTCTGACAGCATATGTAGAAAGAAAGCAGAGTTAACATTTCAGTTCCAGTGACCCTTCTTCAAAACACCTCAGATCTGACCTGGTCATGGGGTCGCTTAGCTCTTTCCCTTATTGCTTACGGTGTTTGGCATGCAAGTGGTCTTGTTTGGTAGCTTCACCAGGTTGACACCTCATTTTTAGGTATGCCTGGTGCTGCTCCTGGCTTGCCATCTTGGACTCTCCGTTGAACCAGGGTAGCTCTCCTGGCTTGATGGCAATGGTTGAGTTGGGGATATGCCAGGCTAATAGGTTGCAGATTGTGCTGGTGTACAATTCTGCTGCTGCTGACGGTCCACAAAGCCTCACGGGTACTCAGTTTTGAGTTGCTATATCTGTTTGAAGTTATTTAGCACGTTGACAGTATCACACAACAGGATGGCGGGTATTCTCAGTGTAAAGATAGGATATGGTCTCCACAAGGACTGTGCGGTGGTCACTTTTACCAATACGGTCATAGACAGATGCGTCTGCAGTTGGCAAGTACATTTTCCCTCTGTGTTCGTTCTGTCACCATCTGTCACAGACCCAGACTAGCAGCTACATCTTTTAGCATCTGAGCAGCTTGATGAGTAGAGCTTCTGCGAGCTACTCATCACTTTGGACATTGAAACCCTCCGCCCAGAGGACCTTTAGCACTCTTGCCAAGCTCCATGCTTCCTCTATGTGCTTTTCAACATGGAGGAGTACGTATTCATCAGCTGAGGGAGGACAGGACATGTTAATCAGCAGGAGATTTCCTTGCCCATGTTTAACCAGAGGCCACAAGACTTCATGGGGTCCACAGCTGAAGAATCCCAGGGCAACTCCCTCACAGCTGTATACTACTGTGCCTTTTCACAAACTTTTCACATTTGTCACACTCAGAATCGTGGTGATGTACACCATGGAAAGCAACCCTTCGGTCCAACTCATCTATGCCGACCAGATATCCTAAATTAGTCTAGTCCCATTTGCCAGCGTTTGGTCCATATCCCTCAAAGTCCTTCCTATCCATATGCCTTTTAAATGTTGTAATTATACTGGCCTTCACCACTTCCCTCTGGCAGCTCATTCCACACATGCACCACCCTCTGTGTGAAAAGTTGCCCTTTAGGTTCCTTTTAAATCTTTCCCCTCTCACCTTAAATGTGTGCCCTCTAGTTTTGGACTCCCCCGCACTGGGGAAAAGGCCTTGTTTATTCACCCTATCCATGCCCCTCATGATTTTATGAACCTCTATAAAGGTCACCCCTCAGCCTCCGATGCTCCAGGGAAAATAGGCCCAGCTTATTCAGCCTCTCCCTATAGCTTAAACCCTCCAACTGTGGCAACATCCTTGTAAATCTTTTCTGAACCCTTTCAAGTTTCACAACATCGTTCCCATAGCAGGTAGACCAGATTTGGACACAATATTCCAAAAGTGGCCTAAACAATATCCTGTACAGCCACAAAATGACCTCCCAATTCCTATACTCAATGCACTGACAAATAAAGGCAAGCATACCAAACATCATCTTCACTATCCTATCTACCTCTCATCTTACTTTACAAAACACTTGCAATCAAAAAACAAACAGAAACATTCAATTACTATTTCTGTTTAGCATCCAACTCAAAGTAACTGAATCCACAACAGGCACTTCATCCACTTACTTGGCTTAATGTCAGTACTGGCAGCTTCACTTTCTATGGGTTTCTCTGATGCCAGCTCCTTGGGAGATGGGATTTGCATCTTCTCTGCACTTTCAGAAGTTGCTGGAGTCTCCTCTTTTTCAACCTGGTAAAAGACAAGACGCAATTGAATACACTCAGAAATAGTAAGAACTGCTGATGCTGGAGTCAGACATAACACAGTGTGGAGCTGGAGGAGCACAGCAGGCCCAGCAGCATCAGAGGAACAGGAAAGTTGATGTTTTGGGTCAGGACCCTTTTCCAGAAATGGGGGAGGGGGAAGGGAGCTCAGAAATAAATAGAGAGAGGAGGGATGGGGCTGGGGAAGGTAGGTGGGATGGTGATAGGTAGGTAGGTGCATGCAGGCAGTGGTGGGGATTGGTCAGTGAGGTGGGAGGAGCGGATAGGTGGGAAAGAAGACAGACAGGTTGTGTCAGGTCAAGGAGGCGGGGATGAGAGGGAGGGTTGGTCATGGGATGAAGCCGGGGGTGGGGAGATTTTGAAACTGGTAAAGTCAACGTTGAGACCATTGGGTTGTAGGCTCCCAAGGTGGAAATATGAGGTGCTGCTCCTCCAGTTTCCGGGTGGTGTCATTGTGACAGTGGAGGCTGCCCAGGATAGACATGTCGCCCAAGGGAGTGGGAGGGGGAGCTGAAATGGTTTGTGACTGGAAGGTGTTGTCGTTTGCCACGAACACAGCGCAGGTGCTCTACAAAGTGGTCTCCCAGCCTCCCTTGCTAAGGGGTGTTTTTCTGACTGGAGGTCTGTGACCAATGGTGTTCTGCAAGGATCAGTGCTGGGACCTCTGTCATTTGTTATATTAGTAAACTAAAGGAACCTTAGCAGCACTGAAATACAGAGGGATCTTAGGAGGCAAGTCAACAGCTGAAAGTGGCAACACAGTGAATAAGGTGTAAAGAAGGCTTTATGGCATGCTTACTTTCATCAGACTTTAAAAGTTGGCAAGTCACGTTGCAGTTGCATAAGACTTTAGTCTAGTCACATTTGGAGTATTGTGTGCAGTTATAGATAGGATAGATGTGGAGGCTTTGGAGAGGGTGCAAAAGAGGTTTACTAGAATATTGATTCAGAGATAGTGGGAACTGCCGATGCTGGAGAATCTGAGATAACAAGGTGTAGAGCTGGATGAACACAGCAGGCCAAGCAGCATCAGAGGAGCAGGAAAGCTGATGTTTTGGGTCTGCACCCTTCTTCAGAAATGCAATCTCTACACCTTGTTGTCTCTTTACTAGAATATTGCCCGAATTTGAGTGTGTTAGCTTTAAGGAGCAGTTCGACAAACTTTGATTGTTTCCAGTGCTCTAGCAAAAACATAGACCAATAGAAGCACTTAAAATTGAGCGGCATGGATAAAGATGGATAGTCGGAGTCTTTTTCCCCAGTGTGAAAGTGTCAAATATGAGAGGGCATAGATTTAAAGATAAGAAAGGAAAAGTTCAAAGGAGATATACAAACAAAGCTTATTTTTTTCCTCAGAGGGTGGTAGGTGCCTGGAACACACCATCAGGAAGGTGGGCAGACACGATATCAACATTTGAGGCATTTAGGTATACATACGAACTGGCAGGGAATAGAGGAAAATGGACCATCTGCAGGCAGATGGGATTAGTTTAGAATGGCATCATGGTCCAAAGGACCTGTTCTTGCGTTGTACTGTTTTATGTTGGATTTAGTGGCCTGTTTCTATGTTAGAATTACATGCAAATTACTTTCGGAAACTCATCACGAGATTTTTTTTTCAGCTCAACTAAGCAAATTATTAGCAGGTCTCTGCAGCAGCAAAACCAGACTAAAATTGACAAACCTGACTGGAAGGGTTAAATTGATGAGGCAATTTTCTAAGAGAGAAAATGAAACTTTTCTCTAAAGTGCTCTTTTCGAAATTGGGGAATGCTATCAGTATTTGGAATCACACCAATTGCTGTGTAGAATTTTGAAAAGGTAATATTTATAAATAGAATTTCAAGATGAACTATACATTTACAGAACATTTTAAGGGGAGAGAAAAATTTCTAGATTTAATCGATGGAACAACAAACCTCGACAGCTAAAGAAGCTAGCACCCTTGGGATGACAAAAGCAAACGAGGGACACACAAAACATGACAAGTACAGGAAGCCCAAGTTTGGAAGGTTGCAAGACAAAATGAGTTCAGTTCTGTTCTGAGGAAGGGTCACTTGACCTGATATGTTAACTTTGATTTCTCTCCACTGGTGCTGCCAGACCTGCTGAGTTTTTCCAGCAATTTCTATTTTTGTCTCTGATTCACAGCATCCGCAGTTCTTTCAGTTTTTAAAATGAGTTCAGACATAGGAAGCACAAAATAACAAAAAAAAAAACAGTTTCAAACACAAGGATGAAAATTTTGGGTTCAAGCTCATCTTCACTGCTCCCTTGAACCTGTTCCCTGAAAATCTCTCAAACCTAACTCTCTTCCTAGGCACCATGTTAGCTGATACTGTGAATGACACTCTCTCCAAGTCTTGTCACCATCTCTTAAAACGATAGGTACTCACCACCACTTTCCCCTGGGCAACTAGGTATGAGCAATAAATGCTGACATAGCCAGAGATACCCACAAGCCTTGAAAACTACTATTCCGTTTGCAATTTACCCTTCCTCATGAAATACTTACAAAAAAGTTCTCATCTCTGAAATCCAACTCAATTTTGTTTGGTACTTTATATGTGAAACCCTCTAATCAGATTTCCTCTCCTGCCACAATATCAAACTATTCCTCCTCTTCTTTCTCAACCTCTTTACAGCTTGTGGAATGTTTGACCTCATTATCCTCCTCCTCATTGTTATCCAGCTGGATGGGGCTGCTCTCACCTGATTACATGCTTGCCAATGTAATTAGTCAGAAATTCACTTCCAAAGGTTTTTCATCCTGTTGCCTCATTTTCCCATACTTCAAGCATTCCCTTCAACTTTTATCTACATGCTGTCCCTTGATAACAGCATCAGATAGCAGCATTAATTTCTAAACACTTGTATTCCCTGCACATTTTTGTAGTGCAACGAAGCCTGTCCTACTTACATCTGCACAGAATGAGGCTCAGTACTATACAAATACTGTGGCCATAAGAGTAGGTCAGAGGCCAAGAATTCATCAGTGAGGAACTGTTGGGGAAATGTTTTCAAATGAGACTTCAAACAAAGATTAACTGGTTATGGCTCTGGATGTTATCTCTTGAGCAAAAATGAATTCTTCAATTAGTGTATTTCAACAATAAAATCTCCCCTTCAAGTATTTTTAGATGTAATGAGCACTATTTCACTCACCTTTTCAGGTTCTTGCCCTTCAGATTCCTGAGTTTCCATCTTTTCTTCTTCAACATCCCCTGCAGAAAAGAAAATGAAAACAAGACTGACCATCAATTGCCGCAATTCAAAATATCTCAGTACATAGCTTTGAATAAAAAGTACGCGACAGCCACACTTCATTTATGTTCTGGAAAACCATGTTGAGTAAACTGTCATCTAAATACTGCTCCAATGATCTTGTGTTAATGGCATATTGATACTTGCAATGAAGAAGATAGTAAGCGATTTTATGCTATTGTACCATGCTAGACACCACAATTAATACACAGTAAAAAATCTACAGAGAAAAATGGACAATCAGGAATGTGAAGCCTGGTCGACCCTACTCCATGCAATATCACTGATCATAAAGTCATTAGCTGTTCTGCTTATTAAACCACTAAATCTGACTTTATGATCTATGCAACTAATTTGTTTTTTTTTTATTTTGTTAATACTGTTTATTTTGAATTTGCACCGAGATTTGCCAAGAACTGCTCCTGTCAGCTCACTGATAAGCAAATCCAAAAAGTGAGAACACAATTGCTAGAATCAGTAATTTCAGTTTTATGGAAATTCCAGGGGACATGGATTTAAGCATTTATGACCGAGGAGTTTCCTTCTCATCACATCCTGGGGGTCATCACTGACCAGAAACTCAACTGGATTCACCACATAAACACAGTGGCCACGACAGAAGGTCAGAGGCTAGGAATACTGTGGTGAGTAACACACCTAACCCCCAAAGCCTATCTACTGTCTGCAAGGTACAAGTCAGCAGTGTAATGGAATAATCGCCACTTGCCTGGATGAGTGTAGCCCCAATAACACTCAAGAAGCCTGACACCAAAGACAAAATTGCCCACTTGATGTGGCACCCCATCCGCTTTCTCCCACTGATGCTCTTGAGCAGTGTATACTAACTACAAGACACACTGCAGAAATTGACCAAAGATCCTCAGACAGCACCTTCCAAACCTACAACCACTTCCATCTAGAAGGACAAAGGCAGCAGATATATGGGAACACCATCACCTTCAAGTTCCCCTCCACTCACCATCCTGACTTGGAAATATATTGCCGTACCTTCACTGTTGCTGGCTCACAATCCTGGAATCCTCTCCCTAACGGCATTGTGGGTCAACCCACAGCAGGTGAACTGCAGCAGCTCAAGAAGGCAGCTCACCACCACTTTCTCAAGAGCAACTCGGGACAGACAATAAATGCTGGCCAGCTAGCAACACTCACATCCCACAAATGAATAAATAATTTAAAAAATTCCCACTGGAATCAATCAAACTAGGACATAAATTTTAGGAAATCTTAAAAAAAAACTGCAAAATTTTAAAATGCTGATTTTAAAAATCTCACTTGAAGCAAGATCAGCTCATGAAAGCAGTCAAATACCAGACTGAAATAATGAACACAGCAAGTTTCTAACTACGGCAACAGTTCAAACAGTGACATAAAATTACATTTTCCTTCTACAGGCACATATGCTAAATATTAAAAGGAATTAATTTACTGCAAAATTGACTGTCAGCAGCCGGGCCAGCTTGACTCTGCTGGTTTTACTTGCTGCTGCTTTTTTTAAAACCTGTTTTTTTACGTCACAAGGTTCCAGGTTCGACTCCCTTTAAAAAGGTCCCATTTGTATTCTTGGATGGATTTTTTACAAGACTCATTCGGGGATCGAGGCATCACCATCTGGATCAGCATTTATTGCCCAACACTTGTTGCCCTTTAGAGGGTGGTGACTTTCCTTCTTGAACCACAGCAGTCATGTGTTTTTGGTGGATCACAATTCAATTAGGACAGGGATTCCAAGATTTTGATGCAATGACTCTGCAGGAACAGTAACATATTTCCAAGTCAGGATGGTGTGTGGTTTGGATGGGGACTTGTAAATGATGGTGCTCCCATGCCTTGCCCTTCTAAATGGTGGTATTCAAGGGTTTGGAAGGTGCTGTCTAAGAAACCTTGGTGAATGTCTGCAAATGGCACACACTGCCCTTCAAAATAATGAAATGAGATATCCCGACTGCTCGGGTACTGAGGCAGTCCATGTGCAAGTGCACCAAGAACTGCACAATATTGAGGACAAGTGACGAATAACATTAGCATCACACAAGCAATGCTCCCTCTAAGATGCACAGCTGCTCTGAGGTTGCACATATACTGGTTGGGGTGCCAATGTACTGACTTCTGGTTTTGGAAGCTGATGCTGTGCTTGGAACTTGAAGGTTTGTGCACCGCAAAATTTAAAAAAAAATTACCAGCTGCTGAATTGTTTTTTTTGTAGCCAGACCATTTACATAACTGATCTAGTTCATCTTCTGGTCAAAGAGAACGTGCAGGATGTTTATAGCACGATTCAGCAATGGTAATTTGTTGCATGTAAAGGACTGATAGTTGATTTGGAGATGCGCTTTGTCTGGCATTTTGTGGCACGAACATATGTATACTCACTTTAGATATGTCAATGGACTTGATATCACCACTCACAATCCACCACTAGTTTTCAAACTCTACTAGTTTCTCATTCTTGCCTTCAACATCACCTCTAATGAAATCACCCCGTAAGAACTCAGTCACTCAAAACCATATATATCTTCTATAATTTAATATCTACATTGTCACACCAAGTTCTCATCACTCAACACCCATCAGGTGTTTTCATGTAACATAAATACTCCAGTCTTCTGAAACAGTATCTGCCAACATTTATATCATGGCAATTGCTTGCTCCCAAAAATTTAAACAAGTTCCCTCATGAGAATAAAACCAAAGCCCTATGAGGTTGATGCAAAAGATTCTAAGGCACTGCTCAAGCAACAGCAGGCTATCTTTCTCCAGTGTCCTAGGCAGTACTTATCTATCAGAGATAGTAGGAACTGCCAATGCTGGAGTCTGAGATAACAAGGTGTGGAGCTGGATGAACACAGCAGGCCAGGCAGCATCAGAGGAGCAGGAAGGCTGATGTTTCGGGTCTGGACCCTTCTTCAGAAAAAAACATCATCTTATTATTCTTTGTGGAGCCCATGGTGGTGTGTAAACTCTCCATGATGTTTCCTACATTATAATGGGGATGATTTCAAAAGTAGTTCATTCAATGCCAAATCCTTTGAATTACCCTTTTATTGATCATGCTTAATCTTTAGACAACATATTTGAAGAAAAACAGGGCAGGTCTATCAGCAATTGTGAACTAAATTGATCAGAGGACATGTCAACATTTATAATCCTTCTCAGCTCATCCTTAAAGACTACACATGCAAAACTTTCAAATAAATTTTGTGCTTCCAAAAGCAACAACTGGGAAAACATCTTACAACAGCTCTTTTTGCTGCATGCAGATCCAACACATCAGAGCCAATTACTTAGCTGCGGTTTGGGGAGAAAAGATGGTTGAGCCTTTTGGACAGGTCAGGTCATGCGTGATAGAAAAGACATGAAAGTACAATAGCAACTGCCAGTTAGCAGGAAGCTTTCTGCATTTTCATTAAAAGTGTTACCAAAGCTTTGGCCTCACTGTAAATATACTAATCGGTGATTTGGAGTGGTTCTCATCGCTATAATGAAAAGAATAATTAAATAATAAAATAACAAAAACCACAAAACCCACCCTATCGTCTCCAGCCTGCTCCTTTATAGTAGCAAAATATGTAAAACGTAGTGGTATACTCAAATTATGATTAATCAAATTTAGATAACCCCGAAATTCTGATTATGTTGAAGTTGTCAGCCACACCTGCGGCAGAATAGCAAATCCAATAAAACAATGCCAGTGATAAGCCAAGGTTCTTGGCTGTTAATTCTGAAGCTGACAAACATATGGTTGGCCCAACTAAACAGAGCAGAGTTCGGTCACACTAGAGCAGAAAACCATACAGGTCTGGGCAAACCATCATTTGACACCATGAACTCCCTGTCAAAGAATCTTTAGACCTTGTAAATATGGCAAAACTCGTTAAGCAAGTTAACTCTCCAAATGCACTGGCACAATTATTGCACTTTAGTTGAAGACAGAACACAAAGTAGAAAATGCTTTCTACGTTTTCCTGGACTAAACTCCCAACATTTTTCATACCTTTCACGGTACACAGGCCATTGTAACATATGAATAAACTGAATATAAAGTCATTTTTACATTTACTACATTTTCATTTGGTATTTTTAAAGAGGTGCATTTGTAAGCAAATCAGTTCACCATAGAAATTATACAACTCAGAAAAAGATCACTTGGCTATTGTGCCTGTGACAACTGGAAGAAAAAAAAACTTGTTAGCCATTCAAAGATCCCGTTCCAGCACCTGGTCTGAAAAACTGGAGAAGACAGCCTTCAGTTTCAGATTTTAACTGAGTTAAAGGTTTTGCCTCAACCAGAAAACACACCGAAATCTAGATTTAAAAAAAAAAATCATCAGAACTACGAGACATAGGTGCAGAAAGCACTTGGTCCATCGAGTCCACTCTGTCAGTCAATGAGATCATGGCTGATCTGATAGTTTTCAACTCCACTTTTCTGTTTCTCCCCCAATTACCTTAGATTCCTTTACTGGTTAAAAATCTGCCTCTCTCAACCTTGAATATGCTTAATGATCCAGCTTCAACAGTCCTCTGTGGTAAAGAATTCCATAGCTGGACCAT
The DNA here is from genome assembly GCF_021869965.1 of Rhincodon typus. NCBI lineage: Eukaryota > Metazoa > Chordata > Chondrichthyes > Orectolobiformes > Rhincodontidae > Rhincodon > Rhincodon typus. Next base: position 88,275,621 of record NC_063335.1, read on the forward strand.
CCCCTCTACCTTAATTCTCTTCCCCTTTGAAATAAAGGCCTACATTTCAAAGTAAACTGTTGGCGTTATGATATCAGCTTAGTAGGACAGAGCTCAATTTCTTTTTGATTAGGGAGAATACTCATAGCTTGAAGAAAGCTTTTGTATTTCAAGTTTGCAGAAGTTTGACTGAATCTGATTGTGTAAAACTGTTTCTCCCGAGAAAAAGGATAGTTACAACTATTTAAAACTAGGTCACTGCAGTGGATTTTCTGAAGAAGGGTCTAGGCCCGAAATGTCAGCCTTCCTGCTCCTCTGATGCTGCTTGGCCTGCTGTGTTCATCCAGCTCTACACCTTGTTATCTCATTGCAGTGGAAGGTTCATTTTAAAAAGTTCTAAACCATGAAGATTTTGCTAAAATCCTTCTCAATGTGACACTGAGAAAGGATAAGCTCAGTTGTATAAAGAATCAAGAAAGATGTTAATCACATTCTCAAGACTGGGGGATTGAAACAACTGTTAAGTCAAACCCCCATATGTCATCAGAAAGGAATGTTGCTGGAATGCGAGAACTGTAAAGGGCTACTTTTGGGATTATATTTTATTGTGTGGTCAAAAATCCTTAATTGTGTGTAATATACAAATAGTTTGATTTTTTTCATCTTCATTTCTTTTGCTTCATAACTTGTTTCATTGTTAAAACCAAATCTGCAGCATTGTATACTTGTTTCAGTGACAGACCACCCTGTTAAAGCTAAAACATGATTGATCAAGCCAGATTTCAAAGAGATCTGACCTGCTCCCAGTAATAACAACATCAGCTGGAATCAGGATACCATCTCCTTTGTGAAAATGAAGGCAAAATACTACATCATCAAGTTAGTTACCTTGCACATGTGACAGGTTATCCTCTTGCTCTTAACGTACTGATAAAACATCTTTGGGTTTTCTTAGATTCTATCAGCTAATACTTGCTGATTCCTCCCTTGATTTCCCTAATTTCATTTTTTACTTCACCTTGTACTTTCTACAGCCTTCTCAGCTTTGTATAATATTAAAGATTTTCCTTGCTGCCATCAGGTTTTTCTTTCTCGTATAAAAAAAACGCCAAAATACTGCAGATGCTGGAAATCTTAAATAAAAAGAACAAATGCTTGCGAAGCTCACATCTTGCAACATCTGTGGAGAGAGAAACAGTTGAATGTTGAGTCTTGAATGCTGTTCACAAATTTTGTGCTCTCTATCTATTCCAACTATTTGTATCCCAGTTGATAATGGAGCACTTTTGAGCCACTAACTGTTACTGCACTATTCATGTGTACTCAAATGTCCCTACAAAGCGGTTCTCCTGAAGGAAAGAGGAGGGGCCCATCAAGGGCCATGGAAGTAATTTTTATGTGGAGCAAGAGGATGTAGGTAGGGCTCTAAATGAATACTTTACTTCTGTATTCATTAATGAAAGACACAATATGGGTTTTGAAATCAGGGAGGAGGTCTGTGATACAGCTAAATAAGTTAGCATAGAAAAAGGGGAGATTCTGAATGGTCAGGAAGTGTAAAAAGTTGATAAATTTCCAGGGCTGAATGAAATTCATTCCAGGTTGCAAGGCAGGAAATAGCAGGGGTGCTTGCAAGAATTCTGGATTCCTCTCTGGTCACAGGAGAGATACCAGAGGACTGAAAGACAGCCAATGCAGTATTGCTACACAAGAAGGGACTAAGGGATAATGCAGAAAACTGCAGGCCAGTCAGTCAGTCTCACCTCATTGGTGGGGAAACTATTGAAAGCAATTCTAAGAAGTAACCTGCATTCAGAGAGACACAGATTAAATAAAGAACAGTCAGCTCGGTTTTGTCAGGAGAAGTCATGCCTTATCAACTTGATTGAAATCTTCGGAGGTAACCAGGTGTCTAGATGAGGGCAATGCTTTGATGTGGCCAGCTTGAATTCAGCAAGGGTTTTGATAAGGATCTCAATAGAAGATTGAAGGATCAATAACCAGGGGCTTAGATTTAAGATAAGGGGCGAAAGTTAGAATGTGAGGAACAGCTTTTCACAAGAAGGTGGTGGGAATCTGGAATGCACAGCTTGTAATAGTGTTAAAGGCAGAAGCCCTAAAACATTCAAGTAGTATTTAGATTGGCATTTGAGATGCCAAGGCAAATGCTGGAAAATAGGATCAAAACAGTTAGGAGATTGTTTTCAACTGGTGTCTTTCTCTGTGTTGTAGACCTCTATGACTTGGAATCAAGTGAGAATTCAGCGTTGTTGTTCTGCGATGTTGGAGGAGCACATTTTGGTTATGTTACACTCACTAAAGTTATGATACAAGTCTTTTAAAATGTGAGTACAACCCTCCTGGATGGCCTATTGTCAAACATAGCAACATACAAAATTTGACCAAATTTTCATAAAATCAGTGTTAATTTGATTGCAGCCTCAAATCTATTTTCTTGCTTAGCCCCAATTCCATTGAATTCCCTCATCAGTTAATGAATTATTAAACATAGGTATGCACACATTCAACGATACTGCCTTCATGCTGAAGAACGGAATTCTAATTACGATTGACCCTCAGAAAAAATTCTTATCTCTGTCCTAAATGAAAGACCTCTTGTTTTAAACTGTGCTGCTTAGTTCTGATGTTGCCACAAGAAGAAACATCCCCAAAGCATCCATCCTGTTAAACCATTTCATGATTTCTGTACTTTATCAACAATATCACCTTTCAGTGTTCTAAACCGCAATGGATATAGGCCCAACCTTTACACATAAAACAATGTCTTGATTCCAGTAATCTCTCAAGAGAACATTCTCTGAGCTGGGAAGATGTAATTATACCCATCCCTAAATGGGGAATCTAATACTGTACACAGTACTCTATGAAGTCTCACCAACACCCAATACAACTACAATGTAACTTCCCCACTACATATATTTCCATGCCTTTCGAATGAATGCCAATAATCCATTTGGTTTCCGAGTCACTTTCCATACTTACATGTGGACAATTGAATTGAATTAGCTTTATTGTCACATGTACTCAAATGAGTACAGTGAGAAGTTTATAAGTCGCCACTTACAACACCTTCTTTGGTACAATCCTTAGTTACAGAATAAAAAAAAGAGGAAAAAAAAGTTTGTGTTACAGCTATCCACAGCATAACCATAAGTCAGAAAAAAAACAAGAAACAAAGTTAAAAAGACAGACATCACAGTCTCTCTCGAAAGGCTCTCTGCAGCAGACCAACACAGGGGTCCTCCATGTGGCCTGCTGGCCTGACCGCTGGCTGCCACTATTCTCCACAATGGGCTGATGCCGTCATCCTCCCGCACTAGGTCCCAACCCCTGCGCTGACCAGTGACCCCACTTCAGAGGCTGGGAGTCCAAGGCCGAGAGAAGGGAGAAGAGAGGGAGAAACAAAAAGAAAGAGAAAAGGGGCAGAGCGGTGGAGCTCCAGCTGGAGCGCCCTACTCCACTGCCATCTTACCAGAATATGATTTACCCCTTCTCCACGAAGAGTATTATCTACTCCTGTTTACAAAAACTGTTCAGAAGCATTGACCCGAAGGCACCGCCAGATATGACAGTAGTGTTCCTCTTCTTTGGCATCTTGCCTTGCCTTGAATAATTAAGTTGTCTTTTTTGATCTTGTTGAACATGTCTGGAACTCAGCTGTGATAAGTTCTTGCAATGTTTTAATAGTCTGTGATATCTTGTCAATCACTGATGCCTCATTATTTTTTAGGCTCGTGATAGCTCTTTCGATTTGATCAAAAGTTCTTCCAGGTTAATGTTCAACTACAGAGATACATTGCTGGCATGAAACTCGAACACTGCGCTGGGATTAGGCTGGTTGGGATCACCCATAAGTGTTCCACCCATGTTGCCTCCTGTGTCAACAGTGTACTGCCAACCTTGGCTTCGATCAATAGTGATGCTGTTTCTTGCAATATTTCCCATATACTGCACAGGATCTTGAAGGTCTTTAAACTTGCTCCTTCGTGTGCTTCCCTGCCTTTTGTTTCTATCCTGCAGCTTTTCATGGTTTTACACTAATTTCAGTTCTGAAGAGGAGCCATGGGAGTTCAAACATCAACTCTGTTTCACTTTCCACAGATGCTGCCAGACCTGCTCAGCTTCTCCAGCACTTAGTTTTCATTCCCTTTTTCACTATTTGTCATGTTTATGTACAGCCCAGACAATAAAATGTATCAAATTCAAAAAATATTCACAGGGAACTTATTAACAAGTGCCAGCTATTCAGTTCCTGTAGCCTATTGTGTCATTCAGTTAGGCCAAGGTTGATACGTATTCTTACACTTGGTTCATGAACACCTATTGTAAATTTGAATGTCATCCACTGACCTTTCATCTAGTGCACTGGTGCTAGCTCCTCCATCAGATCTCAATTCTATTTCTCGGTTACTTCCAATATTATTGTTCTCAAAGGCTTTTCAAATTTGCTTCCGTCACTTAAAGAAACCATACAAATGGAGATTGCACTCGAGATCACTAGTGTCAAGAGAGCTCCTAAAACACATGGTTGATTGCTGCTCAAAACAAATACAGCAGCTGTTCCAGCCATTCTGAAGTTTCACTGTAACACTAATCTAGACAGAAGATTACAACAAAGAAACTAAAACTAGCTGAGACTAATTCTTTAAAAAAAATTCAAACAGCTTTCTCAGTTGGAAAAAATGTCATGCTGCTTTCCACAATTCGGGCAGCATGGTGGCTCAGTGGTTATAGCTGCTGCTTCACAGCGCCAGTGACCCAGGTTCTATTCCATCCTCGGGCGACTGTCTGTGTGGAGTTTGCACATTCTCCGTGTCTCCGGTTTCCTCCCACAGTCCAAAGATGTGCAGGCTCGGTAGGCTGGCCATGCTAAATTGCCCGTAGTGTTCAGGGATATGTAGATTCGGTGGGTTATAGGGGGAGGGGTCTGGGTAGGATGTCTGAGGTTCGGTGTGGACTTGTTGGGCCAAAGGGCCTGTTTCCACACTGTAGGGAATCTATGAATTCATTACCCAGTAAGTCATTTCATTCATTGAGGATACAGGAAAACAAGTCAATGCAAATATCAGCATGTCACTTGTACTCACATTAACAATCAAATGTCAACGCTTCAATTTCAAGCAATCCATGGGATTAAGCTAATATTACTAAAATTTAAATTTGTTCAAGGAAAAGCATCAAGAGCTTCGAAGGTCAGGTAGTTTACAGCACTGATAGAATTATGTTGGCCTCAACAGTGCACTGGAGCTCCTGAATAAGCCAAATTTTACTTTACTTGTGGGATACAATTCCAGCATCTTGCAAGAAAACCATGATGTAGTCAGGAGATGAGGCTTCAGACAGGCAGAATACGTATCTGATTTTCCCAACTGACTCATCAGTATAAAGAAAGAGTATCACATCAGTCCCCTGGCTTGACTTAAAGCAGGAAAGAGTTAAAATAGTTAAATGCAACATGATATGCAGCTCCAAGCCCATGCTGCTTCATAAGATACCAATTCTAGTCATGTTGTAGAGTAACAGCATTCCTCCTAAAAGCAAATAATAAATCAACATTGGGAAATATTAGCAAAAATGTGAACTTCTGAAGAGACCTTAAAGCAAGATTAAATATGTTGATAAAAATCAAGCGTTTTTAAAATGTCAAATGTTGCAGGAGCTGAAACAAAGCAATGGTAGAGCTAGAATTATGACATGGTGCAAATAGAAAAAGACTATCCATGAAATATTGTTCTGATGTCCTATTGGCCACAGGTACCACACATCTTGAAGTATTTTTCAGCCTCAACCTCAACTTGGGGCAGCACAACTCTTTCCTATAGGAGTGGAGGGAGTTTTGTTTTTGTATCAGTTTCCATGATTAATTCCTCTGATTAAAGGTCCAGAAACTACCAGATTTACTGAGTTTAAACATGTCACATCCTGTAGGGGGTGACAGGGCCACTACCACAAATTATTACATCTACTTGACCGTGCAAACATTATCTGAATTATGGCAAAGTTCAAGACAAAACAGAACAAGCCTTTTTGGCAAAGTGGGTGGTTAAGGGTGAACTAAGGAAACAAAAATATGTGGAGAGGAGAGTTGCTGGATTTCAGTTATCCATGCAAAATAAAATGAATTAAGCAAGTAACCAAAAGAAAATAACAAACCAGCAAACAAAAGAAAAACCACACAAAATGCGGAAAACAAAAATGAAGGGAAATTGTTGAACACAAAACATTGAGCCCAGAAAGCTGTCAAGGGCAGAGTCAAAAGCAGAGATGCTGTACTTCGAGCTTCCAAAGAGCTTCTCTGGATCACTGAAGCAGGCCAAAGACAGAAAAATCGGAGTTGAATCAATGCAGAAAATTGAAATGGTTGGCAACAGGAAGCTCAAGGCCCCACTTGTAGACTGAATGGACAGATTCCACAAAGCTGTCACCAGTTTATGACGTATTTCCCCAAAAGTAATGCTACCAACTGAAAAAATTAACTCTAGCCCCAGATTCTGCTTGATCTAATTATTTCGAGCTTGTTTGATTTTTTTTCCTCCAGATTTCCAGGATCTGCAGCATAGAGGGAAGCAATGGCCTAATTGTATTATTGCTAGACTGTTAATAAAGAAACTCAGCTAATGTTCTGGGGGCACAGGTTTGAATGTGTAGAATTTGAATTCAATAGACAAATCTACGGATGACCATGAAACCATTGTTGATTGTCTGAAAAACCCATTTGGTTCACTAGTGTACTTCAGAGAAGGAAGTCTGCCATCCTTACCTGGTATGGCCTCCATGTGACTCCAAAACCACAGCTACGTCGTTGACTCTCAACTGCCCTCTAAAACAGCATAGTAAGCCATTCAGTTGTATCAATTGCTATGCAGTCTCAATAAAGGAAATAAAACCTGATGGACCAGCTGGCATCGATCTAGGCACCAGAAATATCAAAAGCTTTCCTCTTTACTAACTTCTGGAAGTCACTGTAAAATTGGGACAGCCATTCTTACAGACTAGTCAAGCAACAGCCTTATAGTTATACTCATTGAATCATACCTATAGACAATGTCCCAATACCACCATCATCATCATCTCTGGATATGTCAAGTCCTACCAGCAGGACAGACCCAATACAGGTGGCAGCACAGTGATACATAATCAAAAAGGGGCTGCCCTGAGAGTCGTCAACATTTTCTTCAGCCCTACGAGGCCTCACAGCTTCAAGTTACACATGAGCAAGCAAACTTTCTGTTGTTTACTACATATAGTCTTCACTCAGCTGATGAATCAGTACTGGAGGAAGCAAGGACAGCAAGGGTACAGAATATACTCTGGTTGGGGGATTTCAACGTCAACCACCAAAAGTGACTCAGCAGCAGCACTAATGATTAAGTTGGTCGAGTCCTAAAGGACGTAGCTGCTAGAACAACAGGTGGTGAGCGAACCAGCAAGAGGGAAAAATGTGATTGACCTCATCCTTATCAACCTGCAAATGCATAGGTCCATGAAAATATCAGTAAGAGACACCAAAGCACAGTCTTCATGGAAATGAAGTCCCAGTTTCTCATTGAGAATATCATCCATCATGCTGGGTGGCACTGTCATGGCTAAATGTGAAAGACTTCAAACAATGGTGCTGTGGGACATCAACTGCAGCAAAATTGCATTCCAACACAATGTGCAACCACATGGCCCACTCAACCATAAATATCAAGGCAGGGATCAACTTTGGTTCAATGGAGAGTGCAGGAGGGTATGCCAGGAGTAGCACCAGGCTTACCTAAAAATGAGGCGTCAATCTGGTGAAGTTACCAAACAGCATAAGCACCAGTTAAGAGACAGAGCTAAATGATCCCCAACCAACAGATCAGATCTAAGCTCTGTAGTCCGACCACATCCAGTCATGAATAGCGGTGGACAATTGAACACCTCACTGGAGGAGGAAGCTCCAAAAATATCCCCACTCTCAACGATGGAGGGAACTCAACACACCGGTGCAAAACACAACATTGCAGTATTCACAACAACCTTCAGCCAGATGTGCCAAGTGGATGATCCTTCAGTGGTCTCCAGTATCTACAGGCAATTAGATTTATTCTATGTGACATCAAAAAACATTTGGAGGCACTGGATTCTGCTAAGGCCCAGTTGGGTCCTGACAACACTCTGGCAAAAGGACTGAAGACTTGTGCTTCAAAACTTGCCACTCTTCGAGTCAGGCTGTTCCAGTAGTTACAATACTGATATCTACTTGACAATGTGGTAAATTGCCCAGGCATGCCCTGCACACTAAAAGTAGGACAAATTCATCTGGCCAATTACTGCCCAAGTCTACTCTCGATTCTGATGGAAGATTGTATCAACAGTGCAATCAAGCAGCACTTGCTCACTAACATCCAGTTTGGGTTCCATGGCCACTCAGCTCCTGACCTCAGTGCAGCTTTGGTTCAAAAACAGACAAAAGAGCTGAACTCAAGAGATGAGGTGAGGTAAGAGTGACAGCCCTTGACATCAATGCTGCATTTGACCAAGTGTGGCATTAAGGGACCCTAGCCAAACTGGAAGCAACTGGAATCGGGGCAAACTCTCTGCTGGTTAGAATCATATCTGGCACATAGGAAGATGGCTATGGTTGTTGAGGTCAGTGACCTCTGCTCGACTTCCTCAAGGTAGTGTCGTAGGGCCAACTATCTTTGGTTGCTGCATCAATGACCTTCCCTCCATCGTAAGGTCAAAAGTGGGAATGTAAGGCAATGACTGCACACAATGTTCAGCACCATTTGTGAATCCTCAGATACATAAGGAGTCCATGCCCAAATGCAACAAGTCCTTGAAAATATTAGGCTTGGGCTGACAAGTGGCAAGTAACATTCTTGCCACACAAATGCCAGGCAATGACAATCTCACTACCGCTCCTTGAATTCAATGGTGTTACCATCATGGAGGCCCCCACTATCAACATTCTGAGGGTTATAAGTGACTAAAAATTCAACTGGACTTGGCACATAAATGCAGTGGCTACAAGAGCAGGTCAGTGGCTAGAAATACTGCAGCGAGTAACTCACCTCCTGACTCCCCAAAGCCACTCCCCCATCTACAGGATACAAGTCAGGGACATAATGGAATACTTATCAATTGACTGGATGGGTGCTCATCCAACAACACTCAAGAACCTTGATACAATCCAAGAGAAAGTAGCTCACTTGATTGGCGCCACATCCACAAGCATTCACTCGCTCCACCAGCAACACAGAGTAGCAGCAGTGTGTACTATCTACAAGATACACTGCAGAAATTCAAAGATCCTAAAACTGCACCTTCTAAACACATGACCACATGTATCTAGAGGGGCAAGGGGAGCAAGATCACCTCCAAGCCACTCACCATCCTGACTTGGAAATACATTGCCATTCCTTCGCTGACATTGGTTAAAATCCAGGAATTCCCTCCTCAAGGGCATTGCGGGTCTCCCCACAGCACATGGATTGCAGCAGTTCAAGAAGGCATGTCACCACCACCTTCTCAATCACAACTAGGAATAAGCAATAAATACTGGCCAGCCAGCAATGCCTATCTTTCATGAGTGAATGTGACAAAATTTCATTTCTTCATGGTAGCCATTTCCAGGCTGTGATTTAGCCAGAACATGGCTTGGAAACATATTTTGTCTTTTACACATACGATATCATTTATAAAGTCGCCACGAGTGTCAACAGTGAAAGAAAGTAGGAGAAATTCATCTGGCCAATTACTGCCCAAGTCTACTCTCGATTCTGACGGAAGATTGTATCAACAGTGCGATCAAGCAACACCTACTCACCAACACCCAGTTGGGTTCTTAACAGATGGGTCATTCTAGCTCATCAGAATCATACATTAATGAGGCAACCTGAAACACTTATCCAGAGTAACGCAATCTCAATTTGCAGGAAAAGTGCTGACGTCAATTTAACTCACCAGTCTTCTCTGGTTCCTCAAGGGCGGTGCCTGCAATACCACTGTTTTCCAGGCCATAGGAAGGATCCACTTTCCCAGAAGAACGGGCCATCTCTTGCACTTTCTTCACATGAGCCTCCACCAGTTCAACGGGCACCTCTTCCCTTACATGGGAAAATTCCTCTGTCAAGATAAATGCAATTATTTGCAAACTCTGCTAGCAATTAGCAATTTACTCTGCAGAATTCTAAGAAGCAATGATTCTCAGCTTCTCGCCAACTAAAAATTTCAGTTTAGTAGCTTAGTTATTACAAACAGGTCTTCAAGCACCATAAATTTAATTGAACAGTCACGCTTTCCCACAGTAACCCACCAACTGATTAAAATCTAACATCTAGTATTTTTAACAAAACTACTACACTTTGTTGCAGACAAAGCTTAAAATTGGGGTTTGTTTCTAAGCGGCAAAATCAATCAGGCCTTTTGAAGGATGAATTAAAGTCTGAACTTGCTACTTCAGAAGGCTGTGGATGATAGGATAATTTAAGTTTTCCAGTCCCACTCTGATAGTTAGTTATTACAAAAGGATATTCTTTCAAGCAATATGACCAAGGGTGAATAAAATGAGATTGAGGTACATTCACCCACTATTAATTTGAGAAACAGATTAAAAAGGAGCTGAAAAAGCTGCTCCTGCTCCTCTGGAACCTGACTTATACTGTCAAACGTTTTCCAAATGGAACATAACTGAGGTGTACAAGCTCAAACACTATAACTTCATGCATTACTATCAGAATAAAGATGCTCTGCTTTCGCACAGCCCCCCTCTCAAATACCTCTAAGCACTTTATGAGGTGAAGAATACACTACTGAGTACAGAAAGACAAAGCTTAGTGGGGAGCATTCACAAGTTTAGTTAAAAAGGCGGGGTCTTCAGGGAACTCTGAAGCAAAGAGATAATAGGCCAAGTTTTTTGTTTAAAAATAGAAAAGAATGCCAAGGATTCCAATTGTAGAAAAAGGGCAACCAGATTTTAAGGACTGCTAAGTGCAGCTGATGATCAGTACTAAGAAATATTCAACTCTCCCTCAAATACTCTCAACTCTCTGAAAGTCTAGTGATCATTGAGATCTATCCTCTTTCCAGTTGGCTCCGGTAGTAAACATAAGTCATTGCAGTTGTAAACGTCCTATAATACACAGCACCTCAAAAATTTCAACAGGTACATGCACTTCTAAATGAAAAGTAGACAATAGACTGACACAAATGACCCCATGTATTCAATTCCTCTGTTGCAACCAAGACCAGCTTCTCACTAATCATGAGTGGCAAGGCAAAGGTGGACAGCTCATTACATGGTAAAGCTCTGACAAGGTTAATCCAAGGACTGTACTCTGTTGTCTCATTAATACTGAAAAGGCATTTCCACCAAATATGATCATTGTGGCTTTGCAAGTACACATCTTTACCATCAAAAATGCAGCAGTTTCCTGAACCCTAATCTCCCACAGGGGTATAGGAAAAAAAAAGCATATGGATTATTTTTAATCCAGTCTGTCCCTCCCACTAGGGAGTAAGGAAGTCTGATATGATGCTCAAGGACTCTGATGTGTTCAATTCAGTAAGCAAGCTGATGATGCCTTCATTTCAGAATAACTTAAAAAGGCAACAGTAAAATAATTGTAGAGCATAGTTTAAATAACCAAGAAATGACTGTGTTGCGCAGGAAGGAAAGGTGTCAATAAAAGAAAACTTTTTTACATAAATACTGGTTTACGTAGCAAAAGGATCACCAGAAGAGTCAACATTTCCTGCTCACTTCCAGTTACAATGGAGAAGCACCGCTGATCCATTTCCGGAACTATTACATTCTAGCTGCCATAGGTACACCACCAGCACAGAATCTTGTTCCAGAATTTTGGCCCAAGCACTTTGTGCTTTGGAAAAAAAGCTTCACAGGTAGTTTTATTTTTATACATCTGCTACTCACACCCTTATAGATGGTAGAGCAGAGGGGTTTGGAAGGTGCTGCCCTTCAAAGAGTTTCAGTATGGCTACAGGGATGGTGCAGGAGGGAGGGGTTCAGATACCTGGATAACTGGGGCTCATTCTGGGGTAGGTGGGACCTCTACAAACGGGATGGTTTATACCTGAACCAGAGGGGTACCAATATCCTGGGGGGGAAATTTGCTAATGCTCTTCGGGAGGGTTTAAACTAATTCAGCAGGGGGTTGGGAACCTGAATTGTAGCTCCAGTGTACAGGAGGTTGAGAGTAGTGAGGTCATAAATAAGGTTTCAAGGTCGCAGGAATGCACTGGCAGGCAGGAAGGTGGTTTGAAGTGTGTCTACTTCAATGCCAGGAGCAACCGGAATAAGGTGGGTGAACTTGCAGCATGGGTTGGTACCTGGGACTTCGATGTTGTGGCCATTTCGGAGACATGGATA
>NC_063335.1:88288381-88433188 GCF_021869965.1 Rhincodon typus
TAGGAAGGATGTGGAAGCATTGGAAAGGGTGCAGAGGAGATTTACCAAGATGTTGCCTGGTATGGAGGGAAGGTCTTATGAGGAAAGGCTGAGGGACGTGAGGCTGTTTTCGTTAGAGAGAAGGTTAAGAGGTGACTTAATAGAGACATACAAGATGATCAGAGGATTAGATAGGGTGGACAGTGGGAGCCTTTTTCCTCGGATGGTGATGGCTAGCACGAGGGGACATAGCTTTAAAATGAGGGGTGATAGATATAGGACAGATGTCAGAGGTAGGTTCTTTACTCAGAGTAGTAAGGGCGTGGAATGCCCTGCCTGCAAAAGTAGTAGACTCGCCAACATTAAGGTCATTGGATAAACATATGGATGATAATGGAATAGTTTAGGTTAGATGGGCTTCAGATTGGTTTCACAGGTCGGCGCAACATCGAGGGCCGAAGGGCCTGTACTGCGCTGTAATGTTCTATGTATGTGCATCTTGTCTGGAGGGAGCTAGAGGGGGTCAATTTTAAGAAGGTGGATGAGGAATCAATCAAGTTACTTTATCCTGGATTCTGTTGGATTCTTGATTGGTGTTGGAACTATATATGTCTTATTAAATGGACAATATTCCATTGCATTCCACACATGACATCCTGGGGCTAAGATTGTAGACAGTCGTATCCTTTGTGCTTGGCATGGCCCCAACCTGCAAGGTTCTCTCTTGATTACCACTGACTCCAATTTTGTTAGGATTCCTTGATGCCAGAATCACTCAAAACCTGCCTTTATAACAGAAACAGTCACTCCCACATCACCTCTTGAATTCATCTTCACTGACCATGGTTGTAGTGAGGACTGAAGCCACGTGGACCTTGTGGAACACAGCAATGTTATTGCTGTGAAAGTAACATTTGACAGTTGTTATGAAATAAAAGATTTCTGAATATTAACTTTAAGTTATTATGTGGACATATACAAACACATGTTTAACTTTAAACAAAGGACACTTGCTAAGGAAAGGGAACCGGACATACTTCTTGCACCTGCAATAAGCACGGACCTCATTCAGAGGCATATAATCAGGAAAACTTTCAGAGGTCACATATCTCAACTCGATGATTTGTTAAGACTATGGCACTTCTGAACTGAGTCAGACAGGATTTAACTTGCCTGACAGCAGCAGGCTCTCTTGCTCTCTTTCTTTGCAAATATTTCAACAAAGTATATCAGATCAGAATCCAATACAAGTTATCTTTACAACTTAGGGAGAGCTCCTGAAAAGAAATTCATTGCAATCCATCCCACTGTTAAAGAAAATTAATTCTGACAATTACAACTATACTATATATAAGACTGCAGAATAACTTGGGAATCATTTGGGACAACACGTGATTTACTTTTTTTTTTGATGAGTTTAACTACTGCTTTCCTTAAGTAAAGGTTCAGCACTCTACAGAGATGTCAGTTTTTTGTTTCTCCTCAGAAGTGTGCACATGCACAGGCATGAGCGAGTTTCTTACAAAGGCAGGTACATCAAGCATTTGTTCACCACACGAATATCGGGGTACTGAATGCCTACGGATAACACAAAAAATGTAGATAGCACTATAAACAGAAATCCGATAGCTACCACAAAGGATCTCGCAATCTATTGGACCTGACAATTAGAAAAGAAAGGAAAAAGAAGAATGGGGCTATGGGGCAGACCCCAGAAGTATGTGGATCCACAGGTTGCAAATCCACATATAATGAGGTAAGAGCATATATATGAATCTGATACATCCAAATTGAATTGTCAAAATGTTTATATCTTTGTTAAAGTAAGTTTATCTTGAAAATGAATGTTATTTGTCATCAACTGAGGAAATCAAGCTAACCAATTCTGAATACTGAACCTGACAGTCAGAGCTACATAACTGGTCTTATCAACAACCTGGCTAAGTTTAAACTGGCTTGATTTGATTTATTGTCGTTGCATGTACCCAAGTACAGTGAAAAGCTTTGTTTGCGAGCAGTACAGGCAGATCATTGTAGGCAAAAACATACAGATCATAGGGTGCTTAGAGTAAGGCATTCAGGTTACACTGCACAGGAGGTGCATGACGCAAGATCAACATTAACAAGATTAACCTTATTTGAAGTTGGAGAGTCCATTCATCAGTCTGATAACAGCAGGGAAAAAGCTGTTCTTGAACCTGTTGGTGCATGTGGTCAAGCTTCTGTATTTTCTGCCTCATTGACAAGGTTGAAGGAGAGCATTACTAGAGTGAGAGGGATCTTTGATGTTGGCAACCTTTCCACAGCAACAAGACGTATAAATGGAGTTCATGGATGGAAGGTTGGCTTCCGTGAGGGTCTCGGCTGTGCACAAAACCTTCTGTAGTTTTGTATGATCCTGGGCAGAGCAGTTGCCATTCCAGGCCATTATGCACCCAGGTAGTATGTTTTCTATGGTGCTTCTGTAAAAGTTGGTGAGGGACCTTAGGGACATGCTGACTTTCCTAAGCCACCGGAGGAAGAGGAGACATTGTTGTGTCTTCTTGACTATCACATCTACGTGGGAAGTCCAGGACAGGTGTCGGTTATCATCACTCCTGGGAACTTGACTTTGTTCTGATTAGAAGAAGAGTGGGACAAGAAATATCCTGGTGTCCTGAATTTCAATTGATCATTTTTAATGAACAGAGCCACTCCTGCACCCATTCCTTGCTTTCTGTCCTTCTGAATTGTCACATGTGCTTCTATACTCCAATCCTAATTCGGGTCATCTTGCAAGCAAATCTCAGTAATGGCAACTAGATTGCACTTGTTTCTCTCTATTTGTACTACTGGTTCATCTGTTTTGTTGTGAAAATTCGAATACACGACTAAGCTTTGTTCTTTTATCATTTTTGTAATCATTTAGATTTTCATTCTCTGCCCCTTCCTGCCATTGTCAGCTTATCATTTTCATAAATTCGCCCAACTCTGGTTACTTTTCCATGTGATCAAGAATTGGATGAGCCATATGAATACTCTGGCTAAATCTTTTCACTAAAGATCCTCAGCACCTTCCCAGCCCACGACTATTTCTATCAAGGACAAGGACAACAGATACCTGGCAACACCACTACTTGCAAGTTTCCCTTCAAGCCACTCACCATCCTGACTTGGAAATATATAGCCATTCCTTCACTGTTGCTGGGTCAAAATCCTGGAATTTCCTCCTTGTTGGCATTATGGGTCTACTTACAGCACACAAACTGCAGCAGTTCAAGAAGGCAGCTCACCATCACCTTCTCAAGAGGAATCAGGGAGGGGCAATAAATGTTGGACCAGCCAGCAATACCCACATCCCACAAGTGAATGAGAGCGAGCGCGAGAGAGAGAGCGAGAGAAGGTCCGAGACTAGGAATCCGGTAGCAAGTAACTCAGCACCTGACTCCCAAATCCCTCCACCATCAGGACTGCGATGGAATATTTCCCATTTGCCTGGGTGACTGCTGCTCCACCAATGAAGAAGCCTGACAGTCAAGAATATCGCATTCTGCTTGATTTGCGCCATAGCCACAAAAATTCTCTCTCCCCACCACCAATGTATGCAGCAGCAGCAGCTTTACGTACCATCTGCAAGAAGCAGTGCAGAAATTCAACAAGGCTCCGGAGACAGAATCTCAAACCCATAACCACTGCCACCTATTACAAGAGCAGCAGATTCATAGGAACACCACAATCTGCAAGTACCACTCCAAGTCACTCGATAGCCAAACTGGAACAAGCAACAGGAGAACCAGGAGGAGATATTCACCAACAAGTGGAAGAGAAAGAGGAGGATCCTGTGCATCTGAAGCAGGACAAGAGAGATTGGGGACAGCAGTGCATAAAGTGTATGTGAGAGAGCTGTGTCAGAATACAGTGCCTTCAGAATGTATGAGAGAGAACACCAGCAGAAGGAGATAAATGAAAAAAAAAACAGGAGAGAGCTTCCTCAACTTGTTTCTACCTGTAAGAGCTGAACTGCAACATCACAGGAACACAGATACGTGACTGGTAGGTATTTCTTCCATCTCTTCCATGACTGGCCAAGTGGTTTAAACTAGACATTATTTCAGGTCAAGTGTATAGTTAATAAATTCACTTTTAAAACATTTAAAATCCAAATTAATTAATTAAATAGAAGAACTGGCTAGGCAGGCAATGTGTTCCAGCTGTAGCACGTGGGAAATGCTGGATGCCGGTACCATTCACGTAGCAGCAGCAGCAAGTGTTTATTGCTTGAGGAACTTGGGGCTCTTGCTTACCCTGACATATAATCATGATCAGGATATGGTGTGCTGGAGATAATTTCAAAGATGACGCAGGATTCTAACTGTGAAGCGTGCAGTATGGAACTCCAAGAAGAGTTGATAGAGTGGGCAGATAAGTGAGAGGAGATGCACTTTGGTCAGAAGAACACTTGATGACAGGATAAAATAAGAGATACAATTCAAAACGAGGCGCCAAAGCAGAGGGACTCAAGTATGTATCTGCACAGCTCATTATGGCAGCAGGATAGGTGGGCAGAGGATTTAATAAAGCATAGGTTAGTAAGCTTTATTCGTGGGGGAACAGAGTACAAGAGCAAGGAGGTAAGTTGAACTTGCACGACACTTAATAGATCAAAGAATCCCCACAGTGTGGAAACAGGCCCTTCGGCCCACACTGATCCTCAATCATCTCACCCAAACCCATCCCCCTATAACCCACCTAATAGACACATCCCTGAACACTACAGGCCAATCCACCTAGCCTGCACATCTTTGGACTGTGGGCGAAACTGGAGCACCCAGAGGAAGCCCACGCAGACACGGCGAGTGTGCAAACGTCACACACACAGTCACCCGAGGGCGGAATCAAACCCGGGTTCCTGGTGCTGTGAGGCAGCACTATTAACCACCGAGCCACCGTGCCACCCACTTGTTAGAAGATCTCAGCTGAAGTATTGTGTACAGTTGTGGGTTCCATCTTACTGGAAAGATGGAATTCAATGGAGAAAGTGCAGAAGCAATTTACAAGCATGGTTCCAGGTATGAGAAACTTCAGCTATGAGGATAGGTTGAAGGAGCTGAAACTGTTCTTCTTGGAGAGAAAGTGGGTGGGAGGAAAACAGATTTTCAAAATTATGAAGGGGCTGAAGACTAGATAGGGAGAAGCTTTTCCCCTTCTTAAGAAGAACAAGAATGAGAGGACATTGACTTAAAGTAGCAAGGGTGATATGAATAAATACACACAAAATTTTTCGGATATGAAATATACTGCCTGCAAAAGTTGTAGAGACAGGTTCAATTGAGGCATTAAACAGGATATTGATGATTATTTGGATAGAAATGTTGTGCACAGAAATGCGGAAAAAGTAAGACAGATTCACACTAGGTCATGATACCCGGTTGAAGAGCTAATGCAAGCACAACAGACCAAATGGCCTCGTTCTGCATCGTAACAGTTCTGAGATTCTGTAAAAGTTAAAAAGTCAAAGATTAAGGTTCTTGATCTGAATGCACACAGTATTTGTAAGATAGGTGAGTTGATAACATAATTAATATAACTTGATAGCTATTACAGAGCATGGGGTTGTGTGGTGACCATGAATGGAAACTTAAAATTCAAAGGCATTTGACTTCTGGATTATTTGACAAACAGGCCAATAAGATAGGGAAGCATTCTTGTAAAAGGAAGGTATAAAGTGCAGAGTGAACAGTGATGGAACTGCAGTAGATGGTTCCGTGGAATCAGTGGTGGAAATAAGGAATAGCAGGAAAAACAAGTCACGGGAGGGTAGATCCAATTAGGCATTCAAGAAGGGCATCATAATTATTATGGGTGTTTCAAATTTGTATATCGACTGGACAAATCAGGTGGGCAAAGCAAAGATGCAAAATGAATTTGTAGAGTGCATCAGGGATTTTGTTTTGAGAAGAATGCTGCACAACCAACTTGAGAACAAACTATTTCAGACGTGGTCATGTATAATAGGATAGGACTGAAAGTATGTCATAGTTACGGATCCTGTTAGATAGTGATCACACCACTGTAGAAGTTCAATTCCATTTGAAGGAAAGCAACTTGGGTCTCGTATCAGTGTTCTCAATTTAAATGAGGGCAATTGTAGAGGTATGAAGAAACAATTATCTCAAGCGGGTGGAAAACATACTAAGGGGTAAGTCAGTCAATAAACTGTGCCAAACATTTAAGCAGATATTTCATAATACTCAATAAAAACTTACATTGATCAGTAAGTAGGATTTGATGAGGATGAAACTCCCATGGTTAGCAAAAGTGGTCAAGGAGAGTGTCCAACCCAAAACAAAGTCACACAAGTGGCAAAAAATGGTTGCAAGCCAGAAGATTGGGAATTTTTTAAAGATGACTAAAAAGCTAAAAAAGGAGAGAATTTATTGTCAAGGTAAATTGACAAGAAATGTAAAAAACAAACAGCAAGAGTTTTTACAATACACAAACAGAATAGCTAAAGTGTCGGATGCTTGGATGATGCAACTGGGGAATTAAAAATGAGGAACAGGGAAACAGCAGAAAATTTAAACCCATGTTTTGTACTGATCTTCGCAACAGAGGACACTCTGAAGATCCCAAACTTATCAGACAATGTGCACATTGGAGGAAAGATGTAATAAAAGTCTCTACCACAAAGATCAAAGTATTTGACGAATACAGGGTCTGTTTCAGGTTGGAAAGATTTAACTAGTGGAGTGCCAAAAGGATCAGTCCTACAGCTTCAATTATTTACTATCTATGTTAATGATTTTGGAGGATGGAGAATCTAATGTATTAAAATTTGATGTTTCAGAAATAGGTGGAAGGGGGATTTTAAGTAGGTTGAGTGAATGAGCAAAAACTTGGTAATGAAGCTTAAATGTAGGAAAATGAGATCATGCATCTTGGTGGGATGATTCAAAAGGCAAAATGGAGACAGCCTCCAAAAAAAATGCACAGTGCAAAGGAGTCTGGGTATTCTTGTGCATGAAAATCAAAAAGCTGACATGCAAGTGCAGCAAGTAACTAAGAAGGCAACTGCAATTTTGGCTTCTTTTGCTCAGGGGTTGGAGCTTAACAATAGGTAAGGCTTGTTATAACTCTACAGGGTGCCAGTGCGTCCTCGTCCATGGTACTATACAAAGTTGTAGTCCCCATATTGTAAAAAGGATTCATTGGTGTTGGGAACAGTTCAAAAGGGACACACTAGGCTGATTCTGGGATGAAAGAATTGCAGTATCAAGAACAACAGAAGTAGTGAAGGCTTTATTCATTAGCATTTAGAAAAATGAAGGGTGATTTTTTTTTGAAACTTACAAAAATTATGAGGGGCTTGACAGAATAGATGTTGAAATGATGTTTCCACTACTTGTTTAGGCTACCATTATTACTCATACATACTTTGCCCAGAGGGCAGTCAAGAGTCAATCACATTGCCATTCGTCTAGAATCACATTGAGGCTAAACTGATAAGGTTGGCAAAAATCTTTCCCTGAAGGACACTAGTGAACTAGATGAATTTTTTTGACAATCAACAGTCACCATTCATCTAAGCTTCGTTTTCATTCTAGATTTTTATTAAATTCAAATTTCATCATCTGACATGGTGGAAAACAAATCCATCTCATCAAAACAACAGTCTCGTGTTCTGGATTACTAGTCCAGTGACATTATCACAACACCACCATCACCTCCCCTGAAGTCCTAAATCCTGGCACCAGGCAGGCAATTCTGCCTTCTGGACTCCTGATGTTTGCTGCAGAGAACAGAGTCAGAGTCAAATCTCCCGTGCTGAATGGCTTACTGTACCATGATGCCAAAATCAGTTATTTTTTACTACCTTATAGCCCTCAAACTTGCCCAAATGTGCTGGAAGTACTCCAAACTTGTTGCACAATTGCTAAGACAGAGGTTCCTTCATTTCCTGCCTCAATTCCATTCACCCTCTCATATTCCTGACCCCTTATCAATCCAGAACCCCTATCTTAAGGGATGCGACTGCCTCCGGGAACAAAAGAAGTATCCATATACCTTAACCTTTCTTTGATGAATCACAGTTTGCAGCTCAGCTCTCAACTCAAAAGTAGTTTCATGTGCTGAAGACCACAGTATTAGCATCTTTGCTCTGGACTGCACTACCTTCAACGAGCTCCCAAATCCTACAGTTGCAACACATCACTGAGTTTTTGTTTAAAAAAATCAATAATGAATAACTTACAAACCTAATAATCTTAATAAGACTTATTACTGCTCAAAAACCTACTTTGAATGAAACCTTACAATTACCAATAAAATTCCAGGACTTTAGCAGTTAGAGTAAGTCAGCAAAATATTCACCACTCAATTATTTACTTGCTTCCCTGACAGCACTGAGCTCTCAAGCTGACACACTGACTCAGCTGCACATCATTAATGTGAGCTGGTGGCAGAGGGACACAGAATTTCAACAATAATAATACACACGATACTTGATCCCATTGATGACTTGCACTCCATTCAATCTGGAATATAGTCAGCAAGCACAAACCATGCAAGGTACTTTTGAAAATCAAGATGAATGCCCAAAAAAATTACAGATAAAATGAAAGGAAATCCGCATGAAGCAGGGAGGAAACACTAGCATAAAAGAATAAGAAAGGTGAATCCAAGGTTGACACTGCTAAGAGATTGGTATGTAGATTTACATGAAGATAACAGATTGCAGGGGCAAAATCTCGACATTACTTACCTAAAGCAGCCTTGGCAGCTGCTGAAGCCACTCGAGGGTCCACAACTGAGGCCAGGAATGCCACAGTGCTCATTACAGGATTCCCTGACTGGCTGAAAGGAACAGGTTGGAAGGCGAGAGGGCCAAGGGAGGAGTCTGTGTCTTCCAAGTAAGGGTCTTCAATGGGCAGTCGCAGAAAGTTCAATATACACTCATCCTGTGTACGACTGCCAACATGCTCAGATACTTTATTCCAGTCATCTTTGTACATTTCCAGAGCCTATAAAGCAAAGAATGAGCGAGTTTTTGTTTAAAAAAGTCAATAGTGTTTACAAAATATATTTAGTCAGTAAAGAACTTAGGAAAGTTCAAGACATGACCAGATTTTGCATTCATACGGCCAACACCAAAAACTAAAATCATTCAATTACATACTCCTCCAAATACACAATTAAATTGGATCCTGAAGTAGTAAAGGACAATTTCTTCCTCAGACTTGTTAATGTGTAAAACAGATAAACATTAAGAGCTTGGACTCATTTTCTCTTCCAAATTTCAGCCAGCATTGATATTGATTTTCTGTAATTCATTGAAATATTAGAAGAATGCCCAAGGATTAGAAGATAGTAAAAAAATAAAACCACTATTAAGTGACAAAAGCAGAGAAAATGTAGAACTAGATACCATTTGGCTTACCGTCAATAATATTCAAAATTTTAAAGTTTATAATTATGCTTTTAAATTTTTAAAGTGAAAGGCAGGATGTTTAGAGAGTATATGAGGAAAGGGTTTTTCACTCAGAGGGTGGTGGGGGTCTGGAATGCACTGCTTGAGGGGAGTTGAGGTGAGAAACCTCAAACATTAGAAGGACTTGTATGAGCACCTCGAATGTCATAACATTCAAGGTTATAGGCTTGGTGCAGGAAAGTGAGAATAGTGAAGGTAGTAGTATATTTTTGATGGTACAGAAGTATAGTGGTATATTTCTGATGTGCAGAAGGGCCGATTTTGTACTGTATGATTCTTTGATCATTAGTGTTATGATAACACAAATTTAAATAAAAGTACAATTAAGCAAATTCAATAAGACTCATGAAAGACAAATGGTGTTTGCCAAATCTGTTAAAGATGAAACTAGCAAGATCGAAAGGGGTGGATGTAGCATACAAGGATTTTGAAGAAACATTCGATATATTGTCACCGAAGACATCATCACTCAAAATTACGACTATCAAACCGAGTTTCATACTGGAACCTGACTTGCAGAGTGCTACATCAGTTGGGAATCATAAGAAGAGATGATTTCCACTGTCTGGGAAACATAGAACGTGGGGACCCAAGTCAGAATAAGGGTTTGGTGATATCAGTCTTAGAAGAGAAGAAATTTCTTCACTGGCACAAATTGCAATTGTTTTAAAAATATTTTCGACCTGAGGATTAGCGATATTTTGTTGTTGGTATGGAGATTTGGTTTTCAAACAACTCAGTCTTGATTAGCACAAGATAAAAAAGCTTTTTCAGCATGTTGCCTTCAGCAGTGTCAGTTGACAGTTAATTAAAAGCCAGACTGAAGTGGCTGAGGACTTCATGAAGCATGCCTGACAAGATTGCCGTCTGATCCTGAGCACTTGTTAATATGTCATACTTGTAAGCGCTATGTCCATCAACCATTTTAATCCTTTCATCCAATGACAATGGGAGCTTCCATTTGCCAGCCACTTCAACACACCATCGTGCTCCCTGGCCAACATTTCTGTCTCGGGTCTGCTGCAGTGCCCCAGCAAGGCTCAAGCGCAAGCTGAAAGAACAGCATCTCACTACCCCACTTGGGGACCATGCAGCCTTCAGGACTCAAATGCAGAGTCCAATAATTTTACAACCTTCCATGTTATTCATCTACCTCCCACCACTGGCCCTGCCATGATATTAGCTGCTTTCAGCACATTTTCACCTACTTATGGCCTCCATTATCAACTCTTCTTTCTCCCTGGGATACTATCATATCTTGCCCACTTAACTGTTGTTCTCTCTCTCTGGGCTCAATCTCCAGCTATCATTCACTCCTTTTCCTCTCCAACCCTGACTTCAGCTCACATATCACCTTTCGCTAGCTACTATCAGTTTTGGAGAAGGGTCAATGGACTCAAAATGTTGTTAACTCTGCTTTCTCTCTATAGAGATGCTGCCAGACCTGCTGGATTTCTCCAGCAATTTCTGCTTTTGTTTCAGATTTTCAGCATCTGCAGTTTTTCATTTTATTTATCTGAAAGTTAATTACTATTGGGCCGTATTTTCCAAGGAGTGGCAATCTCACGTACAGAATGGGGGAGATTCTGCTCAGTTCTCTCTCAGAAAGGCAGAGCTATACTTCAATTCTGACAATTCTTTCTTGGTAGAGAACTGACATAGGAAGGCAAACAACATTGTTTTTTTAGGTAGTCAATTGTTATATTGTGAACTTGAAAGACCCTGACAGCCACTTTGACAATTGCTGTCAAAATGTAAGGACATAAGACAAGTGGCGTTTTTGTGTGTTGAGAGGCTAGGGAGAACAGGAATCCATGAGTGGGATGCTAAGGTGCCAGATAAGTAGGATATTAGCTGGGTTAAGTGGTAGCATGCCAGGCAAGTAGGGAGTCAGGAGCAGACTGTCGGAGAGCGAGGGAAGAGTGTCAATATGTAGGGTGTCAAATGCGTAGGGTGACAGCTGGGGAGTTTACGATGTACCAGGTGGCAAGGTAAGTGATGTCGAGGGTGGGTCGGTGAAATCAGGCCCGGCAAGAGGTGGGGAAGGTGGGTGTCAGGTATGGGATGTTCAGGTCTGGTGGCAGTAAGAGTGTCAAGCCAGGTTTGGACCAGTCCAATGTGGGTACGGAAGTGTTGTGTCAGATCCCAAGGGGGAAGGGTACGTCAGGTCCCAAATGGATGCCTACTGAGAGCTAGAACAGAATTTACAAAACTGGACTCTCAATGCAGCATGTTTCACTAGTTCTTCTGCTTTGCCAAGAATTTCAAAGCAGTACAGGTTACAAAATATGATTGAGAAAGGATATACAGGTAGTTCTCCTATAACACAATAATAGCCTTCTTGTGTGACCTCACACTAAAGAAAATAGTCATAGAAAATTGCACTTTCGGGAAATTGCTACAGCAAATCGTTATACTGTACAGTAAAAAGTTCATGTTATCCAAACAGCGTCCACTATTCATCAATCCTGTTACAGCCAATTCGCGTTAATGAGACACATGTTACAGCAGAACAATCTGTAGTTGCGTTCAAGGCTGTTCAGAGAAGGCCAACAAGATTGATTCCAGAGATGACAGATTTATCTTATCAAGAGAGATTGATCAGTTTAGGCCTATACTCTCTGGAGTTTAGAAGAATAACAGAAGATCGAATTGAAGTATGTCAGATACTAAAGGGTATTGACAAAATAGACAGAGAGGCTGTTTCGTCACGTTGGGTAATCCAGATCAAGAGATCATGGTTTTAGGATAAAGGGTGGCAGATTTAAAACAGAGATAAGGAGAGATTACTTCTCCTAAGTGATCATGAATCTGTGGAATTCACTACCCAGAGTATGGTGGATGCTGGAACACAATAAATTTGAGGAGGACATAAGATTTTTAATTAGGTATGTGTTGAAGGGTTACAGAAAGCAGGTAAGCAAGTGTAGTCAAAAGGTGAAATCTGCTACGGACTCATTGAATGGCAGAGCAGGCTCAACGGGCTGAATTGCCTACTCCTGCTCCTATTTATTTATTTTTTACACCTGAATAGCTCACAATTGACAAATTTACTCTGATTACCTCCCAGAAAAAGTGTTCATAATAAAACACAATTTATATTAATGCTGTACTTTGCTAAAAGAGTTACTGAAATAGCAGTTACAAAAGCGAGAAAAGTAAAGTTATGAATGAGAAGTACCCACCTCCAACAGCAGCAGTGTTTCCTGGTCTGTCCAATCCCTTGATACACTGGCCTTACTTTGCTGCAAGATAGAAGCAGTGGAAAAATATAAACATCCAAAATGAGAAGAGTTGACATTTTTGAAAATGTTCACACTGTCCATCTGCTAAGCTTCCTTCTGTTCTCCAAGCAACTGACAGGGAAAATCTCAAAGTCTTCTCCAGGCATATAAGCAGCAAGAGAATGGTTAAAAGGGAGTAGTTAGGCCGATCGGAGACCAAATGAGGGATTTACAGACACAAGCAGGGAGCATGGCTGAGGTGTTAAATGACTATTTTGCATCAATCTTTACAAAAAAATGGAGGGTACTACCTAAGCACAGTGACAGAAGAAGGAAGTGTCACTAGAAGGGATCAAAATTAATAGGGAAGATGTCTTGGACAGACTGTTGGCACTTAAAAATAACAAGGCATTTGGACCAGATGAGATGCATCCAAGGATTTAAGTGAGGTTAAAAATTGTGGAGTCACTGGCCATATTTCAGTATTTGTTGGAACAGGGGAGGTGCCAGAAGACTGGAGAATTGCTGACATTACAGTCTTGTTCAAAATATGTTGCAAGGATAATCCCGAAAATTCAGACTAGTTTAACTTGGGTAATGAGGAGACCTTTGGAAACAATTATTCAGGATAGAATCAGTAGTCACATGCAAAAAAGCTGGGTTGATTAGGAAGAGTCAGTATGGATTTCTCAAGGGGAAATTGTGTTTAACTGACTTAGAGTTTTTTGAACAGGCAATGGAAAGGGTTGATGAGCATAATGCTGTGATGTGTTAGACATGGATTTCCAGAATGCATTTCACACAGGGCCTCACAACAGACTCGAGGAAAGTTGGAGGTCATAGTATAAAACTGACAGTAGAAACATGAGATACAAGATTGGCAGAGTGATATGAAACAGACTAATGGTCAATGGATATTTGTCAGCTGGAGAAAAGTTTGTAGTGGAGTGACCCAGCAGCTGACATTGGAAAAGCAAGGGTCCCAATATCTACTAATGGGTACTCCAAATGTGGCCTTACCAATGTCTTATACAGCTGTAACACACTGTACTCGGTGTTCTGATCGATGAAGGCTAGTGTGCCAAACATCATCTTTACCCCCTGTTTACCTGTGATACCACTTTCAAGACACGAAACACCTCACCCTAGTTCTCTCTGTTCGACAACAATCCCCAAGGCCTAACTGTGCAAGTCCTGCCCTGGTTTGTCTTAACAAAATGCAGCACCTCTTTTTATCCTTCTGTCATTCCTTGGCCCACTGGCTCAGATGATCAAGATCCCACTGTATTCCGAGATAACCTTCTTCACTGTTCAGGATACCATCAATATTGGTAACATCCACAAACTTACTAACCATGCCTCCTATATTCTCATCCAAATCACTCATATAAACGACAAACAACAGTGGACCCAGCACCGTTCGCAGTAGCACACCGCTAGTCATAGGCCTCCAGTCTGAGCAACAAACCTCTACTAGGACCCTCTGTCTCCTACCATCAAGTCAATTTTGTATCCAATCAACCAGTTCTTCCTGGATCACATGGGATCTAAAAACTTAATAATCAGTCTACCATATGGAACCGTGTCAAAAGCCTTGCTAAAGTCCCTGTTGACAACGTCTGCAGCTCTGTCTTCATCTATCTCTTGGTCACTTCTTCAAAAATCTCAAATCAAGTTCGTGAGACATGATTTCCCATGCACAAATCCATGCTGACTATCCCTAATCAGTCCTTGCCCTTCCAAATGCATGCAGATCCTGTCTCTCAGAATCCTCTCCAACAACTTGCTGACGTCAGGTCACCGGTCTCTCGATCCCTGGCTTTTCCATACGGTTTTTCTTAAAATCATGGCATAACAAGACCTTCCAGTCTTCCAGTACCTCACCCATGGCTGTCGATGATACAAATATCTCTGCTAGAGGCCCTGTAATTTCTTCTCTAGCTTCCCACAATGTTCTGGGATACACTTCATTAGGTCATTAGGTGTCGGGAGTTAAGTTACCGACCTGTATGTGTTTTAACACCTCCAGCACCTCCTCTTCTATAACATGGGATCTTTGAGACATCACTATTTATTTCCCCAAGCTCCCTGGTTTTCATGTCTTTCTCCACATCTCATGTCCCCTTTTCATCCTCCTGATTTCCTTCACGTATACTGCTACTGCCCTTATGCTGTTCTAGGGATTCACTTGATCCTAGCTGTCTATACCTGGCATATAGCTCCTCCTTCTTCTTGATCAGATCCTCACTATCACTAGTCATCCAGTGTTCCATACTCCTGCCAGCCTTGCCCTTCACACTAACAGGAACATGCTGGTCCTGCTTTTGAAAGCCTCCCATTTGCCAGTTGTCCCTTTAGCTGCAAACAGCCTTCCCAAACGACTGTTGCCATTTAATATCATAAAAATTGGCCTTGCCCCAGTTTAGAGCTTGAAATTGTGGCTCAAACCTATCCTTTTCCATAACTATTTTAAAACTAATAGCATTATGGTCACTGGTCTCAAAATGCTCCTCCACCAACCCTTCAGTTACTTGCTCTGTCTTATTTCTCAAGAGGAGGTCGAGTTTTGATCCTTCTCAAGTCAGGGTTTCAGGTTGTCTGTAGAACAATTCTAAGAAAGTATTCTTATTTCTCAGTTCCATCCATATTGCTTCACTGAATGATCCCACAGGAATATCCCCTCTAATTACTACCATGATGTTTTGCCTTATAAAGAATGCAAATCCCCCCCCTCTTTCCTCTCTTTCTACCCTTCCGATAGTATCTGTCCCCTGGAAGATCAAGCTGACAGTTCTGTCCCTCCCTCAGCCATGTTTCTCTAATAGCTATGATATCCCAATCCCATGTTCTCATCCATCCATCCATCACTACAAAATATCTCAATAAAAGTATCAATTAATACATTTATACAGTATTTTTGAAAGCTAGCACACAAAACCTCAAATATTCCATGCTTATAATTCTCCTTAGTGAACAGCAGTTAAACTCAATGACACATCGGTATAATCAGGGTACGTAGAATTTGTGACCTTCTAGTAAGTGACGCCACTTCTGCCATTTCAAAAGCAAATAGAATTTTATAGCACAGAAGGAACCTGTTCATTCCCTTTCTGCTCTTTCTGAATCTTAAGAGACAATAAACTCGGTGTTACACTCTTGCCTTTACCCACAGCCCTTGTAAATTCTCAAATATTTGTAAATTTCTCTTTGAGAAGCTATTAGGGACTTCGATTCTGTCACAGAATATGGCAGGGTACTCATGATTAATGACACTTTGTCTCATATTAATCCTTTCCAACTAAAGCAGAACACTTACTTTTGCTAAGGTGCCCTTCTTGGTATACATGTCAGTACGCAGGCCAAAGTTCTGTAGGTCAGCCGGTTTGTCCTTTGGCTTTTCTGGAAAGTTCAACATCTGCTGAGAGGCAGGAATCTACACAAGGGTTTGAGATTTGAGTGAACATAGTTTTCTAAATTGTTATTTTGCACAAAGTCAATTAAAAAAAAAAATTCATTATTGATTTCAATGAACCAAACCAAAATCTGTTAAATTAACAAATAGTAAAACAGGACAAACTTCTGCACATAACATGACATGACAGGAAAAAGAATCAGGGAGGTATAACTCTACGGCAAGCAGCGGTGGGTCGAAAAACAGTTAAATTAGCACTAGAGAGAGAAGGAGCAGAAGCAGGCTCATCAGCATATTGAGCTTGCTCCACCATTTGATCAGATCATGGCTGATTTAAGTTGCAGTCTCCGTTTATGTCTCAACACTCCATAACATTTAACCCTCTTGCTAATTAGGAATTGAACTCAGCATTAAAAAGGTCGAATGCCCCAACTCTGCTACTTGCTAACAAAAAGAATTCCAAAGACTAATGATCCTCACAGAAACAAAATTTCTTCATTGTTGTCTTCAGTGGGAGAATGCTAATAGATGAACTTGCCTCCGTGTTCTAGATTTTCCCATGAATGGGAATACCCTCTCAGCATTTATCCGATCAAGCTTCCATTCTTTTTGACCACAATGAGAATAAGCCTAACCTGCTCAACCTTATTGCATGATGCAAATTGACTCCATTGCAGGAATTCAAACAAACAATGAAGATAAATGGTATACAGTAGCAATCCAAAATAAAATTAAGATTAAAATTTAGATACTGATCTAAACTGCAACTCAACTTTTCTCTGATGAGAAGGCATTAAGAAACTGCTATGCAGTTCCAACATTTTCTGTGTTTAAACCTAACAGAGCACCACTTAAATGAATGCAAACTATGAGAACATATCTACACGAAGATTTTAGGAAGAGAAAACAAATGATTTGCAAAAATTTAATTACTCTACTCAGTCCCAAATCACTTCGTAAATAACCTTACAAACTGCTCTTCTCCCAACAAGTTACAATGTTAAGCATCAAGGGTGTGGATGGGGTGCAGGGAGAAAGAGAAAAAATCAGGACAAAATGAAAGATGTCTCATGTCTTACTTGAGGGGTCCTGAGATGAACTGGGACCAAGCCAGAAGGTGTATCAGCAAGAACATTGAAGTGAGGGGTGGGGGGAGGACCCATGGGTAGAGGTCGACTGTCGGCATCCACTTGGTAATTCACAAGGCCCCATTGTTCCAGGAATGCATGAACTCTAAGCATGAAAACACACAGTAAAACATCATAGCATTCAATGCATTAACAATTGCCTTTTTTTGTGGTTACCGGTGGTTACCTCAAGAAACCCCTAAACACTTCAAATATGTCAAGTAAAAAGCACAGCAATTCTGCAGAATGAGAATTGGCAGGTGACTCCCTCAACATGCAAAATGTTTAAAGTATTCAAGAACTGGTGTGGGTGCATCCAATAAAGTGTTCAAAATTCAGCCAAAGTTTGAAAGCAAAACCATCCAAGGCAGTGAAAAGTCAAATGAAAAATACCATCAATGACAAACTCACAAGACCAAAACGTTAAGTTTTAGTGCTACATGTATCATGAAAACATTGTTCACTGAAGGAACAAAATACTTTAGATTGTCAAGATACTGCAGTAAAATTTTCAGCTTGATTTAACTTCAACACAGTTCAGAGTCAGGAACTTAAACATGATCAACTTAATACTGCAGCTCATTTTAATGCTGTTCAACTGTTACAGATGCTGCTGTTCAGACAAAACGAGAAACTAACTCTGTTTTCTGGCCAAGATAACAGATCCCACAGTGTCAGTCTGAAGAACAGGGAGACCAGAGAGGAATAAGGTGCATGAAAGTGAGAATGCTGGATAGTACTCAAGAGGGAAATAACATTATACTGGATAGAATACAAAGATAAATTGACAATGCCTGTATGTAAATACACAAATTTGGTGAATAATGTTGGTCAGTTACAAGCTCAAATGGCTATGTAATCATACAATTTAGTGACAATAATTGTGGTTGAAAACTGGTGAGGATTTGGTGCTAAATATTAATGTATCAGAAAAAACAGTGAAGGTATAAAGGAAAGGGGAGCTTCAGTTTTGTCAGAGAAGCAATATGCATAGAAAAACAATTCCCATGAGCAGGCAAAGACAAAATCTATTTGGTTATATTTGAGAAAAATGGAAAGCACATCAATGAGGGTATTTCATTGGCTTCCAGACAGCAAAGCAAAAATCTGCAACACACAACATATTAAAGGAGATGTCCAAGAGCTATGAGGGGTGGTCAACTTATCCCCAAGTGTGATTTGCAATAATCCTTAATTCGAGAATAGAGAGTTTTTTAAAAAAATTCTTTTGTGGGATGTGGGTGTCGCTGGCTGGCCAGCATTTCTTGCCCATCCCTAGATGCCCTTGAGAAGGTGGTGGTGAGCTGCCTTTTTGAACCGCTGCAGTCCTCCTGCTGTGGGTTGACCCACAATGCTATTAGGGAGGGAATTCCAGGTTTTTAACCCAAATCAGGATGGTGAGTAACTTGGAGAGGAACTTGGAGGTGATGGTGTTCCCATATCTTGTCCTTCTAGATGG
Organism: Rhincodon typus; assembly: GCF_021869965.1. Taxonomy (NCBI): domain Eukaryota; kingdom Metazoa; phylum Chordata; class Chondrichthyes; order Orectolobiformes; family Rhincodontidae; genus Rhincodon; species Rhincodon typus. The sequence continues at coordinate 88,307,049 of NC_063335.1, forward strand.
AAGTGGTTGTGGGTTTGGAAGGTGCTGTCTGAGGATCTTTGGTGAATTTCTGCAGTGCATCTTGTAGATAGTACACACTGCTGCTACTGAGCATCGATGGTGGAAGGAGTGAATGCTTGTAGATGTAGTGCCAATCAAGCGGGCTGCTTTATCCTGGATGGTGTCAAGTTTCTTGAGTATTGTTGGGGCTGCATTCATCCAGGCAAGTGGGGAGTATCCCATCACACTCCTGACTTGTGCTTTGTAGATGGTGGACAGGCTTTGAGGAGTCAGGAGGGGAGTTACTCACTGCAGTATTCCCAACTTCGGGCCTGCTCTTGCAGCCACAGGGAGGAACTCATCTTAAAGAGAACAGCCTTGGCCAGTATGCCGTCAGTCTACCTGGTGCTATGAGTTCGGCCAATGTAAACCAAGGTAAATGGAAACATTTGAGCAGAGAGTGATCATATCATAACGCTTAGGTTAGTAATGAAGAAGTGCAAAGAAAAAAAATCTGATGTAGAATATATAAATTTGAAGAGTGGTAAGAGGAGACTTGCCAGGGTAAAACAGAAGCAAAAGCAGACAAGAAAAACAGGAATGGGACAACGTACATAAAGACTATGTCTTTTTACTTTTGTGATTTTTTAAAAAAATTCTGGGCAAAAATGAGAAAGAACTATTTTCCATACACGTGGCTTCTCTGACAAAATTGGTACTCCCTCTTCCCTTTTACCTTCACTATCTTTTCTGAAAACTTTGTATACGTAAATATTTAACATTAAGTCCTTACCAGTTTTCAACCACAAATATTGTCATTAAATTATATGTCCACAGAGACAGTGATTTACAAGAATGGCTGCATGTTTTGAAAGCAAGGAATTTGATACTTATTGTGAACACAGTTTATGTTGCAACCATGTTCAAATAAACTGAAGCCAAGGGGTCATTTACAAGTGAAGCTGACTGATTTGTGGACTACAGCCCAATTACGAATTATCAAGGTCCTTCACCTGCCAACAACTACGTGATTGGTGTAAGGCGGCTGAATGACATGGGCGGTGAACAAGACAGAAAGCAGTGAGCCAGACCAGAGGAGAAATCCACAGGTTTCAGCAGCTGAAAACTCACTCCCTCAGATCTCTGCAGTAAGCAACTTTAAACTGAAGAAAACCAGCTTACCTGTCCTTCAGCAGATGCTACAGGTTGTATTATCCAATTAAAAGCTACCAAAGATCTTTCATAATGAACCAGCCACCTTGTCCCTCTTGCAAACCAATAGAAGCATTTGGATAGAGGAAGGTTGAAGAGAAAACTTCAGATATACAAAAACCAACTAAACAAATCTTGTGAAAAAAAAGACTATGGAACAGTTTTTTCAATTTTCCCTCTGTCTCAGTGTTTCTGTTTTCCTTGTTTACATCTGTCTATGTATGCACGCAGGTTTCTAAGGGGCTTAGAGTTGTACGTTCATTTAATTTGATCATTCTCCTGTAGCTAGACTGTAATAACCTCTGTTAACTATTGATTTTTTAAAAAAATATAGAAACCTATTCTTGTCTTCTGTCAGCCTGGGTTGAACAAATAAGGAAGTTTGGTAATCTTGCATATTGCTTTTAATAACTAATTCTTATGAAAACTCTTTGGAACAGAGGGACTTGATTGCCAGTGCACTGAATGAGTCCAGTGAGAGTCATGACATAACTCTTATGCCAGGAAGACAGAAAATAAGATGAAAATATGGTCTACACTGGAAGTCAAATGAAAACTTCAAGGCCAAATTCAAGAGAAAATATGATTAGCACTTGAAAAGAAACGATAAAAAAGTAAAACAGGTTTAATTAATTTTTTGTTTACAAGGCAAATGAAGATAGAGGAATGGAATGCAATGGATATTGCCTACAAATATAACTGACAAAATGTCACATAAAATGCTGGGTAAAAATCAGAGTCTCATGAAATGGAACAGTCAATGTGAGCTTGGTTACAAACAAATTGGGTTAAGGGTAGAAAACAGAAAATGGCTATTTTTCAGAGTGAGAGATGGTGAACAATGGTGGCCATCAAGGCTCAGTGCCACAACTATTGTTTCATAAGATTGATAAAAAAATGATTTGGATATTGGAAAAATTAGTAGAAAATAAAAAAAGAAATTGGCATAAAATTAAATTAAATTGGCAGATACTAAATTTGGTGTTGTGATAAACAGAGAATACAAACAAAAACTCTAGGAGAATATAGTTAGGCTCACAGAATGGGCAGAGAACAGCATGTGGAATTTAATGCAAAAGTAATGAGAGCTGGTAGAGATCAGGGAGAAGCAACACAGACTTCATGATACAACAGTGGCCAGGACAGAGGATTCTGGTGTTTCATATGTATTTACTGTTGAAGGCAAGTTGCAAAATATATGGGAACTTGACCTTGATAATGAAAAGTATTGAGTGCAAAAGCAGAGAAATTATATTGAACTTTTATCAATTTTTATTTCAGCTATAAAGAAAGTGCAGTATCAAATTCTGGTTGCTTCAGCAAAGATGCACATGTCCTCAAGAAAGAGCAAACCAGTTTTACCAAAGGAGGGAGTTTTCAGCTACAAGGTTTAAATTGGAGAAGCTGGGATTGTTCTTTTGTAGCACAAGCGGATGAACTAAGTTTGTATAGAAATGCAGATGATAATTGCAGATTATAAAGAAGTTGGACACCGCAAAGATGCTCCCACTTTCAGATCATACTTCTGAATGCAGATTTCATGTTTGAGTAAGATATAGGGCATGGTAGGTGGTGGCAAGAAGAAATTTTTTTTTTTGAATAAAATGCAGGTGACACCGTCCTCAAACTCATTGCCCATTCAGAAGTGGAAGCAGAAACACTGAGTACAAAAGCCAAATGGATGCACGCTCAAAGGAACTAAATCCCAGGGTCACAAAGAACAACAAAACAGGAATGACTGAATTGCACTACTGGGAGTTAGAATAGAATGTCATCCTTCTGTGCCAAGATAATTTTATCACAATGGCACTGCACAAATACTGACAAGTTGCACATTCTATATGGTAGATGTTACATATTTGATGGCAATCACTTATTAGTGAGTTTGATTGTCCACTTAGAAAATTCCACGTCAATGATTATGGGTTCCAAAGGTTCTTGCATGTCTGATAAGCCTGATTTTAGAGCTGCCTCTCTGACCATACAGTTGGCAGATGTTTCCAGGAAATGGAATTCGTCCTAGCCTCGAATTCACTGGCATTCCTTTCTCTGCACTTCCACTCACTGACAGGCGTTCTCAAAGAATTGTTTTCTTTCATATTGGAACTTCCTCCAATGTCACACTGAAATTGAAACACACTGCTCTGCCAAAATGTGGGTGGTTACCAAAGGTGTCAGCAGGACATGAATGAAACAGACAACTATAGATAGTCCAAGGACTAAGTAATGTACCATTTTAACCACAAACCTTCAAGTGGGCTACGAACCACCACTTTCTCTCCATCTACCAATAAGTTCAGTCTCAAAACTTGAATATTGTTCTCAAAACCAGGGGAGGGAGAAACATTCATAGTAGTTTACTTTTACTCGAACGTTGAAAATCTGAACTGCATACCAAATGCTGGAGAAACTCAGCAGCTCTGGCAACATCTGCGGAGAAAGGAACAGAGTTAATATTTTGAGTCTAGTTCAACTCTTCTTCATACTGGACTCCAAATGTTAATTCTGTTTCTCTGTTTACAGATGCTGCCGGACCTGCTGAGTTTCTCTATTTTTACATGAAGCAGAAACATTAATCAGCAAGTCAGGAAGCAATATAACATTTCCTCCAATTCGGATCAGATTACTTCACCACAGGTCCTTCATATTCTACAGCAGAAAGCAAGTTTCTCCTTTGTCTCCCCTTAGTGGAATAATGACATACCTTAACTGTAAAAAAAAGCTATTTTTGTTGTAATTCATTTAAAATGCTTCTGCTCTCCAAGTATCAAGGGGTATGGAACAAAGGAAAGTAAAGCAGTTAAGAAACAAATCTGTCACTCAATTCAATGGCCAAACAAGCCATCTACCCCACCCTAAATTCATCCTCTTTTTGAAGTGCAACATACATTCTATTGGTTCAGATTGAAAAAGAAAACACTTTTGAGAAATTTAACTTACTTTAATTGTTTACACATTAATAATCCATCTGAACAATGACAGCTGCCAACAATATGGTTTACCCTTCACTATAATGCATAGGAGCAACAATTCAGTATGCAACTTAAACCCACAATGTTAAAAAAGTCATTTTAAAAGACAAACTAACACCATGGTTGAACACAGAATCTTCTTCAGGCTCAGCAAGAGCAGTACGCAAATCGTCAAATAAACATCTCCTTCAATTGTTGACTAGTGGAGGTTTTCAAGGGGAAACCTCTACTCTCCAGCACAAAAAGTACTTTCTTACCTCATTACAGCACAAACATCACCAGTTAAATTTCTGCGACACGATGTACTGGTAAGATACTCCTGAGGATTTAACCGATACGTGTCGATCATAAAGTTTCGGTATGCCAGATAACTGTTGGTATGAAATATATGTTTTAAAAAATTGACTTTCTTCAGAAGTGACAGATCTTAATCACCATGAGATAGCAATATAAAATCTCACAAGGTGTGGATGGAGTTTGTTCCCTCACCAGATTATGTACGTTCCACTTGGGATGCTCAGTTGACCGAAGGAGAACACATTTAACATGTCATATCCAAGTAGGGACAAAGAATTCACAACCCATTTAAGATTTGAGCTCTTTTATCATTCTTGAGGTACATTTAAAAAACAAGCCTTGTTAACAAATTGGAATTTGATTATAGCCTAGAAATTTGTTTTTTTGTGCTTCATTTACAAGTCATGCAATTTTATACAGGGCTCACCATTACCTTTAATGCAAATAACTTTATGCTTAGAGTATTAACAACCAGGATGCTGTCAGCATTTGCCATGTAACCAAACAGTGACACCATGTGGAGCTATTGGCTGGAAGAACAACTTTTCACCAGATTTATTTTACAACCATTTAATTGACTGCAACCACCTTCGGAGGGTGGACTGTTGATACTCACAAGAGATAATACTTCAAATGAATCTTGAAACTTCCTAGTATATAAAGAAGATGAGTATTCAAGTCATCTCAAGTTGGTTTTGAAGTCAGAACAAAAATCCAAGAAAACAGGGTACATAATGAAATATTGCCACCACCTGCTCCCAGACATGCCAGTGATCCTACCAATTGGGTTCAAAGTCACGTCAGCAGCTTGGTATTTTGGCAAAACATGTTAACAGCAGTAATTGCAGCAAGTTAACGACATTCCTGTTTGTATCTGAAAAGGAGCACATCCATTAACAGCACAGAAAAAAAGATAGTGCTATTTAACCCATTTGTGATTTTTCTTACACAGGAACAAAAACAAAGTTGCTGGAAAAGCTCAGCAGGTCTGGCAGCATCTGTGAAGGCAAAAACAGAGTTAACGTTTCAGGTCTGGTGACCCCTCTCAACCTTTCCTGAGGAAGGGTCACCGGACCCGAAACGTTAACTCTGTTTTTTACAGATTTACAGCATCTGCAGTTCTTTCATTTTTTTTAAATTGTGAATTTCCTTAGATTGTCCACAAGGATCAGAACTGGGACCTCCGCTATTTGTAGCTGATACTAGTGTCTTATTATGAAGTGATAGAGAGTATGTATCCAGAGCTTTTGATGTACTAAACTAGGTAAGCTTTGAGCAGGACAGAGACAGAGACAAAGACAAAGTCAGAAGTCACACAACACCAGGTTATAGTCCACCAGGTTTATTTGAAATCACACAAGCTTTCGGAGCGCAGTCCCTTCATCAGGTGCAATGAAAGAGCTGAGCACACAGACCTAGAGTTTTTAGGCCGAGATATCAAAAGATCATACAACTGGTGTGAGTGGAGTGTCAGATGATAAGTCTCTGCAGGTGACCAAGAGTGTTAGACAGGGAGTAAAATGTCAACAGCTGAATAACCAAAGGGATGACCTATAAGTGAGGTTGAGAGATAATTGCAAAAAATTAAAAATAAAGGTGACGCTGGAGACAAACTAAATGACTGGAATCACGTGCCGAATTCAAAAAACTGCCAGCATTATCGGTGTTTGTTTCAGATTTCCTGTATCCACAATATTTTGCTTTTTTACAAGAATCAAGCAGGCTTGCTCCAATAATATAGGGCTTTGATGAGGCCACATCCGGAGTGTCTGTGTTGTTGTGACCTCCATATTTGAGGCAAGACATAGTTGCATGGGAGGTGGCACAGCAAAGGCTCATTAGATTGTGCACTGGAATTAGTGTGATCTCTCATGATGCTGAGCAACTTGAGCCAAAGTCAGATAAACCTCTGGTTTCAGGGAATCCGGGGATCTGGAGAGCAAGCAGGAAATTGGCATTGAAGTCCATGATCAACAATGATCATACTGAATCATAGATCCGTGCTGTACAACTGTATGAGGTTCTAACAGCCATTTGGTGGCATGCTGCTCTTATTTCATTTATTTTTCAAGCAATCTTTTATTCTTTCCTTATTTTCCTGACCAGCATATACAAAAACTGTTTTATTTTGGAAAACTCAAAATGTTTTGGTCAAATGGCAAAAGTCAACTTCAATCAACCATAAGTCATGTTGAAACTGCTTTTACCCAGAAAAGGTAAAAGCGAAAATTTTGAAAACCAAAACAAAATTAAATATTTACTCATGTTACGGAGAACAACAGGTGAAAATGAAAGATAATCCCTGATATTCACTTTATAAGTAACAATTTATTTATTTAATCCTAACAGTAAGCAAATTAATAAAATTACTTACAAATTGAACAACTCCCCCTTAAATACTAACTATTCCCTGACTGAACAAAATTCTACTGGTATGCTGTTCCAATAAACACGAGTCCTACTTATATTAGCTCATGTAATAAGAAAATAGCATAGAAAAGCATAGAATCCCTACAGTGCGGAAACAGACCATTCGGCCCAACAGGTTCAACCGCTCCTCTGAAGAGCTTCCCACCCAGACCCATTCCCCTAACCCTGCATTTCCCATGTCTAACACACCTAACCTAAATGTCCCTGGGCACCATGGGCAATTTAGTACGGCCAATCCACCTATCCTGCACATCTTTGGGGTGTGGGAGGAAACTGGAGCAGCTGGAGGAAACCCACACAGCCACAGGGAGAATGTGCAAACTCCACACAGACAGTGGCCCGAAGCTGGAATCAAATCCAGGTTCCTGGCGCTGTGAGGCAGTAGTACTAACCACTGAGCCACTGTGCTGCGCTATAAATTAGAACTTAGTCTCTCAAAGTCTACATGCCTTTCTTCTACTGATCCAGCTGTCAAGGATGTTTTCTCTGTCAAGTCTTCTGTGAGGACTCTTAGCTAGAAGTGCCATGGTACCTTATATGGTGCTTTCTTAGAGAACATGGCGATTTATTGTGAGAGCTAGATGTTTATTTTTCAGATGGTAGTTCACTTTCACACTGATTGTCAAAAACCCTCTCCTTATATACATTGGATGACATATCCATTTTCTTACAATAGCATTGGTCAGAGGTTGTCAAAACCATCAGATTTAAATTCAATTGGCTTTCAATCGCTAAATGCTTGGCTTAAATTAATTGGCTGATTCCACATTGTTGTCAAAACATCAAAACAATCCTAAGCTTTCCAATCACACAGCCAATTGATACATGTTTCCATTTCAGAATTTGCTGTACATCTTCAGCTACATACAGATACAATTTTTTTTCTCTGTATTATACTCAAAGCTTAGAAAAACATTTTACCTCAAAAGGAACTACGCACTTTTCTCCCTTTTTTTAAAACAACAAACAAACTCTAGCTTCCGGCCTTCCAATTCATGATTACTCTAGACAACTTCGTAATTTTATTTACCATGAGTGTTACATGTCATCTGGTGTAATATTTATCTAATATGGTTATTTGCAAACAAAATTCACTTCAAAAAGAATTGAATCTTCCTGCTTTACACAATAATGAGATGAAATGGTATAATTAAAAAGACAAATCCACAGACTAGGACTGTCCCCCTGTACAGGACCTACTTAATATTTAAAGCATTTTAGACTTAAAAAAAAATGTCCATAGCTGACGGTTTCCCCTTTTTAAAAATCTTGTGGAAAAGAGGAGACACAGAATGATGTATTCAGCATGATGGGCTTAGACTTAAGCAGGTAATGTTACCATTTAGTATCATGTGCTGGGAAACATAATTGAAAAGATAGCACAATCATTTGTCTAACTGCTAAAATCTTAAAACATCTTGAGAAAATAAGCCTCATACCAGCCTAAGACCGGAGGAAGAAATGTGATTATGGTTTAGTGAGATAACCTACTGAACAGCCTTGTGATAAGAACATATTTAACATGGAATTGCTACAACTGTTCCTGAACAAATGAGTAACGGTAAGAATCAATACAGACACACTTGTGGCACAGTGGCAATGTCCCTACCTCTGAGGCAGGAGGCCTGGATTTAAGTCCCACCTGCTCCAGAGATGTGTAATAACATCTCCCAGTAGGCTGTTTAGAAAAATAGGTTCAATAAAAAAAATTAAGCATCACTATAACCCCGTATAGGCTTGTTGACCCAAGAGGACAGTAGTCTCAGTAACCTAAGGCGACATTTGAGTGTAATAACCTGCAAGGACTCAGAAGACAATGACAGCCTAGGAGCAGTTCTTATACAAAGGACAACACTGATTAAGGGACTCAGAACAGCGGATAATTTGCACCAAGAACCACTGTGCAAGACAGACCTTGACCCGGTACTCAATGAGGACATACTGTAGCAACAGCCAGATCAACTCTATCTCATCGTGTAGTATCCTCAAGTCCATGTTACTGAATCTTATTTATATCCTTTATTAATAAATACTTATTTATTAGTGGATCCAGTAAGTGTGTCCTTATCTGCAATTCTAGTTCAGGAGAATGGGACTCTGGCGCTCAACAACAGCAAAACGTTAGTATGTTGTTGTCCCTGGCATCACAGCATTTTGCAAAATTATGTCACTCAATGAAACCTGATGTCTGCAAAATACCAAAGCATGCAGATGCACACACAACCAATGCCAGCCAGTCATGAAAAAGGTCAGTCTGTTGCTAACTACATCAGCACTAAGCTGTTGCTGCATACCTTGAACAATTAGTGAGGAATAGCACTGGTAAAAACAGAATTCCATCCTACAATACTTCCGAGAGAATATAACGGGAATTTATAACAAAACCTTAAAAAGAACGGCAATAACAATCACAATCCCAAAACTGCAATGAATCTGGATTCAAATAAATGGAAATGAAAACAGCTATTAGACAAACTCATCATGTAACAATACTAGCAGGAGTCAGTACACAAGTTCATGTAACTGAATGCACAATCAGCTTTATCTAAATGAGCCCACTAGATAAAGCTTGTGGTAGCAAACAATATCCTACTCAGTAAAGTGGGAAACTTGAAACACCAAGTACCAATTATATTCAAATTAAAAATTATAGTCAAAACTCCAAAATAGCTTTTCAGGCTTATTTCTCTGTATGAACATTAATTTAAATTTATTAGGCACACTTACATTTCTGGACTTTTCGACTTATTTTTCCCATTGAAGAATTCCGGCAAGGCACGACGCTCAATCTCATGTATACTAGAAGACAGGGAAATGCAAATAATTAACTCAATTAAGTAAATTCTATTTCTAAATGCAAGAAATGAATGAAATAACTCCACACCCTGTTGACAAAACGGATGCAAAATCCTAGGAACAAGATAAAATACCAAGGAAACAAAGTACTGTGTTAACATTCAGAAGCTGTCTGTGACGAAAAAAGTGACTGTTAATGTTTGAAAGCATCCTTTTTACTTGAATCTTTAAGTGATATATCAAGAACGTTTACAATCCTTCAAAAGCCCCTCAATCCTCATTTTTAGAAAATCTTGTAAATTTAAGAAACAAAATAAAAAATTATGAAATCTTGTCAGCCAACATGCTCATCAACACATTGCTCGAGACTCCACCATGATCCCACACAGCAAATTCCCATTCACAGCCTGACTGTGAAAAACTGGGTCAAGGAAGAATGCAGTTGGACAGCTAAGATCTTAATTTCAACTACCCAGCAATCAGATCATAATCTGGTGTGACTCAGAAAAGGATGGAGAGGACCTTAATTAAAAAAAAAGAACCTTCTTGGTATGCAAGGTTGGTGGGTGGGGTGGGGGGGTGGAAACTACGTAAACACTGAAGGACAGTATAAACAATGGAGGCAAATTCTTAGACCAGCATTAAAAATTTAAAACAAATTGCATCAGACTCAGATAATGTTTGGATACAACATCAAGACTGGAAACAATCCCGTGATTTGCAGCAACATGGGATGATCAAAAAATACATACATTTGAACTTCTAAACTGTCCAGGAAACTTCAAGTCAACACAACAGTGCCACAGGTTTATTCATAAATTGCTTTTAACAGTCTTGGATTTCTCAAAAATCTGTCCCACCACTGAGTGTCAATGACATCATCCAAACAACATAGCTGGTGCACACTAGTTATTCTGTCGAGGGACCTGTTCACAAAACAACAATCATTGAAGCTTGCAACTTCAAAATAACCTATTCTTTGACAATCCTTTAGGATCAAGGATGACATGCTTCTTCTCAGTTGGAGGGTTCTGTGATGTCTGACAAGGTCAATATATAATCCACAGAGGTTAGGGGATGAAGATGGCGTTTTGACAATGTCAGACAAGTGAAGTCTTTAGAGGTTTCTGCACACTCTTAGATGCCTCAGTTTTGCTTCCATGTGCTCCTGAAGTCACTGTGTTCAGTGCTTTCCCAAATAAGTCATAAGTCAGGAATTAGCAGGGATGTTGAATCATTTCAGGGATGCCTGGAGGATCTCGGTACAGCTTTTCCATTATCCTCGCAAGAATTTCCAGTCATTATGTGACAGTAGAACAAGAGGGACACAGCATAAATATAGTGAAGGAACCAGGACAGAGAGAGAGTTCAGTCGTGTTGTGATACAAGGGAACAAGCAGAGGCTGAATGGCGTCTAATGTGAGGAGTATTATAGAAAAGTTAGAGGAGTTAAGGTTGTGGATTGACATGTGGAATTGTGATTGTAACCATCAGAGATACGGTTGAGAGAGGTACAGGGCTGGCAATTCAACATTCTTGAATATAGGATCTTCAGGGGAGATAGGGGAGGATGTAAAAGAGATGATGTTACATTATTGATTAAGGAGGCAGTTACAGCAGTAAGGAGGGACGGTATCTTGGAAGGATCTTCAAAAGAGGCTTTGTGACTAGAGCTTGCGTATAAAAATGGGACAGTCACACTGCTGGAAGTGTATTACAGGCCACCAAACAGTCAGCAAACAGTAAAGGAGCAGATATATAGATAACTCACTGAGGTGTGTGAAAATAACTATAAGGTAATTTACATCAGAGGATTTCAATTTCCCCAACATCAATTGTGGGGAGGCAATGGCCTAGTGGTATTATCACTGAACTGTCAATCCAAAAGACCCAAGTAAAGTTTTGGAGACCATTCTTGGTTCAAATCCCATCATGGCTGATGGTAGAATTTAAGTTCAATAAAAATCTGGAATTAAAAGAGTCTAAAAAAAAAATCATTAATCCATTGTCAATTGTCAAAAAAAAAACCAATGTCCTTTAGCGACAGAAACCACCATCCTTGCTCCTGTCTGGCTTACATGCGACTCCAGACCCACAGCAATGTGGTTGACCTTTAGCTGCCCTCTGGGCAATAAATGCTGGCCTAGCTATCTTGTGAATAGGAAAAAAAAGCAAAATTAGGATTGAGAGTAAAGGGTTTTGAGGGATAGATTTCCTGAAAACGTGCTCAGGAAAGCTTCTTACATCAATACATAGAAGGTCCAAGAAGGTACATGTGCTGGACCTAATTCTGAAACAAAGCCAGGCAGGTGTTCGAGTGGCAGTGGGGGAGCCTTTAGTAACAGCGACCAACACAGTACAATTTAAGTTTGTTATGGAATCAGAAAGATGGTTTGCAAAGAATTTTGGGTTAGGGGAAGGCAGATTTTTTGTTAAAGTAAGGCAGAATCTAAATAAAAATGAATTGTAAAAAGCTCCTTGTGGGATGATCTACAACAATTCAAAACTAAATTGGCTAGAGTAAAGGCCCAACATGTTTCCCTTTGGCTGAAATGAAGCAACAACAAGCCCAGAGAACCCCAGATCTCTGGGAACGTTCAAAACTGGATAAAAAGGAAAAAGCAAAAAAGAAAGAGGCTTTTTTCAAATTCATTCACAGGATGAGGGCGTTGCTGGCCAGGCAGCATTTATTGCCCATCCCTAGTTACCCAGAGGGCAGTTAAGAGTCAACCACATTGCTGTGGGTCTGGTGTCACACGTAAGCCAGACCAGGTCATGATGACAGTTTCCTTCCCTAAAGGACATTAGTGAACCAGATGGGTTTTTCCGACAATTGACAATGGATTCACAGTCATTATTACATTCTAAATTCCAGATATTTTATTGAATTCAAATTCCACCATCTGCCATGGTGGGATTTGAACCCAGGTCCCCAGGACACTATCTGGATCGCCGGATTAATAGTTCAGTGATAATACCAGTAGGCCATCACCTCCCCGAGTTTCAGGTTTGACTTGTACATTGTTAAATGTTCGCTCCCACTGGCAGGTGAAGGCTTTACCCAACAAATTGGAGCCATGATCAATTTCATCACCTACGCCTGCATTTATCGAAAGGAGGCTCCCAAAATACAGAAAGTCATCCATAGTTTCCAGATCTCGCTGCATATCATACAATGATGTGGGAGCTCATTGGAGAAGGTCATTAATGTCCCAGGTGTTTGGTGAAAGCCCATTTCCTCATTTTTCAATGGAATCGACAATGATCTGGATCTCAGTTTGAGTCTGTAAGCGCACACAAGTGTCATCTACATTATTGTGGTTGGAGTGCTTTGAATTGAAAGCATTATAAATTGAACAGTTGCCTGTCAGTTCTGGAAAATACCTCCATGTCTGTGTGGAATTTGCTTGTATTTTAGAGTGAGGTTAATAGAGGTGATGGTTTGTGATATAGTAACCTTATTTGACTGCAGTCTTCATCTGTTGTATGCTGTAGTGGTTTCACTGGTGAGGGTCATGGCTTTGATGTCATTGGAGAATAGACAAGGCAATGTGACAAGTTCGATGGTAGTACCATGCTGCACAAATCTTCACAGCTGACAAAATCAAAAGCTTTCCTGAAGAAAGAAAAATATCCACTAACTGGTGCTGTTTCTTGCCAATTTCTTGGATGTAACACTGTGAAGATCATGTCTGTGCTTGATAAATAAAGGAAACACTTCCAACTTTGAGTGGAGATGACTGACGATCCGTGCCATGATTTTCTCTGCGGTGGACAGCAGGCATACCACTCAGAAGTTATTCCATTCAGATACAACTTCCTTCTTGAATATATTCAAGATTGTGGTATCCTCAAGTTCCAAGGCAGACACTCTTCTTCACAGATGAGGGTTGCAAGATTGTAAAGGCACGTCAGGAGAGCAAATCTACGATATTTCAGAAAATCAACAGAGATTCACAGATTGTTGCAGCACAGGAGGCAGCTAAACAGGTCTGCAATAGCACTCCAAATGACGCCTTCTGCGCTTTCGCCTGTAATGTCCCAACGTTCCTTGCATTAGCTTCCTTTTCAGATAACATAGAACAGTACAGCACAGGAACAGGCCCTTTGGCCTCACCCACCATGCCCGAGTTGACCATGAGGCAATTCTAATCTAATCCCATCTGCTAATCTCTGTCTGTCCATTTGTCTGTCTGTCTAAATGCCTCTTAAATGTTGCTGTCGTATGGGCTTCTACCACCTCCCCTAGCACCATGATCCAGACATCTGCCATCCTCTACACAACAAACATGCCTTGCACATCTCCTTTAAACTACCGTCTCCACCTTCCCTGACCCGCTCCCCCCCATCAACTTCACTTTAAACCTATGTCCCCTAGTATTTGACATTTCCATCCGAGGAAAAAGACTCTGACTAGCCACCCCATCCATGCCTCTCAATTTTATATGCTTCTATCAGGTTGTCCACTCCCCAGCTTCTGATGCTCCAGCAAAAACAATTCAAGTTTGTCCAACCACGACTTAAATCTAAATGCTCCAATCCAGGAAATATCCTGATAAACCTCTTTGCACCCTCTCCAAAATCTCCACAACACAGTATTTCAAACATGGCCTAGCTGCAACATAACTTGCGAACTTTCATGCTCAATGCCTGGCTAATCAACGCAAGCATGCCATATATCACTTATCCAACTGCACTGCCACTTTCACGGCGCTATGCACTAGTGCCCTAAAATCCTTCAGTGTTAATGCTCAGTGACCTTCCATTTAATATTTACTTTACTTCCCTTTTGTCTTTGATCTCCCAAAATGCATCACTTCAGACTTGTCCAGGAGGTAATGGCCTAGAAATATTATAGTCCGAGTGTTAATCCAGGGACCCAGTAATGATCTGATGACCCAGGTTCTAATTTCACCATAGCAGATGGTGGAATGTGGATTCAATTAAAAATCCAGAATTAAGAGTCTTATAATGAAACTGGTGTTGATGGCCAGAAAAACGCATCTGGTTCACCAGTTTCCTTCAGGTAAGGAAATCTGCCATCCTTACTTGGTCTGGCCTATATGTGACTCCAGACACACAGTAATGTAGCTAACGCTTAACTGCCTTTTGGGTAATTAGGGATGGGCAATAAGTGCTGGCCTAGATGCCCATATCTTGTGAATTAATTTTAAAAACTCCATCTGCCACTTCTCCACCTAACTTACCAACTGACCTATGACATGCTGTATCCTTTGATATCCTTCCTCGTTATCCACAACTCCACCGATTTTCATGTTGTCTGCAAACTTACTAATCTGACTACCTACATTTTCATTCAAATCATTTATATTATATATTCTTGCAGAACACCAATAATCACAGATCTCCACTCAGAAAAACACCCCACCACGCCCATCCTGTTTTCTGTAACGAGCCAGTTTTGTACCCAACTTACCAACTCACTGTGGATCCCACATCACTTAAGTGTTCTACACTAGCCAACATGAGGAACCTGATCAAATGCTTGACTGAAATCATGTAGACAACACCCAATGGCCTACCCTCAATCATCTTCATCATTTCCTCGAAAAATTTAATCAAATTTGTGACAAATGACCTCACCTACACAATAAAGTTTTCCAAATGAGAGTAAATCCTGGCCATTTGACATAAGGCTCGCTAGCCTATAATTTTGAGGATTATCCCTGTTGCCCTTCTTAAACAAAGGAATAACATTGGCAATTTTCCAGTCTTCTGGGACCCCGCCTGTGGCTAAACAGGATACAAAGATTTCAGTCAAGGTCTCTGCAATCTCCTCCCCTGACACTCTCAGTATCCAAGGACCCATCAGGCCCTGGGGACTTGTCTACCTTAAAGCTTTTCAAGACACCCAACCTGTTCTACTTGATATCAAGAAGCCTCAGTCAACAAACCCCTCTCTAATCTTACCATCATCCATGTCTTTCACCTTGCTGAATGCTGATGCAAAGTACTCATTAAGGACATCACACCCTTCCCCTGGCTCCATGCACAAATTCTTTCTCCTCGAATGGACCTACACTTTTCCTGGCTACCCTCTTGCTCCTAATATACGTATACAATGCCTTGGAATTCTCCTTAAGCCATCTGCCAAGAATATTTCGTCACCCCTTTTAGTCCTCCTAATTCCTTGTTTAAGTTCTTTTCTGCTTTCTTTTATTGTTCAAGGGCCTTTCCTGATTTCTGTTTCCTAAACCTTACACATGCTTTCCTTCTTGCACTCAACTTTCAATATCTCTTGCCATCCAGGATTCTGAACCTTGCCATCCTTATCTTTCAGGAACGTCGGTCCTGAATTCTGACTACCTGGCCTTTAAAAGACATGTCAGATATGGATGTAGCCTCAAACAGCTGTCCTGCGTTTAAGTTCTCGATTTCCTGCCTGATTAGCTTTCCTCCTCAAGTTCCGCACACGCACTGAGGACCAGTCCAAATCCACTTTGAATGCACCTCCACAACATTCAAACAAAGAATTCCAAACATGAAAAAGTTGTCATTGTTTTTGCTTTCTCTCCCCCCATTAATAAAAATCTATGCCTTCCTGCCCTTGATCCTTTGTGGCAACACTGAGTAGATGAGCAGGAACTATCAATACTTTTTAAATTTTGAGCATCTCTAACCAATTTCCTCAAGCATCTTTTCTCTAAAGAAATTCAATATATCTTCATGACAAGCTCCCATTTCTGCCAATCTTTTCTGCACTTACTTAAAGCCTTAACATCTTTCTGGACTCCATAATCAACTGAGGCTGAACAAAAGAATTATAAAAGTTTAACATAATCTCCATGCTCTTGTATTATATGCCTTTACTAATAAAAGTCAGGGTATGGTTTGCTTCATTAATTGCTCCCTTAACATGATCTGCCATCTTCATTGGCTTGTATACATAAATACCATGTTCCTGTATCACATCCTTCATTTCATATCACCTATGCTCTTCCTAAATAAATCACCTCACATTTCTCCATATTAAATATGTCACTTGTCCATTCGTTCCACCAACTTGTCTATATCCTTTTCAAGTTCTGCACTATCCTACTCACAGGTTGCAATGCTTCCACATTTCATATCACCTGCAAACTCAGAAGTTGAGGTCTCAGCCATTAATGAGGATTAAGAAGAACAAGGATAACAACCAGCTCCAAAACACAATCAGAGTCATACAGCACCAAAACAGACCCTCTGGTCAAACTCATACATGCCTTACCAAGTCCCACTGGCCTGCATTTGAACCGTACCCTTCTAAACCTTTCCTATTCATGTACCTATCCAAATGTCTTTTGAATGTTGTAACTGTACCTGCATCTACCACTTCCTCTGGCAGTTCATTCCACATACAAACCGGTGTATCAAAAAGTTGTCTCTCAAGTCCTTTTTAAAATCTTCCTTCTCTCGGCTTAAAAATATCCGCCCTGGTTCACAATTCGCTCACCCAAGGAAAACGATCTTTTCACCTTATCTATGCCCCTCGTAATTGCATAAACGTCTATAAGGCCACCCCTCAACCTCCCGCACTTCAGTGAAACGAGTCGTAGCCTGCCAGCCTCTTCTTACAGCTCAAACCCTCCATTCCCGGCAACATCCTGTTAAATCTTTTCTGAACCTTCTCCAGTTTAATGATATCCTTCTTATTGCACGGCGACCAGAACTGTACATTGTACTCCAAAATGGCCTCTCAAACATCCTGTACAACTCCTATATTTAATGGTCTGAGCAATGAGGGCAAGCTTGTTAATCAGCCTGTCTACCCAGTTGACTTTTCCTGCAGTCATGAACATCCAATTATTTAAAGATATTATTTTTGAGACAATTAATGGGCCTCCCTTGGTTCTGCTAATTACCTGGAGAAAAGCAGTCAAAGACCATTGTACTTTCAGGGTTCATATCAACTCCCAAACTAGATCCACAGTAAAACAATTAATTCTTGAATGTAGCCCCAACAAGACAACTTGAATTTAAAATCTAACATTTCACCAGTTAGACCACTACAATTTCAAGTTTCCTTACCTTAATCTTTCCTGGTCATTATATTCCCCTTTAAGTGACATAACTTGCTCCAAAGCCCCTGAAAAATACTGCTTGGCTTTATACATAAGGGCAGAAAGATCTCATGCTATAAAGCAAAGTTTCTAGCACTACCAGAACAAAGTATGGAAGATCATTGTGCAAGAGATCACAGAACCAAACTGTAGCCTGAACTGATAGCTGGTAGCACTCAAGCCCTAATAGATTATACCACTGATGCACAACAAGTCAACCTTCACTGCCAGATTGGCAAACAAACATCGAACATTATGAATGCCTGGGGTTTAATCAGTTGAATTACTTCAACTTCAACCAACGACTGGGTTTCTCAACTGATCCCAGAATCTTTAGGGTTGGGAGAGAGTCAGTGCTGATGGCAATTCTGAGAGAAAATTGGATCCAAGAAAGAAAAGTATCACCTACCACTGTCTACGTTCAATTATTGAAAAAGAACAGCTACTGAAGAGGTGTCTGAATTCACAGAAAAATTCAGCCTTTGAATAAAAATCGAAGAGAACCAACAAGTTAAAAGCACAACTTTGAAATAGTTCTCAAAGCCAAAAAAGAGTCACAGAGAAAGGAAAGGCTAGACATCCTCACAGTGAGGTTTCTGTCCAGTATGCTTGTTCATACCACAATAGGAAAAAGCGAGTGACAGCACTGAGATATACCAAAGAGAAATTCATTAGCAAAACATTCAAAACAATTTATGCTTTTCTAAATTTCACTGACTGACTTAAAGGGTAATAAAAGAAACTTTCTCTGACCTGTTATAGTCAAACCATGCAGAGTAGCTAGGGATAATGATATGATGTGTCTGTTCAGTAACGTTATCTTCTGCTTGGTCCGCAGGACGTATGTGATCACCTTTAGCATTGGAACCATCCTCTTCTTCCTGGAATAATTCACAAATCACTTGGCTCTCAGTTAAATCACTGGAAATCAAATGACATGCATAACACTTGATGAATTACAGGATAAAAAACAGAAGAACTGCGGATACTGTAAATCAGAAACAGAAATTGCTAGAAAAACTCAGCAGGTCTGGCAGCATCTGTGGAGAGAAATCAGAGTTAATGTTTCAGCTTAAGTGAGCCTTCCTCAGTTCATCAATTTCAGTTGATGAATTACAATCGAGAATATTTTGTCAGACAGGCAGAACAGCTTTGGGTCTAGATATCGTGGCATTTGAATTAACTTAAGTGACCACTTTAAATTGAGAGATTTCCATTTAACACTTCACAAAAGGAAAATAAAATATTTTAAAATCACAAAAATAACAAGCATTCAGTTGTTGACTCAGTTTACATTGAAAGCTCTACAGAATTGTAAGCATTTGCAACTTGTTATAATGTCTACAAAACTCAGAATGGACAGATGGTTGTTAATCACCACATTAACTCTTGATCTTCAGTGGCTTGGTGACAAAGATTTTACCATAAGTAGATGATAAAGGGGGCACTCCAAAGCTCTCACCATAGTGATCAAAAGAAGCACTGCTGTGTCTAGTGTTCAAGAAGTGATTTGAGGTACCATATACAAGTTTTTTGAGACTAACGGGATTATATTTCACAGTGTGGTGAAGTTTATTTTCTAAGAAAATTGTCTGGTTTACCTAATTTTATTCCTTTTGTTTAGTAAAATTCTGTTCTGTTGTGAAAAACAAATCTACAAAATTGCATGCTTACGTTTCAGCGACAGACTTCCAGGTTAAAAACTGAAACAAAACATGACCTATCAAGCCAGATTTCAGTGTGACATCTGACTTCTCCAGAAATAACATCTGTTGGAATCATAACATCGAACATCATCACTTCTGAGCTTAAAATGTTATTGATGAAGCAGTTGATGATGGCTGGGCCTAGGTCACTACCCTGAGGAACTCTAGCAGAGATGTCCTAGAGCTGAGATGACTCAACTCCAATATCAACCATCTTCCTTTGTGCAGGATATGACTGCAAACAGCAGACCTTTCCCAATTCCTGGTTACTGCAGCTTTGCTCAACTTCTTGATGCCACACCAGGATATAGAGTCATACAGCACAGAGACAGGCCCTTCGACATACCATGTCTATGCCGACGAAAGACCAAACTACACTAATCCCTTTCACCTGCACTTGGCCCATAGCCTACTATGCCCTAGCGTTTTAAGTACTCATGTAGATGCTTCTTAAATGCTGTGAGCGTATGTGCCTCCACCACCCACTCTTGCAGAATGCTTCCAACCTCTTCACCCTCTGGGTGAAAAAAATCTCCTCATATCTTCTCTAAACCACTTGTTCCTCACCTTAAATTCATGCTCTCTGATCTCAGACACATCTGCCTTGGGGCACAGATTCCCACAATCTTCTGAATATACTTCTTAATTTTGCATCAATCAGATTCCCCTTTAGCTCCAAGGAAAACAAATCCAGCCTAGCCTGTTTGCCTTCATAATGGAAATATTTCATCTCAGGCAACATGAAGGTGAATCTCCTTTGGGGAGATGATGGCCTAATGCTATCATCGCGAGACTATTAGTCCAGAGATCCTGGCATTGTTCTGGAGACCTGGGGTCAAATCCTGCAATGGAAAATGTGGAATCGGAATTCAATAAACATCTGAAATGATGTCTATGAAAACATTGTCAATTGTCAGGAAAAAAACCCTCTGGTTCATTAATGCCCCAGGGAAGGAAACCCTGCCCCCACTGTCTGGTCTACATGTGACTCCAGACCCACAGCAATGTGTAGTTGACAGTTAACTGCCCTCTGGGCAATTAGCCATGGGTAACAAATGCTGGCTTTTGGCAGAGATTCCCACATCCTATGAACTTTTTTAAAAAACCCCTCTCCAGCGCAATTATGTCCTTCAATTAGTGTGGCGACCAAAACCGTATTCCATCTGTAGCCTAACCAATGAAGGCACAGACCAGATAAGGATGCCAGCCTCGTTCTCCAAAATAACTTCAGTGAATGAGATGGGTCCTTCAGACAATCAACAATTGCTTCAGAGCCACCACTAGACTTTTAATTTCAGGTTTTCTTTATTTCATGACTTGGCCAGATAGCCTGTCTATCCTGTAAATCCTTACAATACAACAACGGCAGGGGGCAATAGTGGAAGAGTTTCCAGGTCAGTCATGTTTGATGCCAAGTTCACACCACAAACCTCCAGCAATAGATTACGGACTGGTCTAGAACAAGCCCACGAGCTTCATCAAATCAGAGGCCATTCAGCCCATCGATCTGCACAAACAAAGTACTCTAAATCTACAAACAACAGCTAATACACCAGGAGTGAGAAAAGTTATCTTGGCCTTCAACACAGACTCCATTCTCTGACTACAATGTACAAATATGGCCTCAATGTCCACTTGCAGCCTTAGCTCAAGCATGATGTGAAGACCTGTGTGACCCAAGCAGAACTCAAACAGAGCATCAGGCAGCAGGTTATTGTTAAGCAGGTGCTGCTGGTTAGCACTGTTGATGACTCCTCCCATCACTCCACTGATGATGGAACATAGACCAACAGGCCAGTAATTGTTGATAGATGCCAATGTTTCAGATGTATTGGAACAGCTTGACTAGAGGTGCAGCAAGCGTTGCAGTACAAGACTTCAGTACCATTGTCAGAATGTTGTCAGGGTCCACAGCTTTAGCAATATCCATAACAGCTCTAAGTAGTTTTCATCTGTTTCCCAAAACATACAGCTCTACCAAAAAAAAAAAGTAAAATACAGGCTTCAATTCCCCGCCTCCCCCCACCCCCGCCACCAATTCATAGAAACGGGGCATAGCCCATTCATCCTTCCGTTCAACAGATTCATGGCTAATTGAATATTTCAATCCTTTTACCCACCCTATCCCAATAACACCACGTGCCATTTGTAATCAGATCTCTCTCCAACTCTATCTTAAAAATGCTAAAGACAGATTCCGTAAAGAACTTCAAACATTCGCAGTCTTCTGGAGTATACAAAAATACTCCATTTCAGATCTCAGCGGCAGCTCCTTCATTTTTAAATTGGGTCCGCTGGTTCTAGACTCCTTAACAGGTGAAACATCTTACTTGCATCTACATTTTTTATCCATTTAAGTATTTTGTGCATTTCAAGGAAATCACCTCTCATTCTTCCAAATTCTACTCCTCGTAGAACAGTACTGCCATTCTGGAAATAAATTTGCTGAACCCTTGTTGCATTACCTGAATGGCAATATCATCTTTCCCAGGGGCCTAAACTGCACACAATACTCCAGGTACAGTTTAACCAAGCTCCTATACGATTAAAGGAAGACTGTACAGCACAGTACAGGCCATTCGGCCCAAGATTTGGGCCGACCTATTTCCTACGAAGATCAAACTACCCTGCATACCCTACATTATACTATCATCCATGTGCCTATCCAAGAGTCGCTTAAATGTCTCTAATGTATCTAATTCCACTACCACTGCTGGCAGCGCATTCCACGCGCCCACCACTGTGTAAAGACTACTCCTTGACTACTCCCATACTCAAACCTTCTTGCAGAGGTTATCATTCTATTAGCCATGCTCATCATTTGCTGCACATCTAGTTAGCAATGTGCAGCATTGACAAGCTACGCTTCTTTGTAGATCTATACTTTCCAATCTCTCACCATTTAAGAAATATTTGGCACATCTGTTCTTCCACACAAAATGACACATTCCATCTGCCATATTCTTGCCTAAGTCTATTTAAACCCTCCTGAAGATGCATCACATGTTCCTCACCAAACAAGGAGATGGTGGCCTAGTGGTATTATCACTAGACTATTCATCCAGAGGCCCAAGTTAAGCTCTGGGGATCTGGGTTCAAATCTTGCCATGGCAGAAGCAGATGGTGAAATTTGAATTCAATAATAATCTGGAATTAATGGTGACCATGAAATCATTGGTGATTGTCAGGAAAAACCTACCTGGTTCACTAATGCCCTTGAGGGAAGAACAGACCTGGTCTTCCCTAAATCTGACTCCAGACCCTTGACTGCTTTCTAGGCAATTTGGAATGGACAATAAATGCTGGTCTAGCTAGTGATACCCACTTTTATTTATTTAATTCACCAAAACATCCCACTTAACTCTAGATCATTTGCCAATTTGGAAACATTACATTTGATCCAAAACATGGAGAATATAGTGGACAGCTGCAGCCCCAAGTACTGATCCGCACAGTACTTAGTGACAACCTGCCAATGCTCGAAAGACCCATTTATTCCTACTCAATTTTAATGACACAGATGACTGTTGTATAATTATACTCTTCAAGGCAGAAAACAACGGCAACTCACTTATTATCATTGTATTCTTGGTTACCAAATTTCCTAAGTATTAATCTCATTCCAATCATACTGAACACAATCCATTGACAGCATTCTCATTTCTGGGTCTGAAGACTACGTACAACAAGGAAGCAATTTGCAGACCAAGCTGTCAACAATTAGCAAAGACCCTATTCAGAGGATATTTAAGATCTCATACCATTACGTAAAGTGTGAGTTTACCTATTGAACTTTTCCCCTCAACTGGCACCACAAAAAAACGTGATTGAGTATGAGCCTCATCATTGTTTTTGAGCCACAGATTCAAGTATGTCCAAAAACACTTTTTAAAAGGCATCTTATGGCGACTCAAACTTTCCATATTTCTATTTTTTCTCTTTTTAATTTGTTTGACCTTTTTCTAGGTTTAGGATTCCTGGAGCAAAAAACAATACAAAATCAGTAACCCACAGGTGGTATGAGAGCAGGTAAAGCCTAGAAAGAAATCATCAGCACATGCATACCTTTACTCGACTGCACATTCTTCAGACCATGCCTGACTAGAGCAGACCCCTGAAGTTATTGACATTAATCTGATTAACCAGATGTACAAAAAAAGTAAAGCAGCCCAGGATGACTATTCAGGAGGTCTGGCAGCATCGGTGGAAAGAAAGCAGAATGGACCCAAAACATTTTCTATGCTTTCTCTCCATAGACGCTGCCAGATCTGCTGAGTTTCTCCAGAAATTTCTGTTCCTGTTTCAGATTTACAGCATCCGGAGTTCTTTTTTTTTCCCCCCAGAATGGAAAAGTTAGCCAGTGATACTGAGATAATTTTTACATATGTTGATGAATAATGGTTTCACAGTACAGTCTGGGTGATGACTTGCCAAACTAATTGAAAAAATTATCGACCTGAAATCTATTACTCCAAGGAGAAATGAAACCAAACAAGGTGTAATGTCACAAAATGTTATCATAGCCAAATTACAACAAATCAGCCTCTGACATGGTGTGATCAAAATTCACAAACAGGAGGTGTGAACTCTATGTTCTCATTTACAATTCAAGAGCCAAGTGCTTGTGCAATAAATTCCTAACTATGCTTTACACATTCAACAGGAGACATAATTTTTTGCCCAGTGTGTGAAGGTCCAGAAAGAGAGAAGGAATTGAATATCTCCAAATATAATTGAACAAATCATTTTTCCCTCAATATTCACAATTTGATTATTGTTTTCCCTCCAACAGCATGTAACCACAAACACACAACTGCTGTCAATATGAAGCGATACAGAAACACAACTCTGGAGCCCAACAGATTAGTTGCCATAGCTACCATTTCTAGACAGTGACTGGATGAGCAGAAGCAGCTTTAATGTTAATTACCTTCCCTCCTGCAGACAACGGTTCATCCTCTTGCTCATCTGTAACAAGATTAATTCAGGATATGTATTAGCTTATACATATGCGATCACGCCGTCACAAAAGGTGAAGACGACGTCAACAACCATACTGTAATCAACTGGTTTGTCATGGAGTTTCTAATTTAATGCTATCACAGCTGAGCTACAAATAAATTATTGCACCAAGTAGTTTCAATATTACATTTGCATCAAACAATAAAATTACATCGGATACCATCAGGTCACTAGCTGAAATTTTCAGTGCACCTTTCTAGCTCGTTGGTCTCCTCATTCTATCCTCTAAATTCGAGGCCATCCAAAACAGTCCCTCCTTGTTACTTATTTTCAAATTTCTTCAATCTTTGGATCGTCTTAGTCCTAGATGGACTTTAAGGAAAGCCTAGGTAAGCAGATTCTTCACACTTTATTTTATGCTTCTTAGTTGCAACTGAATTCCTTCATATAGGAGTCACTACTTCACTTTTACACCAACTTGTTCAGACATTTTATGACACCTATGGACAGATAGGGCTTAAACAGTGATCGTCCGGCCCATTTAGTGAAGTTTGAGGCTGTTTCACTTTTCGTAAATTAGTACCATCATGCATCAACCACTTGTCATTGACCAAAACGAGGTCCTGGTCATGTAACGTCAAAATTAAAAAGTTATCATCGGTTTCAAATCCCTTCAGTGCCTTGCCTCTCCTGAACTGGCAGTCTCCACTAATCCTATACCAGCGACAGAAGGAAAGGCAATATAGTTCCAAGTTAGAATGGAAAGTGGTTTGAAAGGGAACTTTCAGGTGGTGTTGTTCCCATATATCTGCTGTCTTGTCCTTCTCGATGACAGAAGTCACAGGTTTGCAAAGTATTGTCTAAGGAGCCTTGGTGAGTGGTAGCAATGCATTTTGCAGACAGCACACATTGCTACCACTGTGCATCAGTGGTATAGAAAACGAGCAGAGGTGTTAAGACGGGATGCCAATCAAGTGGTCTGCATTATGCTGTACAGTGTTGCATTTAGTGTTTCTGAAACACTCATTCAGCTAAGTGTAGAGAGTATTCCATCACATTCCTGACCACTGTCTTAAAGATGATGAACAAGCTTTGAGGAGTTAGGTGGTAAATTACTCACTGCAGGATTCTCAGCCCCTGACTTGCTCTTGTAGTCACAGCATTATATTGTTGATCCAGTTCAGTTTCTGGTCAATATTAATCCCAAGGAAATGGACAGTGAGATTCAGTAATGGCAAGAGCACCGAACATCAAAATGCAATGGTTTTATTCTTCCTTGCTGACGTGGGGTCAACGCCTGGTGTGGCATGAATGTAACTTGCCACTTCTCAGCCCAATCCCCGAAACTGTCCAAGTCTTGCTGAAAATAGACACTCGCTTAGTGTCTGAAAAGTTGCAAATGGTGCTGCCATTACGCAATCATCTGACATCCCCATCTCTAACCTTACGATGGAAAAGTAGACACTGATGAAGCAGCTGAAGTTGTTTGAGCTGAAAACATGACCCTAAGCAACTCCTGCATTGATACACTGGTGTGGAGATGATTGACCTCCTACAATGACAAGCATTTTCTTTTGGCCTAAGTATGACTCCAATCAGTGGGAATTTTACCCAATTCCCAATTACTCCAGAAAGTAGGAACAATGGCAGTGACATGCAGGGGAAGAGAATGCAGAAAAAGGGCCCAACATGGGCACAAATCCAATATTCTCTGTGATACAATTTCAATAGTTAAAAGAAAGCTTTGAAAGTAGAAATTGTATGCATTTCCCAGGTGTCATTTATCGAGCTCTTAGGATATTGGAAAAATCAAGGTTCACCAGCGTAGTGATGCAAGTCCAAAGTATAATTACCTAGATCTGCAATTGTGCCTCCCTTCACAGGTGTGTGCTCACTGTCCTTCTTGGGGTTCACTAGCAAAATAAAAGTTATAAACAGGCCATCAAAAACGTATCCAATTCCATGCATTTCATCAGTGAGAATTTTAGGTGACAGCACACTGGAAACTTACAGCAAACTTGAACTTACATCCAGGTTTTTGTAACAGCAATGTATTGAATCTGTAACTGTCAATTTTCAAACTCAATCCAAGTTTCCCTTGAGGAACAATGTACTTTGCATCTGCAACTCCATGGCATTGAATTATCTGCACCAGTAACCTGCTTTCTGCTGACTATAAAAACCTCACTCTTCCACTGTAGTCAATCTTAAATTCATATTCCCGTCACTGACAACTCAACAAGAATTCTTAGTATCCTAAATTTTATAAAATCTTTCATCAAGTTAAAATTAAACCTATTCTATTCCAAATTTCTAAGCTGATACATTCATATATTTAGGCACAAGATTAAATCAAGCTTGATTTGGATTACTTTTAAGTCTGTATACTCAGAGAACTTCTCAGATCTCTCTTCTAAGCCGAAACAAGATAGTCCGAACTAACTCTATGTAGCTCTTACATCTGAGATTGCTATCAGTTTAGGAGGTTTGCTTCGCAACATAGTTCTCAAAAACACCTGAAAACAAAAGAGATGTTTAATTTTTTTTATTGCTGACTCACAATAGCCTCAAAGCTAGAATCTCAGTATTCACTCTCTTTCCCAACAAAAAGTCTTGCAAAAAAAAACCTTAAAACATGCAGAACCGGTGGACAGGAACAAGTAGGGCGAGATCTTTCTCAACAAGTTGTCTATAAATATTTTAAATACATTGTAAAGACCACATCTTTTATTTTTCCTTATTTTGGATTGTGGACCACAATGAGAAAAGGACTTGGGAAGGAGTTGCTGCACTTTTCTAAACAAATTACCGGAGCTCAATGAGTTGTGTTCGCCCTGTTGCTTTATTCAAGCAGTAAGGATAAGATGTCTAAAATGCTACAGCATGCTGGATATGTGCAGAGCAAGTTTTGCCCAGACACAGATTGCTGACTGTTTTGCGTCATCAAGACCAGCTGTGGAGACCAAAAGTCATTCGCATTCCAACAATACTCTGATTGGCACCTGGATTGATGGTTCGAGTCCATGTGAACAATAAGGAGGCAGCAGTCTTCAGACCACAAAAGAAAAATGGTTTCTCTCTGCGCAGTGAAATAGCCAAAATCTGGAAGATGTCTAGCTATTCTCTCTCACAAGTTGCTAAAAGCTGCTGCCTCCAACCCAGTGATTGAAAAACTGAACAATTAGCTTGTCAACTGCCCTGTGCAGTAAAGAAAAGAACTCAAAAATTTGGAAAGAATAAGCAGTTCAAAGATCACAAGGACTTAAAGCAAAAGGACACTTCATCAAATCCTGCAGACAAAACTGTTGCCACAATATTTTGATTTTCCACCAAGAACATCCATGTTTGTTTGTTTGTGTAAATGTGTGTCGGGGTTTAAGGAGTGGGTTACAGTTTCATCTAGGAGACTTATACCTTGATAATTCATATTTTTTCCCTGTGGTTAGAATTTTTTAAGTAGTAAGCGAGGTAAATGGAACGATGGGGCGAGAGTAGAGTATCAGAGCACGTTCCAAGTGGGTTGTGACAAATATCCACTTAACAAACAAATAAGAACTGACCTTTTTATTCACCAAATATCATATAGGCTTGGAAGGATCAGGATTTGGAATTTTATGCAGAACTGTTATTCTTCAACGACAAATGTATCCCTCTAACTCTCAGAAAAAATAAAGTAGCCCTTTATAAATTAAGTGTGGCAGAAGATAACTAGCCCAAGAGAGTGTACAGTATGAAGCTGAAAATAAGAAAGAAACTAGAGATATCGGAATTAACACTATTGTAAAATTTTCAACACTTGAAACTTTTATATTGTACCAAAACATTGTTTTTCAAGAGCCTTTACAAACAACATAAATGACAGAAGAGACCAGTTCCTTACCATTTTTGGGTAAAATAACTTCTTCTACATTTGGTACAGGAGTGGGATCCTCCATGTCTTTGGTCAGGTCTTCCTGCTCCTCTTCATCTCTCTGCCCTCTCCTCTTTAAGTATGGCATTGGCTGACTACAGGCAAAACAAAAACATTATGAGCTTTGGCATCCATGCAACACAGTTTATGCGTTTATAAAATTTACATTACTATATTAAGCAAGATTGTAGAGATTGCAGGGGTACCTCAGTTCTTTACTTTCTCACACCACATAGCAGTTTATATATTCCACTGTAAACAAGATCAGACATGAAATTTGCTCCAATTGCAATCAATAATATTCCAGGTTAGAAAATTAAAAATAAATTTGCCCATACAGAAACATCGAAAATTGGATGAATAGACCATTCGACCCTTCGAACTTACTCAGTCATTCAATATGAGCATGGCTGATCTTCCAACTCAGGACCTTGTTTCTGCTTTCTCCCCATGCCTTTTGATCCTTTTGGCCCAAAGAACGACATCTAATGCCATCTTTAAAACATCCAATGTGCGGACTCAATTGCTTTCTGTGGTAGAAAATTCCACAGGCTCACCATTCCCTCTTATGCCTTACATGGTGACCTCTTCTCTGGACTCGTCCAGTCATTGGGAACGCCCTTTCTATGTTTACCTTGTATAGTCTTGTTAGAATTTTACAGGTTTCTATGATATTTCTAAGCTCCAGTCAATCGAGTCCGAATCATTTCAGTCTCTCTTCACACATCAGTCCTGTCATCCGAGGAAATCAGTCTAGCATTTGTAGAACACCTTTAAAGAGTCAATTGTTTTGTCATGGTTTTCAATTTCGCACAAACCAAAGAAGTTTGGAATAAAAGGTGTCAATTCAGCCCAACTCATTTATCATCAACTCAAAAACCAGCCACATTATAGCCTCTCTGCAGCCACCAATCCTCCCATGCTTGAAACATTCATCCAATATTCTCCTAAAATAGTTACCAATTTCTCCTTTAATTACTTCGTGGCCAGGTACTGCACGCTCAAACAGATCGGAAACCAACTTGTCCTTACTTCACTATGGTCTCTTCAATTTGAATTGATGAAAGCACTGAATAAAAGCAAGTTTTATTATCTTACCCATCACAGGAATATTATTTCCTCACTCATAATTCAAAGTGAATGACAACTATTTTAGAGCTTCTATTGAATCTTATCTGAGCCTTTGATCAAATATACTGTGTTAAATAATTCCTGTGGACTATAGCTTTTCATTCTCAGCAACATGCTGGTGAATCCATCGTCATTCTTCCCGATTTTGGAGGCATACTGAAATACACAAACTCATGCCTCCATTTCATTTTTAAAATATTGTGGTTATATTAGGTATCCTTCAATCCATAAGAATTGTTCCCAAATCTACAGAATCTTGAAAGATGGCCACCAATGTTTCCACTACTTCTCGGGTCACTTCCTCAAACATCCAGAGATGTAGATTAATTGCCTCTGGGGATTTGTTGGCCTTTAATCCTATCCATTTCCGCAACACTATTTGCTTCACTCACAAGAACAGTGTTCCCCAACATTTTGGGGATGCCATTTGCCTCCTCCTTTTTGAAAGCAGACCAAAATAATGCAGTTAGTTAGTCTGTTAACCTCCTTTCACCATTGTAACCATGCCAGTTTCTTCTCAGCCATTATAAAGGGACCTTCATTTGTCTTCACTAATCTCTTTCTCTTCACATGCCTATAGAAGCTTTGAGAATCAGTTTGGGTTTCTAACCAGCTTCTTCTCACACTTATCTTCCCCTTGTTAAATCAATCTCTTTGTCCTTATTTGCTGAAATCTCAACTGCTCCCAATCCTTAGGTCTGCTGCACTTTGTTTTTGGACAATTTGTATGCCTCTTCCTTGGATCTAAATATTATCCCTAATTTCCCTTGTTCACCATGGTGTGCTGACCTTTCCCATCGTATTTTTGTGCCAGACAGGAATGAACAATTATTGTAGTTCCACTACACTTTTTAAACTGTTTGCTAATGCTTATCCATTGTTATTCCTTCAATTAACATTTCTCAATTTACTGTAACCAACTCGTGCCTCATATTATCATAGTTTCTTTCATTAAGATGGACAACACCGCATTTGATTCTGAGACTGGGTCCTGAATCTATATAAAGAATATCATCATAGCCAGAAAACCAACTATTTCTTTTTCTTCACATAACACCCAGTCTAGGATGCCCTGTTCTCTAATGGGATCGAGAAAATCACCTCGTACATACTCCAGGAATCCCTCTTCTACGACAGTGGGCGAATCAAATCGGTACCAATTGGTTCGTAGCTGAGAAGCAGTCATAATTACAGCGGTACCTTTGCCGCTTGTCATAAATTTCCTGTTTAATGACTTCCCAAACATTACCTCTACAGTTTTGAAGTCTATAAACAACTCTACTTCTGTTTTCTGTCCCTTGACTTTTCTAAGCTCTACCCATACAGAGCCTACTTTGCTACAGCTAATTTCCTTGCGCTTTCCGAGATGTAAGAAGTTGAGACTGTTTTTCTTGGACAGAAGGCGGCTCAGAGGAGATTTGGTAGAGGTCTTTTCCAAATAATGTGCATGCTGGATACAGTACTTATGGAGAAGCTGGTTCTGCTTGTACAAGAAAATGAGGGTAGAGATTTAAAGTTTGCATATAATGCAAAGGTGATGTGACAAAGCAGATAGAGTATGGACACACTGCCTGGAAACATCGAAGAGGGAGGTTCAACTGAGGAATTTAAGAGGGTATTGGATGATTATTTGGATAGAAATGGTGGGCAGGTATATAGGGAGGAGGCAGGAGATAGGCACTAAGTAATAGAATCAGGGCAGGCACTGTGGGGCAAATGCCCACCCAAGGGCCCGATTGATTACAGAACCGCGATGTTAGATTTTTGTGATTCATGGATAAGAACTCAGAATCCTCTGTCCTGCAGCTTTCTGCAGTCTTTCTCCATTTCAGTGATATTTAGCTTATATATTCTTACAGCATAACCTCATCTTTTCTCACATTACATTTCATCTGCCAGGTTTTTCTCTACTCCCTTAACCATTTGCTTTCCCACCTATTTGTGTGCCATCATAAATTTGTTATAGCACATGCACTTTTCTCATCCAAGTCATTAAATATATATTGTACAAATTCTGGCCCCAGTATTGATTGCTGTGGCACACCACTAGTTAGAGGTTGTCATCATGAAAATGTCCACCTTATCCAAACTGTCATCTTTGATGAGTTACCCAATCCCTATTCATGTTAAAAATGACCTTGAATGCCATGGGTTCTTGTTTTATTAAGTAGCTTACGTGTGGTGCCTTTCAAAAATCTAAATATATCATAACATATTTTGCAATTGTCAAGAAATCTCTCTTCATCTGGTATTATTAAAGAGGTGGTCATTCAATGGAACGATTGAAAATAACTGGCAGAGGACACTACCCTATAGTGATGTCCAGTGGCTGAGATGTTAGACCTTGAACAACCCTCTTGCACAATGTTGAACAAGCTTCTTCTTTGTGCAAAGTATAAATCCAGCCAGTGCAGTGTCACCCCTTCCCCCTTCACCCAGCCCCATCCGACTCCCGTTGATTACAGTTTTGCTCGAGTTCCTAAATCCTATACTCAATCAAATGCAGACTTGATGTCAAGAGCAGTCGCTCTCACCTCACCTACTGAACTCAGCATTTTCGACCATGTCTGAATGAAGACAGTAATGAAGTCAGGAGCCGAGTGGCCCTGGTCAAATGCAAAATAAGTATCAGTGAGCAGGTGATTCTCTAACACTTTCCACTTGATAACACTGTCACTTCCATCACTTGCTGATAATCAAGAGTAGACTGATAAGACACATTTGTCAGGTCGAATTTGTCCTTCTTTATGATACACATGGGAAATACCCACATTGCTGGTTGCATGCCAGTGTTGTCACTGCTTGGAACAGCCTGGTTTGAGGCACATCTAGTCTGAAATACACATCTTTGCACTATTGACAGAATGTTGGCAATGATCATAGCTTTTCCAACATGTAGCACCATCAGCAGTTTCTTGATTTCATTTGGGGACAAATCAAATTTGTTGAAGTGTGGAATCTGTGATGTTAGGGATCTCAGGAGGAGGCATACGTCAATTGTCTACTCGGCACTCCTGGTTGAAGCTGGATGGAAAAGTTTCAGCCTGACGTTTTGCATTGATCGGCTGGGTTTCTCCCATCATGGAAGGTAGGGATTTTTGTGGAGTCTCCACCTCTAGTAAGTTGTTTTACTGTCCACCACCATTCGCAACTAGACGTGGCAGGACTGCAGAACTTTAGGTCTGATCCATTGGTTGTAAGATCACTTAATCTTGTCTATTTCATGCTTCATCCACTTTTTGGCATGCAAGTAATCCTTTGCTGTTTTACAGCATTAGAATTTATATAATGCTCTGCTTTACAAGAAGATATGAATACAAGAATTCAGTAATGGAATGTTGGTGACACTAGCTGGCCAGCATCTGTGACTGCCCAGAGTAGAGTTTAGAGTCAACCACGTTACTGTGGAGTCACACGTTGTCCAGACCAGGTCAGATTGATAGATTTTGCTCCCTAAAGTACAGCAATAAATCAAATGAGATTTAATAACAATCAGAATAGTTACAAAGTCATTATTTGGCTAATTGTTACTTCATTTTCTTTTTAAATTGAATTTGAAATCTACCATCTGTCATAGTGAGATTTGAACCCATGACCCGAGAACATTAGCCTGGCATTCTGATTACTAGTCCGGTGACTTTTTCACTATGTCACCGCTTTTAACAAATGTTGCCATCACTGTACAACCTGTCATCGCAGTTTAAACCATTGTCTTGATTTAAGGCTTCTGTGAGTGAGAATGCATCTGCAAACTCATGATCACCAGAGAAAGCCCAGCTCTAAAAGAAATGCAGTTCAAAAACTTGGCTCTCCACCAGCCCCGATTCTCTGGTCTTTACTCACGTACTCTATCACCTCTAAACAGGCGTTTCAGCAACAAATGAATCAGAACACTTCGAAAATAAAACCTGCACAGAGCAGTAGCAAAACTGGAGAATTCCTAGTTCCCATGTAAGAATTTGTTTTTCCAGTGACAGGAAAAAAAAACGTCGACAGGAACCATTCTATGGACAGAAAAACAGCCCAAATTCCATTGCCACTTTAACTGTCCACCAAAATCAAGCTCCCTGTAATCAATTTGTGCACAGAAGCAACTTGACTCACCCTTTCTTTCCACTTTTCTTCCTTGACTCAGCGGGTGTGGATATTGGTGAAGGCGAACGGGAATGTTTTCTCTTCTTGGCACCAGCTGTCGACTTTCTGTCCTTCCTATCTGGTGTACGGGAGGCCTGGTTAAAATAGATCGGCAACTTAGAAGTGTTCAACATCCTGACCACACAGCAATATGAACACAGCTGGCATCAGCCAGGTGAAAATGTTATTTTAGACTTCAAATGTCACATTATTTTTCTTGCTCCATTGGAGAAGAAGGTAGCAATGTGTTACCATCAGAGTCAGAATGGCAGAAAACAAAAAGAAAGCGCTCGGACTATATTTTGTCATTCAGTAGCTCTGAAAACCAATTTGTGAACTTTTCTAATTAGACCTTCTCATCAGTGTTACCTTTCTTACCAGGTACTGGCATGTCTACACTTCAGTTGGCTTAACATTTTCTGTGTCGCTGTCATAATTATATTATTATACTAACTCAGGCAACTGGAGTTCAAATTATACTCATTCGAGGGTTTTAATTTTTCTGAAAACAAAAAATCTGGAAATTAGAACATGGTGGCAATAAAAGAGTGATCATGAATTATTACCGTCATTAAAAACCTAGTCAGTTCACAAACATCTTTTTGGAAACCAATTATCTACTCCTGTCCATTTGGCAAACGCATTACTTAAGTTTGACATCAATCGACCTGAACTACAATTCCCTTGAATCCACAGAAGCAAACCACTCAGTTGCATCAAATCACTCCAACTCCTTAAAGTCATAAGAACAGAGATCACAGAAGGAGTAGGTATTTAGATCGTGGAGCTTGCCCCTCTATTCAATGGGATTTTGGTTAATTCAAGAAAATCTCCCAAGTAGAATAAAAGGTACTATTATGACCTTGCAAGCAATTCCCACATTCAGAGAATAAACGCAAAAGAAATTAAATTTGTTACAAAAACTTACTCCTCAAAATTTTAAATAACTATCGTGATATTAACCCGAATATGGTTCCCAAGCTACTGGGAAGATGAGGAATTGTTTGGGGAAACTATAAATCAATCTACAAGTCAAAATCTGTGATACAACCTAATTTATAATAATTAATTAACTTTCAGATTCTGCATGTGCAAACTGCAAACCACAACAGTGGTGATAAATGCCAGAGTAGCACAATCTCAGCTCATTGTTAATTGAGTTAACAGCTGACTAATTGAAATTGCAGGTGTTCAAGGTAAGTAATTGGTATGAAGCAAAGGCGGCACCCAGGTTTAATATCTTTCTAGAATTACTTCTAGCTACAAACAATACTGGAGTGTAGATGGGGCATGTGCTTTCTAAATCAGCAATGGCAGGGAGTTAAGAAACATGTTCTCATCGAAGCATAATCGGAGGCACCCAATGAGGTGAGCAGCAGAAGTGTGCTGTACCAGAGTCTTGAAAACAATTTAGTAACAACCAGAGGGGAAAAAAAAGTGTGTTTGCTAATTCAACAACATTGCACACTTTCAGATCCACTGACCTGCACTTTGATCTCAAATGTTCTTGAGCACATCATTTTTCAAATCCCTCATCCTTCAAATTCAGAGCATTTAATTACTTCCCCATTCATCCACTTCCTATTGAAGTTCAGCCAAAGGATCATGTAATATTACGCATTTGTCAGTCATTTTCACCAGTAGTGCTTTACCCATCAAGTGAACATCTTCACTAAAAGGTCAATATCTTTTCATCTAGTAGGAAACATTAAAAAATGTAAGGGTAAGGGACAGAATGAATGAAAGCAAGGAACAACAAATAGTTTAGCTCTCAAATACAGAGGATATCCTGGAGCCAAATGGCACAACTGTGCTTTCCTCAGGTGAAAGATGACAGAATGAGAGGTCACAAATAGCTGGTAGCAGAAGTTCACTTAATTTCTGATGCATGTTGACTTGATTTAAATCAGTCAATTAAAAATTAGAAGACTATATATGGAGATTCTTATGTTTATAATAGTTTTTTTCAGGACTAAATCATATCCCTTCCATTCATGTTTCAACTCCTTCACAGGTACAAAAATAAAAACACAGTATATCCAAGAAAAGAATTGACCAAAAGATATTATTTCTTCGGAGGATCTTCTTCCAGAGTTATTTGCTACTTGTTACTTCTTGAGTTACAACACAGATACGTGCACTTCAGCAGTCCACTCTTATGGAGGTTGGATTTTTACTTGGTGACTGAAACCTCACAAGTGACACATAAAGCAGACAATGGTGATATGGGCAGCCGCTGAGAGTCCACAACTCGGATCCGATCTTCAGAGCTCTGCTCAGCTGCTAAATGGCAGCACCATTTGTTGAGAAACAGAATACCGGAGGTGCATCAACAACTCTGTCAGGTCTCTATGGATATGCTACACACTACAAAATAGTTGCAATGCCAGAAAAGTCTAACCCAAACTACCAGTGGATTGATGGTGCTGGGAATGCAAGGACTGCAGACAGATCATCTCTATCAAGCTTCGTGATAATTTGCCATATGAATGAATGTAGCACTCAACCACAGTGGTACCAAATTTGATACCACTAAATGATTTCTTTTTAATTATTCGCAGTTTAGCATGCTGCTGGCCAAACTATCCAATTACTTACTGTTCCTAATTACAAGTGAGAAGTTGTCTTCACGACCTGCTGCAGTCCTTGGGATGTACAAACACCCACAATGCTGTAAAAAGGAAAGCAGTTACTGGATTCTGAACCAGCAACCGCAATAAGAACAGCAACCGAAGTCCAGGTTTGGGCATTCCCATGTATCTGCTGCCCTTGTCTTCCTAGCTGTAGAATCACAAGTTTGGAAGGTGCTGACGACACAGCCTTGCTGAGTTACTGCAGTGAGTCCGAGAGATTATAAGCACTGCCATCATCATGCACTTTTGGTGGAAGGACTAAAAAGAATTAAATGGGGTGGGTTTTTCTCCTGGAAGGTATCAAGCCCATTAAGTGTTGTTGGAACTGCACTCATCCAAACAAGCAGGAATGTGCCTTGTAGATGATGGGCAGGCACTGCAGAGTCAGGAGGCAAGTTACTCACTGCAGGATGCCCATTTCTGACCAGGTCTTGCAGCAACTATATTTGCATGGCTGGTTCATTTTAGTTTCTGGTCAATGGTAATTCCCAGGATGTCAATAGTGGAGGATTCAGCAAACAGTAATGTCATGAATGTCAAGTGGGTTTTTTTCTTTTTGGAGGTGGTCACTGGATGGCACTTGTGTGGTGCAATTATTATGCCATTTATTTGTCCAAGACTGAATGTTATCTAGATTCTGGTGTATTTACACATGGACTGCTTCGAAGTTTCAACAGTCTCAAATCATGAAATCATCGGTGAATAAACACACCTTTAACTGATGAAGGAACAGCGCTCCAAAAATTTGTCACTTCAAATAAACCTGCTGGACTATTACCTGGTGTCATGTTACTTCTGACTTTGTCCAACCCAGTCCAATGCCAGCACCTCCACATCAAGGTGGAAGGAAGGTTATTAATATAGCAGCTGAAGATTGTTAGGATACTCAAGGACTTAGGATTCTCACCCGAGGAGCTCCTGTGGTTCAATGATAGTTTGTGTTGTTGGGAGTCAATCTTAAAATCGTACCAAATATGACTTGAACCAGCAGACAGCAACACCCTCAATCAATCATCAACAACTTCAGATTTGCTGAAGCTTCCTGATGCAACACACAGTGAAATACTGTCTATATGTGAAAGGTAATCACCTGCATTTAGCCTCAAATTCAGTTCTTTTGTCTATTTTTGAACAAAGACCGTAATGACCACTTAGTTGGAAGGAGTGGAACATCCACCTCGAGCCTCAATACTCCACAGTTCAGAACATAATCTAACTGTTTTATCCAGTTTGATGATCATTCGCATGTTTTCCACTTTCAACTTAAATATAGAAAGATGTATTTCATTAGGTTTGTTTAATATACAAAATTGATTTCTCACAACACAAAAAACTTAGTCAAATGAAAATGCAAAGCTGGGTAACATTTTCGAACACAAAAATGCAAATGCTTATTGCTCAAAATAATCCAAAACACATACACTACAAAAGGGAACATAAAACAGACTCCTCTCTGCAGAGATCCACTTTGAGAAAATAAATTTTTGATCAAGAATGATTTGTTCTTGAAGTAAAGAATAAACGTGGAACAAATGGCTGTTCACTTATGTTCTGGCATACAAACAGGTCACAATTCATGTTCCATTACCTCTCAGGAAACACAGCATCAATACATCTTCAAGAAGATCTCCATTAGGATGATCAGGTTTCACACCAGACTCATTAAAAGGTTGTTTTGCAGAGTTAGAGAGATGGGCTAGGTAGCCTTCATCTCAGCTAGCCTTTTTCCAACTGAAGACCAATCAAAATCTCCAAATTCATGCAAAACACTCTTCAAACAAATTCTCTGGCCGTCATAAAACACAAGCAGCTTGCAAACAAGCAATTAGCTGAAACCATGCAGCTACCAAACAGTATCTTCTTTGAAAAAAGGCTCCATTGTCCATTTTGAAAAGTAACAACTTAGGTATCCCCAGGACCTAAATTAATTTTATTTCTCAACAATCCTTCAAAGTTGAAGCACTCAAATATAAAGATTTAATTAAGATTTAATTATGTCACTTCCACCACACGATAATGAAGTCAAGATCTCCTGCCTGAGGTGGCAAGATGAAACCCAAACTGAGCAACAGTGAAAGGTCAATTACGATGAAAGCACAGCCTGGAAGGGGATAAACATCCTAGTTCATATCATCAGGAGCAAAACCGAATTCCAAGAATGCTAATTCCAGATTTCAGATATTTGGATGCTGGCTAGAAACTAACTGCTTTCTGAACTTTATAATTGAGTGTTTGCTAGCATAATTATTGGATGTTAACTGGAGACTTTAAAAAGTTCCAGACTTTGCTCCAAATTTTAGTTGAGCAACATGGCTTCCTGGGCTCCAGAACTGACAAGTGAAGCCAAGGCAAGTTTGAGTAGCAGTTCAGGTGGCTGCTTACACTTCGTACGCTCTCTGTCTAAAGACTGCAACTTCAATCTTTGATCCCCCTGATAAATGTTCAGAGAGTAAACACAGGTTTCTCATAGTCTTGTGTGGCAGTTGCAGCCTTTAGACAGAGAAATTACTAAGTTTAAACAGCCACCTTAGCTGATGCTCAAACTTCTTTCCTGGTCAGTTCTGGAAGTGAAGAAAGCCATGTTGTTCAACTAAAATTTGGAGCCAAGTTTAGAACTACTTTTAAGTTTCTAATTAACATCCAATTAGATCAATAATTGTGCCAGCACACATTCAATTTACTAAATTCAGAATTTAAAAGCAGTTGGATTCTAGCCAGCATCCTAACATGCTTCCATAAAATCTGGAATTAGGGCTGTTGGAATTAAGCTTTGCAACTGATTTTTTTAAACAAACATTTTTATCCAGGCTGCAAGTCACCCAATATTAGGGGAACACATTTTTCCACAATTTGCATTCTCCCTTTTTTCAAACTTTGAATTGATTACACCAAGAGGTCAAAAATGTTTGACTATTTGATTGGTGCAAATCTTGTTCGAGAATTCTTCAGCATTCATTTACATTTCGAGCTGCCTTGCCAGAAAACATACTTTGGGTATAGTCAAGGTATATTCAGATGAGAAGCTACATCTATTGATGAAGAAAGAAAGAGACAGCAAAATGAAGCAGAAACGGGTAGAAATGATATGTCAGATGGATAATACAATTGAGAATCAGGCTCGATATACAAGGTTTCAAGTAGAATTCAATAAGAAATAATAAGCTAGATGCTTTGATCCCATTTGTTGGGAATACTCGATACTTTACAAACTTAAAAACTTTTGCAATGGCTAAACTGTTCTTTTGAATTAGAACAGTGATTCCTCTGCTTGGAAAAAAATAACAAACTTAATTCTGCTCAACTGCACTTAAATCACAGTGGCCCCAGTCTGTTTTTTTTTTCTGTCCATTGTAAGCTCAGCATTGCAAAATCTTTCAAACAGCTCCACAGATATCGAGGTCAGCACTTAATGCAATTATATACTTTGACAGAAATGTAATTTTAATCACTTACCAAATGACCTTCTGACCTCTTTAAAATTGTACTTACCTTCAAAACACATTTCCCTCCATTTTAGAAATCTAAATTATCAAAGCAACTGCTAAAGAATATAAAAAAATTTAAAAATCCGTTACAGACATACAAATAGAAGGTGGTAAAAGTGGCAGTGGAGCCAATCAGGGACTAAGAAGATGACTTATGCATGGAGGTATGGTACTGCTAAAATATTAAATGGTTCTTAAGCTCTAACTTTAGCATGAAGTTGCTGCCACCTAGTTTATTGTCAAATAGGAGGTTGTTCAGACACCTGATCGATGAAAAATTGATACAGTGGCAGTATATTAATCATGGGCGACTTTATCTTCACATAGACTTGAACAGCTGGATTGGCCACGAAGAAGATGCCATAGCATTTTCAGGACGATTTTCTAGAACACTACATTTGGAATCAACTAGAGATTACGCGATTTCTGATTTAGTGATGTGTAATGAGGCAGTTTAATGAAGACATCACTCAATAAAAGATGCCCTTGGACACAATGACTATAGCATAGTAGAAACCAACGTTCAGTTGGAGGGAGAGGAACTTGAGTCAGAAACAACGTGCAAACTTAAATATGGGGAATGAGAAAGGAATGAGGGCACGGCTGCCTGGCAGGACTGGGGTAAGTATTTTGCAGCAACAACACTTGAGGAACAACATTTTAAAAAATAGCTCATGGCCAATAAGAAAGATGAATACCAATGAGGAACAAGGATTCTAGGAAGAGAACAAGTCAACCATGGTTATCCAGGAAAGTTAAGGATAGCATTGAAAAAAAATGCATGACAAAAGGATAAAGATTTATAGTAAGTCAGAGGATCAGTTTTAAATACCAACAAATGATGACTAAACAAAACTAGAGGAAGAGAATAAACTTTGAGGGTAAATTTTTATGTAATACCAAAACAAACAGCAAAATCTTTTTTAAATATATAAAGAGAGAGAAGCCAAAATGAGCACAATTCCCTTACAGAATGAGCGTAGGAAATAATAATGGGGAAATCAGGAAAGGGAGGAGTAACTGAATAAATGCAATGCATCAGTCTTCACAGTAGAAGCAATAAAAAAAATTCCAAAATAACTAAATAATCAAGGAGCAAAAGGAGGAGAGAAAGTAACTGTAATAACTAAAGAAGAATAGAGCAAGGGAAACTAATGGGGTTAAAGACTGATTGGAGTCCCCTGGTAACCACAGATACCAAAAAAGTAATAGCTACAGAGATAGTGGATGCACGGGCAGTAGCCTTCCAGGAATCCAGGGATTCTGGAATTGTCCCAAAGGATTAGAAAACTGCCAAGATAGCATCTTTATTTTAAAAAGATTGAGAACAGAAAAGACCAGGTAGCCACAAACCAGTTCTGCCATTTGCATCGTGCCGCAGATGGAATAAACTGGGAAAAAATGTGTAGTTATGTACTTTAGCAGCAAGAGAAGAGGAGCTGAATATTATTTAAGTGAAGGAAGACTGTAAAAAAAAAAAGTGATTTGGGAGTCCTTGTCCATGATTCACGAAAGCTAGCATTCAAGTTCAACAGGTATTTCTGAAGGCAAATGGAATGTTGGCCTTTACTTGAAAGGGAATGCAGTGTAAAAGTAGGGATGTTTCACTAAAACTATACAAGGTATGTATCAGAACACAGCGGGAACAGTTTTGCATCTCTAATCTCATGAACAATACACTGACATTGCAGGCAGTACAGAGAAGGTTCATAAGGCTGATACCAAGTATAAAGTGACTATCTCCGGAGAGGTTGAGTATTTGTTGGAATATAAAAGAATGAGAGGCAACCTTATTGAAACATACAAGGTTCTTAAGGAACTTGGAAGGGATGCGGAAAAATTGCTTCCCTTTGTAGTAGAGTCTAGGGCCAGATGTCACAGTCTCAGAATAATTGGAGATGAGGAGGAATTTCTTCTCTCAGAGGGCATTGATTCTGTGGCATTCTTTATAACAGAGAGCTGGTGAGGCCCGATCATTAAGTATATTCAGGACTGAGAGAGCTCTTTTTTAAAAAAATCAGGAAGACGACCAAGGGTTCTGGAGATAAAGCAGAAAAGTGAAGTTGAGGATTATCAAACCAGCCATTATCTCATTGAAAGGCGGAAAAGACTCGATAGGCTATGCATCTAACTGCCATACTGAGCCAAGTGTGTGAGAAACTGCAGAGGCAATGTCCATAATTCTCCATCTTTCAGACTTGGGTACCACAGGACTGCAGAATTTCAAACGTTTTATTCAGAAAAGAATAAAAAACCCAAGCAACTTCAAGCCATACAGTTCTCCTTGGAAAAGAGGAGGAGAGGATTTGAAAGAAGCATTCAAAATCATGACAGTATTGAACAGAGTAGATAAAATGAAATTGTTCCCACTAAACAAATTGGCACAGATTTAAAAAGGTAATTGGCAAAATAAGGGCAGCAAAGTGGGTCAGTGGTAAGTACTGCTGCCTCACAGCGCCAGGGACCCAGGTTTGACTCCACCCTTGGGCAACCATCTGTGTAGAGTTTGCACATTCTCCCTGCATCTGCACGGGTTTCCTCCGGGTGCTCTGGTTTCCTCCCACAGTCCAAAGACGTCCAAGTTAGGTGGATTGGCCATGTTAAATTGCTCATACTGTCCAGGAATGTGTAGGTTAGTTTGGTTAGCCATAGAAATGGAGCAGGTTTGGGTGGGACGCACTTCACAGGATCAGTGTGGAATTAATGGGCCGAACAGCCTATTTCCTTGGAAATACGACGTTGTGGCCATTACAGAAACTTGGGTAACTCAGGGACAGGAATGGTTGTTGGAAGTTCTGGGATTTACATGCTTTAAAAGAAATAGGGAGGGTGGTAAGAGAGGCGGGGGAGTGGCATTGCTAGTCAGGCTAGTATAGCAGCTACTGAAAGGCATTTCGAGAATGACATATCCACAGAGTCAGTTTGGATTGAGGTCCAGAACAAGAAAGGAGCAGTCACTTTGTTGGGGTTTTTTTTTTAAAAAAACAGACCCCCTAATAGTTGCAGAGAAGTCGAGGAGCGGATTGGGAAGCAGATACTGGAAAGGTGCAGAAGTCACAGGGGTGTAGTCATGGGTGACTTCAACTTTCCAAATATTGATTGAAAACTCTTCAGTTGTAATAGTTCAGATGGAGTGGATTTTGTCCAGTGCATTCAGGGAGGATTCCTGACACAGTATGTAGATAGGCCAACACGAGGAGAGGCCACTCTGGATTTGGTGCTTGGCAATGAACGGGGCCAAGTGATAGACCGGTTGGTAGGAGAGCATTTTGGCGGTAGCGATCATAACTCTGTTACTTTTACAATAGTCATGGAAAAGGATAGGTACATACAGCAGGTTAAGGTTTGTAATTGGGGGAAGGGTAATTACAATTCAGTTAGGCAAGAACTGGGTGACATAAAATGGGAACAGATGCTGTCAGGGAAGAGCACTATAGAAATGTGGAGATTGTTTCAGGAATGCATACTGCGTGTGCTCGATATGTTTGTCCCTAGCAGGCAGGGAAGATGCGGTCGAGTGAGGAAGCCTTGGTTCTCAAGAGAGGTCGAACAACTGGTTAAGAGGAAGAAGGATGCTGATATAAGGTTTAGGAAACAAGGAACGGAAAAGGCTCCAGAGGGATACAAGTTAGCCAGGAAGGAGCTGAAGGAAGGGCTGAGGAGAGCTATAAAGGGGGTATGAGAAAACCTTGGCAGATAGGATCAAGGAAAACACCAAGGCTTTTTACATGTACGTGAGGAATAAGAGAATGACCAGACAATGGGTAGGGCCGATCAAGGATTGTAAAGGGAATTTGTGTACGGAGCCTAAAGAGATAGGAGAGGTCCATAATGAATACTTTTCTTTGGTATTCACAACTGAAAGGGACCTAGTTGTAGGGGAGGACAGTGTGAAACAGGCTGGTAGGCTAGAGGAGGTCAATGTTAGTAAGGAAGATGTACTAGGAATTTTGAGGAACTTGAAGTCCTCCGGGCTTGATGGGATTTATCCAAGGATTCTACGGGAAGCGAGGGAAGAGGTCGCAGGGCGTTTGGCGATGATCTTTTCATCCTCACTGTCCACGGGTATAGTGCCGGAAGATTGGAGAGAAGCAAACATCATTCCCTTGTTCAAAAAAAGGGAATAGGGATAACCCTGGAAATTACAGGCCAGTTAGTCTAACGTCAGTGGTGGGCAAATTATTGGAAAGGGCTCTGAGAGATAGGATTTATGATCACTTGGATAGGCACAGTTTGATTTGTGACAGTCAGCATGGATTTGTGAGGGGTAGATCATGCCTCACAAACCTTATTGAATTCTTTGAAAAGGTGACCATGGATGAAGGGAGAGCAGTGGATGTGGTATAACACGGATTTAAGTAAGGCGTTTGATAAGGTTCCCCATGGTAGGCTCATGCAGAAAGTAAGGAGACATGGGATAGGGGGAAATGTGGCAGATTGGATTCAGAATTGGCTAACCCTTAGAAGAAAAAGGGTGGTAGTGGATGGAAAATATTCAACATGGTGCTCAGTTACAAGTAGTGTACAACACGCATCTGTTCTGGGTCCTCTTCTATTTGTGATTTGTGTAAATGATTTGGATGTAGGAGTGGAAGGGTGGATTAGTAAGTTCGCGGATGATATGAAGGTGGGTCGAGTTGTGGATAGTGCGGACAGCTGTTCTCGGTTACAAAGGGACATTGATAGGATGCAGAGCTGGGCTGAAGTGGCAGATGGAATTTAACCCTGAAAAGTGTGAGGTGATTCATTTTGGAAGGACAAATTTGAAAGCAGAATACAGGGTTAACAGAAAGATTCTTGGCAGTGTGGAGGACCAGGGGGATCTTGGGGTTCATGTCCACAGTTCCCTGAAAGCTGCCACCCAGGTGGATAGAGTTGTTAAGAAGGCGTATGGTGTGTTAGCTTTCATTAATAGAGGGAGGGAGTTCAAGAGCCGTGAAGTTATGCTCCAGCTGTACAACACGCTGATTCGGCCACATCTGGAGTATTACGTCCAGTTCTGGTTGCCTCATTACAGGAAAGATGTGGAAGCAGTGGAAAAGGTGCAGAGGAGATTTACCAGGATGTTGCCTGGAATGGAGGGAAGATCTTACGAGGAAAGGTTGAGAGAGCTAGGGCTTTT
This sequence comes from Rhincodon typus, assembly GCF_021869965.1. Taxonomy (NCBI): domain Eukaryota; kingdom Metazoa; phylum Chordata; class Chondrichthyes; order Orectolobiformes; family Rhincodontidae; genus Rhincodon; species Rhincodon typus. Next base: position 88,351,878 of record NC_063335.1, read on the forward strand.
CTCTTTAGAATAACGAAGGACGAGAAGTGACTTGATAGAGGTGTACAAAAGGATCAGAGGTATAGATAGAGTGGACAGCCAGAGACTTTCTCCAAGGGTGGAGGTAGCTATTACAAGGGGGCATAGTTTTAAAGCGATTGGAGGTAGATATAGGGGAGACGTCAGAGGTAAGTTCTTTATTCAGAGAGTGGTCAAGACGTGGAATGCATTGCCAGAGAGGGCAGTGGAGTCGGCCTCATTAGGGGCATTTAAGTGACTATTAGATAGGCATATGGATGATAGTATAAAGGTAGGGGTGGAGGTTAGATAGACCTTCGGTTTATAGTGGGCCGAAGGGCCTGCACTGTGCTGTACTGCTCTATGTTCTATGTTCCACACTGTAGGGATTCTTATGAACGTGAACTTTAAAAGAAAGCAGCAAGTCATTAGGTTCTGCTGTACACTGCCTGATTGTACGGTGGAGACAGATACCATTGTGCTATTCAAAATTGGAGAATTGGATCATTATCTGAAAAGGAGAAGGGCATAGGGCTATGGGCAAAAGTCCATGAAAACATAAGACTTTGAGTTCAAATTCAAAATCGACACTTAGACAACATTTTCTTCTCAGTCAACAGACAAGCAGTTACAAGATCACCTGCCCACAAAAGACAATGATCATATCTAGACAAATCTGGAATTGTTGGTTGTTTAGCCGAGCTGACTAGTTTTCATGCAAATGTTTTGTCTTCCTTCTAGGTGACATTGTCAATGCTGTGTAGTCTCGGTTGAAGCGCTGTTGTTCTGTCCCGCTCTGAATTTGTGGGGTCCGGTGTGTCATGGTCGGCAGTCTCGTTTCCGGTTTTGTACCATAGTGGTACGTAGATGGGGTCTATTTCAACATGTTTGTTAATTACATCGGTGGTTGAAAACCAGGCCTCCAGGAATTCTCGTGCTTGCCTTTATCTCGTTTGTCCTAGTACTGTAACTTTGTCCAGTCAAATTGATGTCCTTCTATGTCAGAGTGTATTGAAACGAGGGAGAATTAGTCATACCATTTTGCTGCAAGTTGGTGTTCATGTACCCTGGTGGCAAGTTTCCTGCCCATCCGTCCTATGTAGTGCTTCTCGCAGTTGCTGCATTGTATTTGTATATCACATTTGTCCTGCTCATTGTGGATATGGGGTCTTTAGTCTTTGAGAGTAACTGGTGAAGTGTGGCTGTTGGTTTGCTGTTTGGTTTATTCCAAGAGGTCATAGGAGTCTTGTAGTCAGTTCTGATGTGTTTCTAACAGAGGGTAGGGTGGCCAGCGTGTTGAGGTGTACAGTGTCTTCTTGGTGTTGTTAGTTTGTCAGGTATCGGCAGACGAAGATGTTAGGATAACCATTGTTTGCAAAGACTTTGTATAGGTGTTCCTCTTCATTTTTGCGCAGCTCTGCGGTGTTGCAGTGAGTTACCACTCGTTTAAACAGAGTATTAACACCGCTCTGTTTGTGGACGTTGGGGTGGTTACTGCTGTAATTCAGGATTTGGTCTGTGTGTAGTCTTTTTGCATATGCTGGTAAGGAATTCCCCATTGTTTGTTTGTTTGTTCATTCGTTCGTTCCACCATTACGTCTAGAAATTGGAGTTGATTGTTATTCTCTTCTTTCCTCGTGATCTTGATCCCGGTAAATGTCCTGTTAATAAAGGTGGTGTGTTTCTTCAAACTTGGCTCGTTTAATGATCATGAAGGTATCATCTACGTATCTAACCCATAGTTTAGACTGGATCTGGGGGAGGGCTGTGCGATCCAGTCTTTGCATAACAGCTTCCGCTATGAGCCCCGAGATGGGTCAGTGTCATGTACCATGCATGTTTAAATAAAGGGTGACTTGATGACGACATCACTCTTCATAGAGTTATTTCAGTGGCAACGAGAGTAAAAACATGATCCTGAAGAGATTGGCTCCCAACAGACATCTTTGAATTGGGGTAAGTATTTCTGGCATCATGCCGCTATTTGGGAAGCTTATTCATTCAATCCTGCTGAAGACTGGTCCCAGTATGTAGAAAGAATGCATTATTTTCCCCCCATGCAAATGACATTGGCACAGATGAAAAGTAACAAGCAATTCTCCTGACAGCACGTGGTCACGCAGCTTTTGCGATTTTAGAAGTCTAACTCTCTGTGAGGCACCAGATAATAAAACCTTTCAAGAGTTGATAGATTTAGCTAAAGAATATTACGATCCCAAGCCTTCTCTAATTCTGAGATGCTATTGGTTTTACTCAGCAGCTTGAGAACCATAGGAATCCATGTCAGGAGTTTTGACTGGATAAGACAACTAGCAGAGGCACATGATTTTGGTTTAACCCTAAGTGAGACGTTGAGGGACTGTTTGGAATGTGGGATTAATGATGTGACCATGCAATAAAGCCTACTAGATGAAGCTCAACTAGATTTCAAACAGGCACTACACCTAGCTTTGTCATTAGAAAATATGGCAAGTGGAGCATAGGAGTTTGAATATTCCGATGGAAGTGGACACCCTTGTTAGTCCGACTGAGCTTGGGGAACACCATTTGAATGAAGGCAATTGCATAGTCCCCTCAGGGCATATCCTGAGCAGAGGGACTCTAGGTCAACGCACAGCAAAACCCTAAAACAAAGGCAAACCTCAGCAGAACGGTTAAAATTTTCTCGAGTATCTGGGCCGGCAGGCTATTGTAGTTGTTGCCGGTACGTGGATTCACGACAGCATGAGAGTCCCACTAGGCCTGAATTGACTAAGAAAACTCAGGTTAATACCAAGCAAAGTATTAACACCCTGAAAAGTCCACCTACAGCTGGTGTGGAACAGTTAAATTGCTTAGCAACATCCAAATCGGAATCAAATCAACTTAAATATCTGCTTAAACAGTCACCCACTTCTGATGAAAGTCGATACTGGTGCAGCTGTATCAGTGATTGCAGAACCAGTCCTTACCAAAATTTGAACTGGTCTCCAACCCTTAAGTTTGCATCAGACCTTGGCCAGGCTGAGACTCTATACCAGAGAACCCCGACAGATTAAGGGTATAACTTTGTTTTTGGTTTCTTATGACAAGCAACTGGTTCAGTTTCCACTGATTGAAGTAAATAGCTCAGGCCACAAGTTTGATGGGGCAAAATTGGTTTAGAAGCATTTAACTTGATTGGCTCAACATTTTCCGATTGGAAAATGGCTGCCTGAGTCAAGTCCTAACTAAATACCTAGAAGTTTTCCAAATGTTGACCAAGAAGCAATTCCACAATTCTGCAAAGCCCAGTGCCATTTGTCTTACAAGAAAAGTACAGGCAGAAATCAGAAGGATGGGAGGCAAAGGAATCATCAAACCAGTACAGATGACAGCCTTCAGCTAATATGATTGACTCCAAATGATATCAACAAATGATCAGAGGCTCTGGATACTGCAAAGGCTATGGGCCCTGATAACATATGCACTGAAAACTTGTGCTCCAGAACTTGCCGCACCCACAGGCAAGCTGTTCCAGTACCGCTACAACACTGACATCTCCCCAACGCAACAAAGTGGGGAGTTGGCCAGGTACATCCCGTACACAAAGCAGGACAAATCCAACCTGGTCAAATACTGTCCCAGCGATCTACTCTCAATCATTAGTAAAACGATGGAAGATGTCATCAACAGTGTTATCAAGTAGCACCTGCTCAGCATTAACCTTCTCAGTGACGACCAGTTTGGGTTCCACCAGGGCCACTCAGCTCCTGACCTCGAAACAGCCTTGGTTCAAGCATGGACAAAACAGATAAATTCTAGAGGTGAGAGTGACAGCCCTTCAACATCAAGGCCTCATTTGACTGAATGTGGCATTGAGGAGCCTGAGAAAAACAGGAGTAATTGGGAATGAGGCGGGGGGGGGGGATACTTGCAGCCATTTGGAAGATGGTGATGACTGTTCATGGCTAGTCATCTCAGTTCCAGGAATTCTCTGCAGGCTTTCGTCAATAGTGTCCACAGCCCAAGCATCTTCACTGACTTCATCAATGACTTTCCCCTCCATTATAAAAAGGTCAGAAGTGGGGATGTTCGGCAATGAATGCACAATGTTCAGCACCATTCACAACTCCTCAGGTACTGAAGTAGTCCATATTTAAATGCAACAAGATCTGGACAGTGTCCAGCTTAATAGTGGCAAGTCATACTCGTACCACACACATTCCAGGCAATGACCATCTCCAATAAGAGACAGACAATCAAACCATCATCACTTGCTATTCAACAGCATTACTGTCACTGAATTCCCCACTATCAACATCCTGGGGATTACCAGTGACCAGAAACTCAACTGGACTCTCCACATCAGTGCAGTGGCTACAAGAGCAGGTTTGAGGCTAGGAATACTGTAGCAACTAACTTACTTCCTGATTCCCAAAGCTTGTCCACCATCTACAAGGCACACGTTAGGAGTGTGATGGAATACTCCCCAGTTGCCTGGATGAGTACAGCTCCAACAACACTAAAGAAGCTGGACAGCATCCAGGACAAACCATCCCACTCGGTCGGCACCACATCCACAAGCCTCCACCAACAATGCTCAGTACACTCTGCTACCACTATCTACAAAATGCACTGCAGAAATTTGCCAAAGATCCTTAGGCAGCACTTTCCAAATCTATGACCACTTCGATCGAGAAGGACAAGGGCAGCACATACAAAAGGAACACCACCACCAAGTTCCTCTCCAAGCTACTCATCATCCTGACTTGCAAATATATTGTCATTCCTTCACAGTTGCTGGATCAAAAATCCTGGAATTCCCTTGCCAACAACATTGTGGGTCTACCTACAGCATATGTGCTGCAGCAGTTCAGGAAGGCAGCTTACCACCATCTTCTCAAGGGCAACTCAGAAGAGGTAATAAATGCGGGCTGCAATGCCTGCATCCCGCAAGTGAACAAAAACAAAACAAAAAGACAGACAGTCTAGTCAAAGACAAGCTTCTTTCCTCCAAGGGCATTTGTGACCCATTCTAGGTGTGTGCGTGTGTGCATGCGTGTGTGATGTGTGTGTATTTCAGAATATTTAATTTGGATTTAATATGATTATCATTAACAAAGTAAATTCACATTCTCAAACTGCGAAGATAATGCATCATAACAATCTTACACAGCCATCACCAGCAATTCAGATCAATTCAAAGTTAAAATAATCAAAAATCACATTTAATTGAGTCTACAAGTCTCAGACCTCTTATTGTGGGCACAAAATTACGGATTCAGTCATTGAAGGTCACCCTGAGACAATGTAAAGCTTTTTGCTTGATCCATCATTGTGTATATGCACAGTTTAAAAGTTATAGAAACGCAAGAGATTCAAATATCATACTGTACCTCTTCAGCTACCGCCCTGATAGGAATGCGCTGTCGGTAGCTAACAGGCTTTCTGTTGTCATCAACTTCATAATCCTCTTCATTCATCCACTCATTGAACACATCAGTGTCCAGGATCCACTTAGCATGCACCTGGACAGGTCAACAAAAGAGTAGGATGTTCTACAATCTACCAAAGTGGTGGACAAAATGCCAAAATAAAAACAAAGTCCTGGAGAAACTCAGCAGATTTGGCAGAATCTGTGGAGAGAGAAGTGGAGTTAATGTGGAGTTAACACTTCTTCCCAAAAAATCATAGAGGATTCAAAACATCAACTATTTCTTTCTCCATAGATGCTGCTATATTTACCGAGTTACTCCAGGACTTGGTTTTTATTTCAGATCTCCAGCATTCTCAGTACTTTACTTTTATTTGACAAGATGCTGAACTGGGTTAAGACATGGATTACATTTTCAGTTGGGGCCGAGAAAACAGATATTCCAAGTGTGATTCCAAAACAACACAGCTGATCCTACATTATAATAGAAACATTTAACAGTGTAGAAAAGTAATTGACTGAGTACATGAATCTGATTATGTATGTTCACAGGATATGATTACTCTTCCTGTATGGCTCATTCCTTAAAGTTGCAGGTGATCATGAAATTCACCAGACGTTCATCTGCTCCTCTTGCATGCAGCACTGTTTTACATCTAAGCAATTCTGGTCAGTGATCCTGTGTTCTGAGTGGTTCTGGTAATCATGAAAAGATTTCAGTAGCTGCTCTTTTCTTTCTAGCTTAATCTGGCTGCAATCCACTTTACATTTGCACGTTCTTCAAGAGTAATGTTTACACATCAGTTTTTGATTGGCTGGACCCCACCCTGAACCCTGAAACCTTGAGTACTGAATCAACTAGTGCCACCCAGCTCCACAACCACATTTTCCACCATTCCTCATTTCAATCTCTTGGCTTCTAGGCTACCCAAAGCACTAATAACACTAATGCCTATCACAAAACATCCTATGCGACTCAGCAATTATCTATCGTCCATTGCCATTTAGGATTCAACATTATCAGTCCTAGCAATTTGTTCTATTTCCAAACATGCACAGTGCCTCAGTGGTTAGCACTGCTGCTTCATAGCGCCACAGACACAGGTTTGATTCGAGCCTCAGGTGAACGTCTGTGTGGAGTTTGCACATTCTCCCTGCGTCTGTGTGGGTATTCTCCAGATGCTCCAGTTTCCTCCCACAGTCCACAGATGTGCAGATTAGGTAAACTGGCCATTTTGAAATTGTCCATAGTACGCAAAGATGTGTAGGCTAGATGGATTAGCCATGGTAAATGTAGGGTTACGGAATACAGGAGGAGGTTGGGTCTGGGTGGTATGCTCCTCGACGGATTGGTGCAGACGTGATGGGCTGAATGGCTCCTTTTTGCACTGTAGGGGTACTATGGTTTTATGGATTACAATTATACAATTCTACTCCTAATTCAGTCTATTGTATTTTTTGTTTCAAGATAAAAGTTATGGGCCTCAAGATGAACATATAATGAAGGGAAATGCGCTACATTGTACAAGATGCTGCCAATAGCACGAAATATGAAACAACACCTTGTCTGCATCCAGAGCTGAGGTGAAGATGATCCCAAGGCACTGCTCAGAGAGCTCCATGCCCCAAAACAGTCCTCCAGAATCACCAGAAACAATTTATCAGTTCTTCTGATTGTGGGATGATGCAACAGATTCTACATTGCAGTTTGTTGCACTTCCCTAATTAAAAGCAATTAACTTTAGGTGAACCACATCAGAACCTTTGAACAACAAAGTGTGAGGTGGGGGGAAAAAGCTGCATCATACAGCATTTTAATTATATACTCAGAACATGGTATCCAACTAACTACTTTCCTTTTGAATCCGTACGTGTGTTCACTTGGAATGGTGCATTAGTGACTTTGCTAGCAGAACTCATTTCCCTGCAGTTTTATACCTAACTGCTTCTGGGTTTTTAGCCATTTGTTAACATTTTAGTAATCCTTCATCATTCAGGTCACTTCTCTTGCATATATACATTTAACGTACCTTCCATGGCCTGTCAGGGATTGGTGGTTCTTCAATTTCAGCTTCAATCTCATTGGCGGGCATCCAGGTATCATAGCTAGCAAAACAAACAATATTAATCCAGTGCCCTTTTAAAAAAAAATCAAAGAATTGGAATACTTTTTATGGATTGAGACATACGTGAGTGTGTGTGCACGTGGGGGAGGGGGAGGAGGCAAGAGACACACACACACACACACACACACACACACAGAGAGAGGTTCGTGTTTATGAATGGCACACATCTTTCAGTTATGATAGCAGATCAGATACAAAGTAACATTTTTTTTTAAATCAACTCAGGCGCAAAGAATTTCACATCAAAACAATCAACACCAAAATTCTGTTTTAAGCAGCATGGCAAACTGGAAATTTCCACACAAACCGGAAGTTAGCCAACTTAAAGTCTCTCTCTCCCTATGCCCCTATCCCGCCGATCCGCGCACACGTTCTCTCTCCCCACTTCCCGCAGACCGGGGCACACGCGCTCTCTCCACCCACACCCCCCACTTCCCGCAGACCGGGGCACACGCTCTCTCTCTCCCCCACCCCCGTCTTCCCACAGACCGGCCTGCACATGCTCTCTCTCTCTCTCCCCTTCCCACAGACCAGCCTGCACATTTTCTCTCTCTCCTTCCCCACAACGCGTGTGCACGCACTCTCTCTTTCTCACTCACACATACATGTAAATTTAATGGGGCGAAGTTGTATTTGCAGATACATTCTGTTTTGTTCAAAAAACACACAATTTATAAACAGTCATCAATGCAGCATTTTATAAATTCCTCCTTTAGAAATAAAACCAGCCTGATTCCAAACCAAAACAAACAGATTCTAAACAAAGCTTCACACCGAACATGCATTGTCTGACTGAAAATGATAGTGACTTCAAAGGAATTCGAGGATTCACATATACATATTAATCAACTAAAAACCTTCTAACTGACTAAAGATTTAACAGTATCTTAGGTTTGTTTAATACCTCCTCATCAGTGGTGTGACCCTTTTGATATTTTACTTTTAAATTCTGCCTCTGATACTACCTCTCACTAACACCTAGAGGAGGAGCAAGGCACCAAAAGCTTGTGGTTTCAAATAAACCTGTTGGACTATAACCTGGTGTCGTGTAATTTCTGACCTTGTGCACCGCAGTTCAACACGGGCACCTCCACACCATGAAATAGTTTCACATCAGACTGTGAAATCCATATTTTAACTTTACCATGCAATTCTAGCCAATGTTTAGACACTACACCATACAAAGTAAAATAGAGTTTTTCTGCCATCCTGTATAAGTATCACACACTCAAGCCAGTATGGGTTCTAAGAACCTAGATAAAGGTTTGATCCTCTTGAACATTCCTCAACAAGCAACATCTAATTGTACAATTTAATAACTTCAATATCCAAACACCAATCCTCTTCCATTAACAACTAACAGAAGACTGAACATTCTTAAGATTGAACATTCTTTTTCAGCCTCACAAAAACATTAGATGCTTGTTAAAAAAATACTTCTCTCTCCTTCAGGGTTTTTCCAAATGATTTTGAATCCATGGCTTCCACTTACTAACTTGCTCAACAAGGAGAATTATTGCCATCAAATTCTACTAAAATTCAATTATCTCAAAAGTCATATTTAGGTCACCTATTAAGCTTCACTGTTTCAAGGACAACAGTGTTAATACGTCCAACAGAAGCTCATTGAAATATGTCATCCCTGGTAATATTTGAAGAAATGCCCTCTGCACTCCCAGGACATCATTACTCACTTGATACGTGGCATTCAATTATTGATAATACACCAGCTGTACCAAACAACTGATTTATAAAGTTCTAGCATGTGGCCTTGCCATTCAATAGCCCAATTTGGGAGCTCAACAGCTTTCCAACAGGTGGCCATATTAACATCTAGAGTTACAGATCCCCGCAATTCTCTTCACACCTCAATTCTACTCAACAGTAAAAGTGTAATGCCTGTGGCTAGTTTCTGATTTATACATCTTCAATATTTACAGCAAGAAAAGTAACTGCAAAAGTAAAATCTGAAATACCTGCCTGTTCTTAACTTGATGGAAAAAGGGTGAGTAGCAACATGCACAGCCAACCACCCCACAAAGGGGCAACTGGTGCAGGACAGAAACTTAAGTCAGAGTCAGCTTTTACAATTAACTCTTGCCTATGCTGGCTTGGAGTACAACTGAAGTTAATTACTGCACATCTCTTGCACTCCCAGTTCCACTGTCGGGACAATTCTGCTGAATGCAACCAGTGAACTCTGACAAGAGCTCCTGGGAACTGTTAAACAGAGTGTAAAAGAATTTATCTACTTCTATCATACTTAAATACACTTCTGTTTCAGGATAACATTCAGAACTGTGCAAAAGAGAAAGTGATAAGACTCAGCATGGCTTTTCTGGGGCAAAGACATGGACCTTGGGATAGGAATACAATTTTTAAATCCAGTTTCATCTTTCCATTAATACAAGTCCACTACATATCATCTTCCCAGCAAACAGTGATGCCAGCTACCTATAATATACCACTTTCATGGTCCATACCCATGGAATTATCTTGTGATGCCCTTGGTAGCCTGCCTTTCCTGTCTACTGTTTTAATGTCTGTAGAATACATAATTTGCTTTTTTGCAATCCCACTATTTCCTTAAAAGAAAAGGAAGTAAAGAAAGAAACAGATCTAAACTGAATTCTAAATCATTAATATGTATCAAAAACCGCAAGCGACCCAAAGGTGAGTCTTGTGGAACAGCCATGGAAACTGCTTTCCAGACCCAAAAATATCTGTCGACCATTCCCATTTGTTTCTTGTCACTGCATTGACTTTGGATCCAACTTGTTACATTCACTTATGTAGTATGGGCCTGAAATTTTCATAACAGTCTGCAATGTGTCCTTGTCAAAAGCCTTGCTAAACTCCACATAGATAATATGCACTGCGCTCATCCATACTCAGGATTACTTAACTCAAAAAATTAACTTCATCATTTGGGACTTTGCCTTCGAAAAATACTGACTATTCTTAATTTAACCGTTATTTGGAAAGGAACAGACAAGCCTCGTAAGTCAGTTTCCCTCCACCTACATCCCAGGATTTAGTCTGCTGAACCTTCATTGCACTCCCTCTATATCAAGTATATATTTCCTTGAGCCAGGGGACCAGAACTGCAGTCAATTCTCTACATGCCTCACCAGTGTTTTATAAAATTGAGAAAGACTTTTTTGCTCCTGCACTCAAATCTTCTTGCAATAAAAAAGTTAGCGTAACTTTTCAGTACAGTCTGAATTATGTGCTGCACTGCATATTAGCTGTCAGTGATTTATGACCATGGCTTTGAAGAGATTGAGAAGACCAGGCCCTCATTCCCAAGCATTCTGAAGAATGACCGGTGAATTCACAGAAATTTACAAAATTCTTGTTGAAAACTGAGGGACACAAGACACTGGGGACACACTGCGTGGATTAATTAGAAATGGTCTAAAATGGTCACATTCACCCGGTGAACAAGAAGACATGGGGAAAGGATATAACAACAGATTACAGAAAGAGGAGGCCATTCAACCCTTTGAAGCCTGCTCCACCATTCAATATAATGATGATCATCCAACTCAGTACCCTGTTCCTGCTTTCTCTCCATATACTTTGATCCCTTCGGTCCCTAGAACTACATCAAACTACTTCTTGAAAACATTCAATGATTTGGCATCAACTGCTTTTTGTGGCAGAGAATTCCACAAGCTCATCACTCTCTGGGCGATGAAATTTCTCCTCATCTCAGTCCTAAATGAGTTACCTGATATCTTTTGTCTACAGTCCCTGGTTCTGGGCTCCCAGTCATCAGGAACATGGATTCTGTGTTTATCTTGTCTAGTACTGCTAGAATTTTATTTATTTCTAGGAGGTCCCCCATCGTGCTTCTAAACTCTATACTTCGAATGTCATAACCTATCCAAGTCCCTCTCATGTCAGTTCTGCATCCGAGGATTCAGTCCAGTAAACCTTTGTTGGACTCCTTCCACAGCCAGAACATCCATCCTCAGAAAAGGAGACCAAAACAGCACACAATACTCCAGATTTAGTCTCACCAAAGCTCAAATGCCCCCATACCTGAATTCTCTCACTATGAAGGCCAACATGCCATTTGGCTTCTTCACTGCCTGCTCCACCTGCATGTTTACTTTCAGCAACTGGTGTACAAGGACATAGAGGTTTTATTGCATGTCTGCTTTTTCCCATTCTACTACCATTAAGAAAATAACCTGCTTTTAATTTTACTACCAAAGTTGATATCTTCACATTTATCCACATTATACTTCACCACTCTTAGTCACATACTTAGTCACTCAGAAAAAAAGACCTGTTTGCTCCTACTGAGTTTCCTGTGTGCCAACCAGTTCTCTATCCATGTCAGTACCAGTACCCTTGCTCTTATACACTTCGATTTTACAAGCTAATCTCTTATGTGGGACCTCACTGAAAGTCTTCTGAAAGGCCAAGTAAACTGGACCGACTGGCTCCTCCTTAACAAATCTACTTCAGCAAAGCGTATGACAAAGTTCCACATAGTAGACTGATTAACAAGGTTAGATCACATGGAATACAGGGAGAACTAGCCATTTGGATACAAAATTGGCTTGAAGGTAGAAGAAAGAAAGTGGTGTTGCGTTTTTTATGGACTGGAGGTCTGTGGCCACAATGTGCCACAAAGATCACTGCTGGGTCCACTGCTTTTTGACATTTATAAAAATGATTTGGATGTGAATGTAGGAGGTATGGTTAGTATGTTTGCAGATGACACCAAATTTGGTGGAGTAGTGGACAGCGAAGAAGGTTATCCAAGAGTACAATGGGCCCTTAAGCAGATGGGCCAGTGGGACGAGGAGTGGTAGATGGAGTTTAATTTGGATAAACGTGAGGTACTGTATTTAGGAAAAGCAAATCAAGGCAGGACTTATACACCTAATGGCAAGGTCCTGAGAAGTATTGCCAAAACAAAGAAACCTTGGGGTGCAGGTTCATAGTTCCTTGAAGGTGAAGTCGCAGATAGACAGGATAGCGAAAGGTGGTGTTTGGTACAGTTGCCTTTATTGGTCAGTGCATTGAGTATAAGAGTTGCAAGGTCATGTTGTGCCTGTACAGGACATTAGTCCAAAAGTGGTTTAACCACTGTGTTCAATTCTGGTCTCCCTGCTGTAGGAATGATGTTGTGAAACTTGAAAGGGTTCAGAAAAGATTTACAAGGATGTTGCCAGGGTTGGACGCTGAATAGGCTGGGGCTATTTTCTCCAGAGCATCGGAGGCAGAGGGGTGACCTTACAGGGGTTTATAAAATCATGAGAGATGTCAACAGGGCGAATAGTCAAGGTCACCTACTCAGGGTACGGAACTAGAGGGCAGAGGTTTAAGGTGAGAGGGGAAGGACTTTAAAGGGACCCGAGGGACAGCTTTTTCAAGCAGAGGGTGGGGTGTATGGAATGAACTGCCAGAGGCAGTGGTAGAGGCTGATGCAATTAAAACATTTAAAAGGCACCTGATGGGTACATGAATAGGAAGGGTTTAAGAGGGATATGGGCCAAATGGGACTAAATTAATTTAGGATATCTGGTTGACATGGATGAAATGGACCGAAGGGTATTTTTCTGTGGTGTGCACCTCTATGATTCTACTAGTTACATGCTCAAAGAATTCTAGTAAATTTGTCAAGTATAATTTCCCTTTCATGAATCGATGCTGACTCTCACAGAGCAATGACATGGTTGGGATGAGCTGAGTGGCCTTCTTTTGACATACAGAATTCCATGACTCTATGAATTCTAGAGCAGTTCCACAGTGTCATGATCACATACCTATCTGGGAACGTTCCCCAATGTACCAGAACTTGCTTTTCTCGCTTCATAACAGGTCTCAACCACTCCTCTGCAACATAAAATCGTTGAAGTATTTCAGGAAGAGAAAAAGACCAAAACAGCACATCAACTATATTTTTAAATAACTTGCACACCAAGAAAAACTGAAAATCCATCATATCACAGGACATGCAGACATATAAATTGTTTTCAGCAGGCATATATTCAGGAGGAAATTTTCAGATCTGCAAAATTTGATAGACATTGGAATGAACTTGGTTACCTTCACTATTTTGCTCACCTTCATCTAGAGAGTTCGGAATAGGATAAATTATATGGGAGCCTTTTGATTTGTCTTCTGTAATTGTTCCCTAGGTGAGAAATGTAAACGTTATAGTTAGCAGTACAAAAAGCCTGCTTGACATGGAGTGCATCTGTGCTCTTTCCAATGTAAGCAATCAGTTCTATTGCTGAAGTATTGGACATTTACATATTCAAAAATCATACAAAGGAATGACTTGTGTTCGCTCTGCTGAAGGATAGTCATAGTTGACTGCGCTGTCCACTAAGACAGGATGCATAGGCAGGTGTTGGGACTGTCCTAAATCAGAGAATGGTTAGAATTGCTTGGCAGCCCTCAAACTTAAAAGGTAGTGAAATAAATAGATCCTGGAAATATAAAAGTAGCAAGGACAAGGAAAAGGTAAATCCTTGAACTTAAGTTAAATAATGGCTATAAGATGAGGCGACATAGGTATAAGCAAGTAAAAGCAAGATCAATCACAACTCAGAATGGTACAAATGTAAATGCCATTCATGACACTGTTCAATTCTACAACTGGATGGATGCAGATGAAGCTATATGGCTCTAATTATCTCACTCAACTTACTGTTCTTTAAAGACAAGGAACAGCATTTGATACATCTTTACTTATTTGCCCGTAAGAAAACGACAGCCCCTTACGTGATTAATCTTCTTAAATTAGCACTTTGGTCACAAAGATGGGATAGATTTCCTAATTGCTTCAGTGAAAGCAAAGAAGAATTTTCCTATGTTAATCTCGAGATTGCACTTGGCTATTTTAAGCCAGCTTTGCAGACTCAACTAAATAAGATAAGGAAGGTTATGCGTCCTATCTCTATGACTGGATCCTTGATCTCCTGACGCATAGATGGCAATCAATCAATCAACAACACCTCCTCCACCTTAATCTCAACACCAGATCCCCAAAAGCCTGCGTACTCATCCTCCTAACGCATTTCTCATGCGCTCACGACTGTGTGGCCAAATTCCACCCCAACTCCATTTACAAGTTTGCTGATGACACCACCGTTGGAGGTCGGATCTCAAACAATGACAAGACAGAATACAGGAATGAGATTGAATGCTTAGCAGCATTGTGTAAAGATGACATTCTCTCCATTAATGTCAGCAAAAAGAAGGTGGTCATTGACTTCAGGAAGCAGAGCGGACGGCACGCCCCTTTCTGGTGCTGAGGTGGAGATGGTCAAGAGTGTCACATTCCTCGGAGTGATGATCACCAACAATCTGTCCTAGTCCACCCATGAGGGCACAACAGCCAAGAAAACACAACACCTCTGCTGCCTCAGGAGGGGAAGGAAATTTAGCATGTCCACAATGACACTGACCAATTTTTATAGATGCACCACAGAAAGCATCCTATCCAAATGCATCACAGTTTGGTATGGTAACTGCTCTGCCAAAGACTACAGAGTCATGAACACAGCCCAGTCCATCACAGAAACCAGCCTTCAGCTATTAACTCCATCTATACTTATTGCCGCCTCAGGAAAGCAACCAACATTCTCAAAGATCCCTCCCATCCAGTCATACGCGCTTCCACCTCTTCTGTCAGACGAAAGATATAAAACTTTGAATACACGTACGAACAGATTCAGCAACAGCTTCTTCCCTGCTGTTATCAGGCTTTTGAACGGACTTCCCAATGTTGATCTCTTTCTGCACCTTCTATGCGGCTGTCACACTGTATTCTGCACTCTGTTCCGTTACCTGATGCACTTAAAATGCTATGACCTGCCTACAGAGTGCGCCAATCAACACTTCTCACTGTATTTCAGTATGTGGCAATAATAAAACAAATCAAATCTGAATTCTTTAAATTGTTCGCTACCAACGGGGGGAAAAGCATCTAAACACAACATATGACATGAGTAAAACATTCAAAAAAAGTCTTCACTGCAAGACATAGCATCAGAGAAATTAACAGATCAGGCCATTATTCACCCTCTCCAGTTCTTCCTGCCAATTCATTACAAGCACTGACAGCGCCACCTGCAAGAAACCAAGAGCCAACGTAGATATCAAGGTGTAGAGCTGGATGAACACAGCAGGCCAAGCAGCATCAGAGCAGCAGGAAAACCGACGTTTCGGGTCTGGACCCTTCTTCAGAAATGGGGGAGGAGAAGGGGGCTCTGAAATAAATAGAGAGAGGGGAGGCGATGGTGGAAGGTGGAGAGAAGACTGACAGGTCAAGGAGGCAGGGATGGAGCCAGTAAAGGTGAGTGTAGGTAGGGAGTTGGGATGGGGGTTGGTCAGTTGGAAGGGAGGGGCGGGTAGGTGGGAGGGAAGACGGACAGGTCAAGGAGGCGGGGATGAGGCTAGTAGGTAGGAAGGGGGGGTGGGGGTTGGTCAGTTGGAAGGGAGGAGCGGATAGGTGGGAGAAAAGACGGACAGGTCAAGGAGGCGGGGACGAGCTGGCCTAGTCTGGGGATGAGGTCAGGGGTGGGGAGATTTTGAAGCTTGTGAAGTCCACATTGAGATCACTGGGCTGCAGGGTGCCCAAGCGGAATATGAGGTGCTGTTCCTCCAGCCTTTGGGTGGCATCATTGTGGCACTGGAGGAGGCCACTTGCAAACTGTGAGTTTCATAATACAAGAGCTGATGAATTAATATACATCGGATCATAAATGACCTAATGCTCAACATCATTTACACACTTTTCCTGAAATAAATAAAGAACAAAAAAACACAGCAATTACAGTTGTGAAAATTCCAACTGTACTAGCAATCTTGTATGTGTGCAAGTTCAATTTCAGAGTTCATCTCCAAGAGATTATCCCATTATAAAGTGGAACGAGCTGCACAATGGATAATTTGCACTATTTATCTTGACATAGTGTACTGTTAATATCTCATTCCAGACTGTTATCAAACTCAAAAATACAATAATAAAACTAAATAAATCCACTGCACAACTTCTCATAAACTTTAATTTTCTTAAGTGATGAGAGGCTAACTTTGGTGAAACAATTGGTTTCCATGACCGCCGATGCAAAATGCAAACAATGTGAACTAAATATTAGTTTTGCCTCAAAGAGTCAGCAATACACATGGAGAGGAAGCAATGTTTTACTTGTCTGAACAGGAGCCTTTGATCTGAACTCCTCTGGAATACAGATAGCAGTTCTGGACACCATGCCTTAGGGAACATTCCAAAAATGAGTTAAGGCCTGAAAAGTTAAGTTTGTTTTTCTCTTGCCACAAAATGTTGCAGGGCCTGATGAGATTTTCCAGCGCTTAGTTTTGTTTCAGATCTTTACTATCCATACGATTGTGCTTTTGTCTTAGAGAATACAAATTTGACTGCGGAAAGGCACAATGAGTTTACAGAATAATACTGGAGCGTAAAAGATTTAATTAGGACTTTCAGTACTCTTCCATGTATATGAGACATTGGTCATGTCAATCTGTTGGCAGGAGCATAATTTGCTGCCTGCTTTTCATTTAATTACTTTAGCCTTTTGTTTACCTAAGGATTTTTCCTGATGATCCAAGTAATCACAGCATTTTCTGTTCCTTCAGTTCCAAGTCACTGTTTGTGCCTGCAAGATATCTGAATCAGCCCCACCCCATGGCCACAATATTCAATCACCTGGACGGTTTCAGCACACAAAATCATATACTCACAGTGGGAATTGCCAGCACAGCACCATCTGCAGGCAGAATGGAAACTGCACAGGATGCTGCACGTTAACTACTTTTTAATATATAGAATCCCTACAGTGTGGAAACAGGCCCTTCCGCCCAACAAGTCCATACCGAACCTCAGAGCATCCCACCCAGACCCATTCCCCTATTACCCATCTAATCTACACATCCCTACGGGCAATTTAGCATGGCCAATTCACCTAACCTGCACATCTTTGGACTGTGGGAGAAACCCACTACTAAGCCTAATGTACAAATAGAGCTTGACTAGCTGTGTTCCTCCAGCTCCACACTACAGTGACTAATGTACAAATAGATGGGTTACTGTAAAATATAATGTGACACAACAATTCTCCCAAATTGAATTAAAACCCATTGCTTTCGTATAGCTCTTTGCACAACTGTGGAACACACTGAAGCATTTTCTATTATAAAGTCCCTTAGCTATAAAGTACCTTGGCTATAAAGTTTGCACTTCAAATGCAGGGATATTTAAACTTTCAACTATGATTGAAACTGAAACATAGCAAGCTCCACAAAGAGTAACATGAAAATAATCAGATCATTTGTCCCTCAATTAGAATCTCAAAAATAGTGATTAAGATATCAGAGATAACTGCCCTTCTTATTCAAAATTATGAGATGGGGCATTGTTTAAATTCACCTGAGGTGACAGGTATAGGCCTCAGTTTATCACCTCACCCAAAATTTAGCATCTCAAACAGTAAAGCATTTCCTCAGTTTCCAGTGGAATATCAGCCTACATTTGTGCACTCTGGTCTGGAAGTGGAACTTGAAGCTAGCCACGGAACAATAATTGCAAAAAAAAAAGTTTGAAGGCTCAAGAGACGTCGTACGACCAAATAGTTTCCCATTATTACGTTCTATACAAAGCAGTCAGTCAAAGTGGTTTCCTGCCAAGTATTTACCAGGAACTGGAGCGGAAAACTGAGAATGTGACTACATTTAGCAATCAAATCTATGCAGAAGGGACACAATGAGTGCAAGGCTCTTCTGACTTAAACACTGATTTAATAGGTGGTGAAATTTCACTTTTTTAAATCAGAAGCTCGAAGAATACGTAACAGCAAACCTCTCAGCACATTTAAGGCAACAATTAAGTTGCAAAGGAAACATGTCATGAAAGGCTTATCCATGAAGCACTTTCTCTTTTACTAAAAAAAAAGCACTGCAGATACAGTGTAACAATAAAGAAAAACAATCAAAATACATATTGCAATGAGTAAATGGGGCAGACAAACAATGGAAGTAACTTTTAGGCAGTAACTTTTAGTAACTACAGGAATTGCAAAAACATTCAGCAACACAAAATGGACAGAGAATCATGACAGGAAGCTATGCAGTCTAAATAAATCAAACATATTGTTAATTCAAAATACGCATACCTGATGCCTTTTAACAATATCTTTACATTTATTTGCCAGCTTTGGGTCAAGTTCAGATGGGAGGTAGATTGTAGGTCTTGTTAAACAGTTATTCTGGAAAAGAAACATTTTATACTGAAGTATTACTCGACCATTCATGTAGTAGATATTGGTTTTCTCCAAGCATTTAAAACAAAGAACACAATAGAGCATACCACCTGCATTGCCACTTCATGGAAATTAAAACTTTTAAAGCCTACTGAACTGTCCATTCAAACCCCCTTAAATCCATATCAAATGATATATGATTTAAAAGCGAGAAGGTTTAGAAGTGCAGCAGTTCTCTTCATAAATTTCAGACTCTCCGAAGTGGCCAGTGCTATCACATGCTGCTTTCTTTCTGTTTTTCCAAAACTATACTCTGCGTGGAGACAGATGCTTTACTTCCGGCAGCGGTCGGTCAGCTTAGCTGGTTAGAGCGCGGTGCTAATAACGACAAAGTCATGGGTTCGATCCCCATACTAAGTGCATCGGATTCTCCCCGCTAGTTGCGTGCTTTGCCTCCTGATTAGAGGTGAAGTCTCTGCTTTTAACTGGGAAAGTGTCAGTGAGAAAATGTGATCTGTAGCCAATCTTCAGAAAAATTTGGGCGGCACAGTGGTTAGCACTGCTGCCTCTCAGCCCCAGGGACCTGGATTCAATTCCAGCCTTGGGTGACTGTCTGTGTGGCGTTTGTACGTTCTCCCGTGTCTGCATGGGTTTCCTCCCACAGTCCAAAGATGTGCAGGGTAGGTGGATTGGCCATGCTAAATTGCCCATAGTGTCCAGGGATGTTTAGATTAGGTGGGTTAGACATGGGGAAATCAGGGGTAGGGGAATGGGTCTGGGTGGGATGCTCTTCAGAGACACGGTCTAGGCCCGAAACGTCAGCCTTTCTGCTCCTATGATGCTGCTTGGCCTGCTGTGTTCACCCAGCTCTGCACCTTGTTGTCTCGGATTCTCCAGCATCTGCAGTTTCTACTATCTGATTCAACTTTACGCAATAAGGTCTGTGTCACTTTGATTGCTAATGAAGCAAAGAGGAAATACTTTTCAATTCTTGCTATCCAAGAAACTGCATTAACACATGTCCATGTCAAGTGACTGCTGATGCAAACTTGGAAATGACATCCCAGTGTTAAACATCTGGAGATTCTCAATAAAGATCATGCAAAAAAAACAAACAATTTACTGGGACAACCACTACAGGCGTATGATAACAGCAACAAAGGAAACAGAGACAAAGGGGAAAGAAAATTGGAGGAAAAAATAAGTTATATTGGCCACATTAAGCACCAGTTTGTGGATGGGAGTCTTACTGAAGTTAAAAGAAACTCAAGTTATGTACATCTCACACACGCCAACTGAGTTTTGTCAAAAGTGAAACCAGACAAAATGTAAAACTTGAGGTCAAATTATGCTTGAGGAGAATACGTTAACCAAGGCTGCAAAATTTCTGATCATGAACATAACATGAATCCTAGACATGAACCCGAACAAGAATCAGACAAACAATGCATCCAATTCTGACATCACACTTAAAACAGCGATTCAAGAAAAGAAACATTCTGTTCATATCATGGTGTTCAAGTTCTGGTGCAGAATTTAGGACAATAACCTTCTAAATCCGAAGTTGTCATCTAACCAAAGCAGCAAATCCTTTTAATTCAGCAGGCTGACAGTTTTAAAACGAAATACAGATTTAATGTAGCATCAAAGATACTTACCTGCACCAGTGTCTTTTCTATAGTCATAAACATTTCTACATTACGATCCATTCTGGAAGGATTTTGCAAGTCGAACCTTCTCCTAAAAAGAAAATCAAAGTCCCAGAATACTCACTAGATAGCAAACATGCACAAATATTACTTTAAGAGATCACAACAGCCATATCCATCAACTCTTGACACTTATTTTTCTTTTGCTCTGAATGAAAACAAGTCAATTTCCATGAAACAAATAAACCACATGAAGTAATCAAGGATGAAACCAACAGAAAATCATCCATGAACACTATCCACCTGGCCAATATGAAATAAGCACAACAACTGCATCTTTTTATTTTACTTGATTTTTCAAAGTGGACTTAATTGGGAAAACTGCTTTATAACAAAGGCCTGAGGAAAGACTTGCTGTACTTTCGAAAAGCAAGTTTGATCTTCTCTACATGGGGGAGGCAAAACACAGACTGGTTGACCACATTGCAGAACGCTTATATTCTGCCCAGAAAAATGGCCCCGAGCTTCCAGTTACCTGTGACTTCAACTCACTACCATGTTCCCATTCCAATATGCATATACTGTCTGCTGCAATGCTCCAGTGATGCTCAAGGAGCAAACTAAAGAAACAGCATCTCACCTTTCCTTTGGGGACATTGTAGCCTTCAGAACTCAATTTTGAGTTCCATAATTTTACAGCCTGAATACCACACTCCACATCTTTTACCTATCCCACACTCTAGGTCCTATCACAACATGCGTTGATTTCAGCATAGCCAACCCACTTTCACTCACTCTCTGCTTAATTCTGCTTTCTCTCTACAGATGCTGTCAGGATTTGCTGAGTTTCTCCAGCATTTTTTTTTCTGCTGGAACACTGTTTACACCATTGATTTGCAAACAGTGCAAGATGTAAATTGGTTACATGACACGGGGTGAGTGCATGAAGTGAGACTCATTTAGCAACTTGTTGCTGATTGGTTTGTGCAATTATGACCAGTTATGGATGCCAAGGTCATCAATCCAATAACAACTGTTTGGTTTCTGGGTTGCTGCACCATTTACAAGTGAGAACGACATAATGGAAAGCCCTCAAACTTCTGGAAGGACAAGTGGTGTGTTTTTCTCTCTTTCTCACGAGTAGAATACCTGAAGCTAAAGAAAGTCAGCTGCTTTCTCCCACTAGGTTGCTGTAAGCTATTGCTTTTAACTAGTACGTCAGAGACACCATGACTTGTAAACCAGTTCTTCTGTGCCTCCCGCAAAGAAGTGAAAAGAATCAAAAAAACGCTTAGAGAACGAAAAGACTTGAGAAACAAAGGATCCCCTCAATCAAATTCTGAGGACTGCTCCAACTGAATGGTTTGTCCAGTATTTTGTTTCCCTTCCATCCACGACACCAGTTTTTCTTTGGAGTGTCTGTGTCTGACTACATGTGTATAGGGGGAGCTTTATAAAGGCGTTTTAACAAGTAGAGTTATATGTCAAGAGTTGTTTACTTACGTTTAGAATCTATTTTGTTGCAATAAATAGTAGCTGTTGTCAACTACAGAAACTTGGACTGAGTTTCTGTTGACCAGAGTCTCTAACATGAGTAAATTGTGAAATCGGAGTACCTGGATCAAATATTTTCAAAACTTTGAGATGATTGTGACAATAGCATAGCTTGTTTTCTCGCACACTATTCCAAGATGTGTAACAACATCAATGTCAATGTCAATCAGTTGTAACCGACCTTAAACATCGCATAGACTACATTTAGCTCTCACTTTCATACTCATTTCTGGATGATTATCTATTTTGAATAGACTTTGCAGGATATGTTGGTCAGGGTGATAGGGGATGCAGTGTATATTTATTGAAATGACACCATATACTTATAATCAGAAAGCAAATTCCAATTACACTAAATAGATGGTGGGGACAATCCATGTTTCACGCACTTGATGGGATACTGATCAATTTGACTCATGTGTTCTGGGCAATGCTGAATCTCAAAATTCAACCAGGCAAGTGAAAAACATTCCACCACATTTCAAGACTGTTAGCAAGAGAGATAGGGGTGAAATGAGGAGAAACTTCTTTAGTAGATATCAAGATCTCGAATGCGTTGCCTAGAAGAGTGGTGGAAGCAGATTCAACAGGAGGTTTCAAAGGAGAGCTGGATATATTTTGAAAGTGATTAATTTAGAAGCTACAAAGATAGGGCTGGAGAATGGGACCAGCTGGGTAGCTCTTTTGAGAACTGGTACAGACATCGGTTGAATGGCCTCCTTTTGTACAGTAAAATTCCTTGATTCTACAATTTCTGCCTGGACTATGGTGGAGAAATTGCAAGCAATCAAAAAGTTACATTTCTTCCTAACAGTCAGCAGGGTTTCGGAAAATGGAGAAATATTCTTTTGGCTACAGATACAAGTTTGGTTTCTTTAAATTGCCAGTTATGAAAGACATGCAGTAGAGGCAAGTTAAGTTATGCTAACCACGTTTTAAAAAACTTCCTCCTCATAAAAAACTGACAGCAGATCATTCTTACCAACAACAAGCTCAAGGTAAAAAAAAAAGGTGAACCTAGACCTCTGATCAGATGCCTGCAAATGTCATTCGATAGTTTAAAGTAGCAAAATATCAACAACTTCAAAACGCACTGCAATCATGACAGGATCAGCAAATAGAGATAGGGGTAGGAATAGCAGTCATTCCTATTGCCCTGCCTTTGTTTCTCTCTGCCAAAGCTTTATGTAAAGGATATGTCCTAATATGAGGCTTTCAATATATATTAAAACACCACTGGGGAGTAATATTCTGGGAAGAGCAACTACTCAGTCAAGAAGTCATCCAATGTCAGGAGAAAAAGAGCCCGCTTGCTCAGGGATCCAAAACAATTGGCCTTTCTTCCAATCAAGACCTATATCAAATATCTATAATGCTATAAAACAACTTAGTAATGGCAGCAATCCAATAGAAACAGGCTTTAGAAAGTAGACACACTTGTCACTGTAAGCAGCTTCTGATTACTGTGAAGAGATCATTAGCCAAGTGTCAAACTGCTTGATTAAAAACATCTAAGAAAATCCGAAATGTCAACACTTTCAACAGGGATTCAAACATAAATGAAGATTTCACAGCAGGTCCAGGAAAGAAGAGCCCTTCTGGATTCACCATTATTGACATATAGATATAACAACAAATGGTGGGCAACGATCATCTCCAACAACAGAGAATCTAACCTTATCCCCATGACATTCAATAGTATTACTGATATCTGAATTCAACCTCCCTTGGAGAATAAGGAAAGGGAAATAAAAGCGAGGAAACCAGGAAAGGGCAGAGGAGTTGAATAAATACTTTGCACCAGTGTTCGCACTAGCAGACACCAACAGCATTCCAAAAATTGCTAAATAATCAAGGAGCAAAAGAAAGATGGGAAATAAATACAATATCACTCGAGAGTGTCAAGTCCCCTGGATCTGATAGGATGCATCCTAGCATATTAAAGAGAGTGTAACAGAGATAGTGGCGCACTGGTAATCATCTTCCAGGACCCCCTATATTCTGGAAGAGTCCCAGAGGATTGTAAAAATGCAAATATGTCACCTTGCCTTTTTAAACAAAGGTGTTAAATAAAAGGTAATAACAGACCAGTCAGCTTCAATGTCAGTTATTGGAAAACAATTTGAGTCTATTATAAAGGATGTAATAGCAGAGAACTTAGAAATACAAAACATGATCAAGCAAAATCAGCACGATCATAGCTGACAAATGTACTGGAATTCATTATGTTAGTAACAAGGAGTATAAATGAAGGGGAAGCACTGGATGCAACATATTTATTTGGACTTTCAGAAGGTGTTTGATAAGGTGCTACATATTAGGCTATTTAATAAACATGACAGCCTATACTGTTGGAGGTAGTCAGTCAATCAGCACAGACACAGGATTGGTTAACCAACACGAAAGATGGGATAAGAGCGGTATTTTCTGGACGACAAAATGTGGCTTGTGGTTTGCCACAGGATCTGTGCTGGAGCCACAATTATTTACGATATATATTACTGACTTGAAATGAGAAAAGTGAATGTACAATAGTCAAATTGACCGATGACAAAAACAGCTGGGTAGGCAGGTGGTGAGGATGATACAAAAAGAGAGTCTGCACAGGGATGTAGACAAGTTAAGCAAGTGGGCAAAAAATATGGCACATGGAATATAAAGGTGGGAAATTGTGAGGTTATGTATTTTTGCAGAAATAGAGGAGCTGAATATTATTTAAATGGAGAAAGACTGCAGAAAACTACAGAAGAAAGGGATTTGTGAGTCCTCAATCATGAAATCACCAAAAGCGAGTATCCAGGTTCAGTGGGCAATAGAGAAGGCAAAAGGAGAGTTGGCCTTTATTTCAAAGGGAATGGAATGTAAAAGAAGGGAGGTTTTGTTAAAACTCAACAAAGCATTTATCAGACCACAGCTGGAATACTGTGAACAGTTCTGGGGTCTTATCCAAGGAAAGATATGCTGATATTGGAGACAATACTGTCAAAATTCAATTAAATGATCCTCTCTATGGAGTCGATGTTCTTATGAGCAATGGTCAACTAAGTTGTGCACGTACTAGATGGAGCTTAGATGAGCGAAAGGCATTGTTATTGAAACATATATAAGATTCTTAGGTGGCTTGACAGGGTAAATATGGGAGAAATTGTTTCCCCTTACGGGACAGTCTATAACCAGAAGGCATAATTTCAGCATAAGAGGTCGCACATTAAGATGGAGAGGAAAAGGAGTTTCTTTTTCCTCCCAGAGGCTGGTGAATCTGTGGAATTCTTTATTGCAGCAGCTATTGAGTCTGGGTTGTTTTGAATATTCAATATGGAGACAGGCATTTTTAAATTATAAGGAAAACAAGCATTACAGCAGAAAGGCAGCAAAGTGGAGGGGACAGAAATCAAATTATCCATTATCTCAGAGTAGCAGAGCAGACCCGATCGGCTGAATGGCTTATTTCTGCTCCTACGTCGAACGGTCTATAAACATTCTGAGTGTTATACTAACCAGGAACTGAGCTGGAATAGCCATATAGATACTGTGGGTACAAGACCAGGTCAGAGGCTCAGAATTCTCAGTTACTCACATCCCAACTCTCCAAATTTCTAAACCATCCGCCATCTACAAAGCCTAAATGCTATGGAATACTCACCACTTGCCTGGATGAGCCAAGTTCCAACACACAAGACACTTGACACTATCCAGGACAAAACTGCCCATTTGATCAGCTGTTCAACAATGTCAAAATTCACCATATCCACCAGCGACGCACACGGGTTGCAATAAACACCCCATAGCAACGCAGCAAGGCTTCTTTGGCAGCACCCTTCCAAACACCATGACATTAATGACCAAGAAAGACACGGGCAGCAGCTGCATGGAACATCACCACATGCAAATTCTCTTTCAAGCCACTCACTGTCTTACTTGGAATTATATCACCCTCCCTCTACTCTTGCAGAATCAAAATTCAGAAACCCCCTCAATAAAATTGGGGGTCCATCCACATCAGATGGACTGCAGACAGCTGCCACCTGGAACAGTGATCACCTTCAAGGGTATTTAGAAATGGGTAACAAATGCTGGCCTTGTCACAATTACAAGTGCAAAAGTTTGCTTTTCCCAATTTTTATATAGCAATTTAAACATAGTGAAAGCAATCCTATGAAGAACCAAATGAAAATAGCCTCACTTACCCAGGTTATTGTGCAACCCAAGCTCAGTTTTGAATCTACTCCTGACATCGATTAGAATAAGATTCTGGACTGACTTACCATCCCTGTTCACTCTTGAATTTGTAAGCAGCACCAAGGATATGACCCAAGGGTCCCCCAGCTTTGAAATCAAGGAAACATTTTGCCTGTTTTGACAAAACATAAAGGTCAACACTGGTTCAACACCACAGTACATCAGACAGCATTTACAATTTACTCCAACAACATATGATAGCGGAAACAGCTATCCATTGGAGAGATCATTCAGTTCTAGGAAAGTTCCTAAAGATGAACACTGACAGTTAGTTTGTTAACAAGTTATCTGGGATTGGAGTGTAACTGAGACCTCCAGGTTCTAATCTGTCTCAAAGCATATAGCTCACATATCAGGTCAAGAGACATGTCTCCAAAGTGGTGAAAAAAAATTTACTGCTTGACAGATGTTGCAACATTTTTGAAATCACTTCCCCCCCCCCTAAAAAAAAACAAATTGTGTTCCCTTACCGAGATCAACAACTAAAATAACTTTTGATTAGCCAATTCACTTCACTTTTAAGATCCTTGACTATGCTTGTGGAACTCAGAATATGAAAATGCTTATTCAAATTTATCTAGTCCCTTTGTTGTTTTCTGTCATAACTCTCCTCTCCCTTTAGTTCAGGAAAAGTTCCAAAATGCAAAGTCAGTTTTCAAAAGGTCAGTTCTCCAAGTCGAGTTATCAACGCTATGAAACCCTTCAAAATTTCCTCCAGTAGGAAATCCCTTTTAAACATGAGGTTCCAAAACTGGACAGAATTCCAGACATGGCTTCAGAAACAAAATCCTACAACAGAGGAAGGTTCTCGTTCAACCCAAGATGGAAGCTTTCAGACTGGCCTCAGTCATGCCACCTTGTGAGGTTGTACACAAATTGACAGGAAGTGAGCAATGGTGTCCCACAAGGATCGGTGTTAGGGCCTCCATTATTCACATTACTTATTAACAACTTGGATAACAGCCTCGCAGATCATATATCCAAATATGCTGATGACACAAAGTTAGGCAGCACTGTAGACAGTGTAGATGACAGCATCAAATTACAAAGGGATATTGATAGAATAGGTGAATGGGCAAAACCATAACAAACTGAAGTTCAACATAAGGAAGTGAGGAGTTATCCATTTTGGACTGAAGAAAGATAAATTAGGGTACTTTCTGAGGTTCTTGAATAGATTTGTAGCTCAGGTTGTGGATGCTGTGGTTGGTTTGTTCGCCAAGCTGGTCCGTTAGTTCGCAGACGTTTCATTACCTTGCTGGGTAACATCATCAGTGCAGTCTCCGATGAAGCGTTTTTGTGTTTACCCGCCTGGTCCCACCAACCAGTTTAATTGGGACAACACCAGGATCCTAGGACAGGCCAACCAGAAACAAGTCAACCAGAGACAAGCACGGGAATTCCTCGAGGCCTGGTCCTCCACCAAGAAGACCATCAACGAACACCTAGAACTAGACCCTATATATAAACCACTGCGAAGGAAAACCAGAAATGAGGTAATCAAATTCAATAGACCCCACAGTTTAAACACCAGGCAGGAAAACACAACAGCGCTTCACCGGAGGCTGCACTGATGATGTTACCCAGCAGGGTAATGAAATGTCTGCGAACTAACAGACTAGCTTGGCGAGCAAACCAACCAAAATAGAGTACTTTTGAGATGATAGGTTAAATATAATGGATGTCTAAGAAATTTTGGGGGTTCAGGTGCACAGCCCTTTAAAACGTGAGGAATAGGTATAGAAAATAAGCAAGCAAGCTCATGGAATAATGGCCTTTATTTCTAGAGGACTGGAGTACAAGGATGCAAAAGTAATGCTGCAGCATAACAAAACCATAGTAAGGCTTCATTTAGAGCACTGCGAACAAACTTCGCACCAAATCTTACAACGGAAATACTGGCCTTAGAGGGAATACAATATAGGTTTACAAGAATGATACCTGGACGTTACGGGTTAAGTGATCAGAAGAGGTTATACAAAATTTAGTTTGTGTTCTCTATCATTTAGGAAGTTAGAGGTGAGCTGATCAAAGTCTTCAAGATATCAACAGGAAAAGGCAGGGTAGATGAAGATAAATAATTTCCACTGGTTGGGGATTCGAGAACTAGGAAGCATAGTCAGAGAATCAGGGCCAGACCATTCAGGAAAGATGTTAGGAAGCACTTCTCCACAAAGAGTAGTACAGGTACAGAAATCTCTTCCACAAACAGCAGCAAATGCTTGATCAGTTCCTACTTTTAAATCTGAGATATCTTTGCTTAATAAAAAAAAAAAATCTATTAAGGAGGTTATGGACCAAAGCAGCAATTTGCACTTAGGCCACAGGTCAGCCATGATTTCATTCAATGAATGATGGAATAGGCTCAAAGGGCTGAATGACCTATTTCTGTTCGTTTGTCTTATATTCCAAGAATTATGAGCCCTGCAACCTGAGATGTGATTTTGCTGTCCAGAGGCAGCTAATTATGAATCTTCCTCTAGCACAATTTCTCTGCCAGTCATATCCCAGCAAATGTAGACATTGAGCAACAGAACATTTCAGGTTTGCAAAGATTGCCTTAAGAATGAGGTTATGGGGAAGGGGGAAAAATTCCTTCAAATAGAGGAGGTCAAAAAGTCCAATGATCAACTGTAAATTGGTGACACAGGTCCTATCTCATGACCGATTTCAACACCTCCAGTGTCTCATTTATCACAATGCTTGTGTGACATTCAGTCATGAGGGAGCATAAGGCTTCTCCAACTACTGACGGACCCAAAGCTCCAGTCTTCAACACCTGCCACAAACTGTTCCTCAGGTAATAAACGCCATCGTTCTCCCTCGTCACTCCGAGACTGAACTAGACTATTGGTAACCTCAATGTTGTCCTCAAACCAGAGTTGAGCTCTTGACCAATAACCCATCACAAAGACTGCTACTTCCAGCTTGAAAACACCTCCTCTGTTCAACTATTTTAAGACTCATTCAATCCTCTCAACTTAACTCCTGAAATTTTTCTCCTGGCAAGCTTTCCATCTAACCTATATAAACCACAACTCATCTAAGACACTGCTGTCCACATTCTAAGTTGAAGAAAAACCAGTAAACCTATTAACTGTGTCCTACTGACCTACATGGGAAGTAGTTCCATATCACCTCTCTTCTGAAATATTCATTCTCATTCCAAAATGCTTCCCACCCACACCCTCAAATCTTGTTCTCACATAACTGGTTTCTGGCATACCTTCTGATTTTTACCAGCTGGGCCTTTGCCAACTGTCTCTACTTCTCTTTCTGCACATCAGGCTTCCTTAAAACCTAGCACATGAACCAAATTTTGTAGAGCCCAAATATCTTATTAGAAGGCTCATTGTCAAAATTTGATACATAGTACTCCTTCTTTGGGACATGTTACTATAGACTACCAGACCATAGGGCTGCTCTTTCATCTGACAGAGAGAACGACCTTCAGTGACGACTGATGATGATTAACCTGAGGATCATCACTCCTCAGGTAAAGAGGAAGATTGAGAAGGAACCTCCTTCTTGGTATTAAATTTCACCATACATCTTGAATGCAAAGTTTCAAACTCGGCTTATGGTATTAATGGTGCCATTTTCCTCATTTAGCTTACAAATCCATCCAAGTCAAAATAGAAAGGTTCAATTGTCAACACAGCTAATCTTATTTTGACCTCAACCAATTTATATGTGAACATCCACACCAGCTGACAAAACAGATTGTGCTTACAAGTTACTTACTGGAAGTTTAGTTAATGCAGGATTGTTAACGTGCTTGCCAAAAGCATCTTCCTGAAACTGAAGCAACTGCACCACAAGTCCAGCCAGTGTTTTGTTTGAAGGTGAATCTGCCTGTACAAACTGAAAAATACAATTGATTTAAAGGCTTTGTAGAACAGAAAGGCTTAAAAAAACCTCTAAGTTTTGTACTTGAGGCACGACATGAGGAAATATGGAAACACATGGTGGGATAGAGAGTGCGGGAACTTGATTGATTTTTGGTAGAAGCATCATCACCAAGATTTCAGTCATGTTCAGTGGTGATTTCGTGACAATTTCACAATAGAAACCATGAATACGCAACGCAGTACAATTTTTGACTGCATCCCTCTGAAATGGAAATCTCTTCACTTGTCTATGCAAGTTCAACTACAACTAAATTAAAATATCAGAGTAAAGCAAAGTGATTCAGGTGGTGGTGACAGTAGAATACAAAGACTAATTCAATAGGTTTGTCAGGCTAAAAGGCACATGATCATCACTATTGACATCAGTTCAGCAAGTACCAGGCTATGACAATCTCCAATAAGACACAGAATTTAACCATGTCCCCAAAACATTCAAAGGTATTACCATCAGTAATTCACACCCCTCCCCCACAATCAACATCTTGGTGGTTATTCATTGAGAAGAATTTAACTGTACATCACTTTCAATATTCATTCCCTTTACTCCTGACACACACTGGCAGCATTTACAGCACCTTCCAGTGTATTTCAATTTCTCACACTGCCTCTTTGGACCACACCTACCAAATCTGTAACCTCTACTATTGTGAAGGGCAGATGTACAGGATCATGTTCAGATATTTGGCAATGTCGTCAGGAACAAATTCCCTCCAAGTCATGCATTATTCTGACTTGGAACCACATTACCATTCCTTCACTGTTACAGGTCAAAGTCTTGGAACTCCTTTGTAACAGTACTGACTTGATTCGATTTGATTTGAATTGATTTATTATTGTTTCATGTACCTACGTACAGCAAAAGGTTTTGTTCTGCATGCAGTGCAAGCAGATTGTACCATGCAGACAGGAGAGCAGAATACAAAATTACAGAGAAGGTGCACAGACAGGGAGATCAACATTAAATTTTAAATTTGAAAAGTCCATTCAGAAATCTAACAACAGCAGAGAAGCAGCTATGGGTGTCCCTATACCTCCAGGACTGTTGCATTTCAAGAAGGCAGCTGATCATCCTAACAGAAGTACCTTCAGAGATTGTAGATACTTGGGTTGTAATTTTCCAAAAATCCATGGATTCTGGGGAAGTACTGGAAGACTGGAAAACTACTAATGTGACATCCCCCTTCAAAAAGGAATGGGGCAAACAGCAGGTAAACATAGGCCACTTAGCCTGTGGAAAAATGTTGGAATCAATTATTGACAAATAATAGCAGAACACTTGGAAAAAAATCATGTAAACAAGCAAAATCAGCACGGCCTCATTAAAAGGTAAATGCATGACTAAATTATTAGAGTCTTAAGGAAATCTCAGAGTGGATCAAGGGTCAATCAGTAAATGCATTCTATTTGAAATTCCAGAAGACTTTTGATAAAATATCCTACAAAAAGTCAAGTCATAAAGGTCACAGCCCACGGTGTTGGAGGTAGCATACCACCAGGGAGAGAACTGATATACACTAATCATCTGGAGGAAGGAAGTGAATGTACTGTACCCAAATTTTGAAATAGGAAGTGAAGAGATATTGGAGGTTTTGGTAGGCTTAAATGTGGACAAATCCCCAGGTCCAGAGGAGTTATATCTCAGGCTGCTGTGGGAGATGAGGGACGAAATTACAGGGGCTATGACTCAGATATTTAAATTCCTCCCTGGCCACAGGGAAGGTGTTAGAGGACTGGCTAAGTCATTAGAGTCCACAGTATTGGAGGTAGAATACTTGCATGGAAACAGAATTGGTTCATGGGCAAGAAACAGCGAGTGGGATTAAGGGGGTGTTTTTTTTCAGATTGGCGACCTGTGACCAGTGGGGTTCTACAGGATTCCACAGTGGGATTTCCGCTGGAGCCACAACTATTTACAAAATATATAAACAATTTGGAGGAAACATGCTGTAGCCAAATTTGTAGGTGATTCAAACTAGGTGGAAGGGCAAATTGCGAGGCGGACCATTTTACAAAGCGACACTGATAGGTGAACTAAGTGGACAAAAGCTTGTCAAATGGAGCATAATATTGGAAAATTTAATATTGTTGATTTTAGAAGGGAGAACGAAAGAACAGCTTCATTTATAAGTGGAGAAAAACTGCAGACAGTTGAACACAAAAAGGGACTTGGAGGTATTTGTGCACGAAACACAAAACTAGCACACAAGTGTAGCAGATAATCAGGAAGGCTAAAGAAATGTTTGCCCTTATTCCAAGGGGATTGGCGCCCAAGAGTAAGGAAGTCTTATTGCAACTGTACAAGGTGCTGGTGAGACAACATCTGGAGTACTGCAAGCAGTTTTGGTCCCCTTATTAAAGGGGAGGAATTATTTCATTGGGGGCAGTTCAGAAAAGGTTCATCACAATGATCCCAAATATGGAATGATTGTCCTATGAATAGAATATCTTTTATTTCATGTGTAATCCATTTTTTTCTTTCTTTATTCGTTCACAGGATGAGGGCATTGCTGGCTAGGCAGCATTTATTGCCCATCCCTAATTGCCCAGAGGTAGTTAAGAATCAACCACATTGATGTGGGTCTGGAGTCACATGTAGGCCAGACCAGGTAAGCATGGCTGTTTCCTTCTCTAAAGGGCATCAGTGAACCAGATAGGTTTTTCTGACAATTGACAATGGATTCACTCTTAATTCCAGATATTTTTTATTGAATTCAAATTCCACCATCTGCTGTGGTGGGATTTGAACCCGGGTTCTCAGAACATTATCTGGATCTCTGGATTAATAGTTCAGCGATAATACCACTAGGCCATTGCCTCCCCACTGCAGAAGTACAGTGAAAAGCTTTTACAACGTCTGCCTCTTATGGCGCTTTCTTGGGTACAAGTATCCATGTACAAATTATGGACACAAAAGAGGAATAAAAACTAATTGCATTACTTTCCAGAGTTTAAAAAAAAGTTAGAAATGAGACATTGTTAGAAGGATTGATATTACAGTCAGGAAAGAGCAAGGTTTTGACTCTATTCACTGGAGTTTAGAAGAATAAGAGGTGAGCTCGTTGAAACAAATACAGTTCTTATAGGGGCTTGACAGGGTAAATGCTGAGAGGATGTTTCCCCTTGTGGGAGAGTCACAGAATCAAGGAGCACCAACTTAAGAGTAAGGAAAGATCAGTAAGGAAATCTAGGGTTACGGAGAAAAAGGAAAGTGGATGTGAGCAATGTTAGATCAGCCACGATCCTATTAAATGGAGGAGCAAGCTCAAAGGACTGAAAAACCTATTCCTGTTCCTGTTTTTTATGGTTTTATCACCTTTTCAAGAACTACTGTGGTTAGAAAAATAAACGTTCCCCAAGCAATGTCCATGTGCTGTGAACAAATAACAATATCATTGAAAACATTAAATTTATCTCAAGAGGACATGTGAAAGCTGGTCACATGACTACAGATGATGGCTCGAAAGGGGAGCCTGCTCCTGGGGAAAAGAACCAAAGCTGGGATTATGGAGAGACCCCTAAAAGACATCCAGATCAAAAGTGCAGGGTAGAAAGAGCAGTATTTTTAAAAGTAACAGAGAAGTTAAGAAGGTAACATGTCCATGCTCACATGATCATGTTTTTACTTGTCCACTTATGCAACATGGGCTTGATTTACAGAGTAACAATTATCAAGAATCCATAATTGCCCGAAAGAAAATGGTGGCTTTATAACAAGTGCAATGTGTAAACCCCACATACCATTAGGGAAGAATCTTATACAATTCTGAGCCTATGATAGCCAAACGAACACCTATTCAGTTCCAAGTCAGGATAGTGTGGGGCTCAGATGGAAAGATGTGGCAGTAATGATGCAGTTTCCACATCTTTGAAGTAGGATAGGAGCATGTAGAACTCAAGCCTTGTAATATTTTAATGTCTTATCACAAGCAAACATACAATATAGATCCTGCTTTAAGTTTAGGTGGGTAAGTGCCAACAAGAGATGATCTTAGCATCTTCTCTTTGACATTCACAGACATTACAACTGGGCATTTGATAGTAGAGAATTTGAATATTACTGAAAAAGGACATTTTGCCTCGGCTTTTCATGTTACATTCACCAGCACAATTCATTGGAATACCAGTTCACGGTGCTAATGAACAGTTATACTGCTTTTGTACAGAGTGCTGATTGGTTGACAAATTGATGCATTGGTCAAGCCATTGCCCTGGAGACTACACCAAATTGCTGATGACTGACAGTTAACTGCCAAGCTTCATTTAAAATTTTAAACCAAACAATTTGATTCTGATGAGAGAGGACTTTCCCCTGAGAAAATGAACAAGGAAATGGCTGTACATAATTTAATGAGTTGAAACAAGTACAATATACATACATGTTGTGATTGCCTGCAAAGAACTGTGCATTCTTAGTTTAGTAGTAGTATCCCTACAGTGTGGAAACAGGCCCTTCGGCCCAACAAGTCCACACCGACCCTCAGAGCATTCCACTCAGACTCATCCCTGAACACTATGGGCAATTTAGCACAGCCAATCCACCTAGCCCGCACACCTTTGGACTGTGGGAGGAAACTGGAGCAAACCCACGCAGACACAGAGAGCATGTGCAAACTCCACACAGACAGTCCCCCAAGGGTGGAATCGAACCTGGGTCCCTCATGCTGTGAGGCAGCAGTGCTAACCACCGAGCTACCATGCCACACAGGAACACAGGCACACAACTACACCATTCAACCCATCAAGCCTGCCCTACCATTCAATAATAAATCACAGTTGATCTAACTTTTGAATGTCTTTTACTCAAAAAAAAAAACCCTGCACGCTATTGATAGATTTTGGATTGCCAATCTCTGCCATGAACATACTCAAGGACTGAGAAAGTCCCAAGATTTACAAGCCCCTAGGTTTAAAAAAAAAATCCTCCTCTCAAACCTAAGTGGCATCCCTTCCTTTCAAATTGTGGTCTTTTCTAGACTTCCCAGCAGGGGAGGTGATGACCTAGTGGTATTGTCACTGGACTGTTAATCCAGAGACCCGGATAATGTTCTGGGGACCTGGGTTCGAATGCTGCCATGGCAGATGGTGGAATTTGAATTCAATAAATATCTGGAATTAACAGTCTAATGATGACCACAAATCCATTGTACATCGTTAGGGGGAAAACCCATTTGGTTCACTAATGTCCTTTAGGGAAGGAAACTGCCATCCTTACCAGGTCTGGCCTACACGTGACTCCAGACCCACAACAATGTGGTTGTCTCTGAGCAATTAGGGATGGGCAATAAATGCTGCCTAGCCAGCAACGCCCTCATCCCGTGAATGAATAAAGGAAAAAAAATGCAAAGGAGAAACATTTTCCTGCATCTCGAGTCAGAAGATGGACAGGTTGGGGGAGGAGAGATTTTAAGGCTAGTGAAGTCAATATTCAGGCCATTGTCCATCTTCCTACTCAACTATCCCCTCTAACCCTCCCACCTGCATCCACATATCTACATCTCACCTACCCCCCCTCATATTTATTTCTGGGCTTTCCCCACTCAGTTCTGACTAAGGGTTTCGGCCTGAAACATTGACTTTCCTGCTCCTCAGGTGCTGTCTGACCTACTGCATTTTTCAAACTCCACATTTATTGGCACAGACCCAGGGTGCCCAATCTCTCTTCATAGGACAGACCCCATCCGAGGAACAAGTCTACTGAAATTTTGTTGTACTTCGTCTATGGCATTATCATCTTCCCTGAGTTAAAGAGCTCAAAACTGCACGTAACATTCCACAATTGGCCTAACCAAGCTCCTATACAATTAAACCAAAAAACTAGTGGAGAAAATTCTGAAGGACAGAATTAATCTCCAGTTGGTGAGGAAAGGTTTGATCAGAGTTAGTCAGTATGGATTGGTCAGAGGGAGAACCTGATTCAAATTTTGAGCATATGACCAGGTGTGCAGATGAGAATCATGCAATTGATGGAGACTAAGGGATTTCAGCAAAACCTTTGTCAAGGTGCTACATGGAAGACTGATAAAGAAGGTAAAAGCATGAGATCCAGGATAACTTGGATCCAAAACAAAAAAGATGACAGAAATGCAGATGCCATGATCAGAAACAAAACATTTTGGTTTAAGTTCCTTCCTTGGGACAGAGGAAGGGCCACTGGACCCAAAATACTAACTCTGATTTCTCTCCACAGATGCTGACAGAACTGCTGAGCTTTGCTAGCAATTTCTGGTTTTGTCACTTGGATCCAAAATTGGTTTACCTATAGAAGACAAAAGGTGGTGGTACAAGGGTGGTTGTGAGACTGGAGACCAGTGTCCAGCCTTTATCAGTCACAGCTTAAGATTATAAGAGTAAGGAGGTTATGTTGGAGGTGTACAGGAAACACAGAGGTCTACAGCACGGAAATGGACCTGTTAGCCCAACTTGCCCATGCCACCCAGCTTTCACAAATTAAACTAGTCCCATTTGCCGGTGTTTGGTTCATATCCCTTCCTATCTATCCCATCCATTTACCTAAATATTTCTTAATTGACAAAATTGTATTCGCTTCCACCACTACCTCCGGCATCCAATCCAGACACTCACCACCCTTTGTGAAAAAAAAACGGGCCCTCTGAACCCTTTTGTATCTCTTCCCTCTCTTCTCATAATTCAAACTTCACTTAGGTCATAGCTGCAGTACTACATGCAGTTCTGGTCACTGCACTATAGAAAGGATGATTGCAGAGTGGGTGCAGAGGAAATTCACCAGGTAGTTGCCTGGGTTGGGGCAGTTCAGCTATGAAGTGAGGCTGGATTTGGTCAAGTTGTTTCCTTTAGAACAGACAGGGGACCTGATTGAGGTGTACATGATAAGGGGCATGGTCAGGGTGGATAGAAAGCAGCTGCTCCCCTTACTTGAAGAATCAATAACAATGAGACACAATTTTGAACGTGAAAGGCAGGAGATTTACAGAGGATGGAGGAAAGGTTTTTTTCACCCAGAAGGTGGTGGAAATCTGGAATGCATCTCTTGGGAAGAGTGGTTTTGACAAGAAACCCCACAACCTTCAAAAAAGTTATTGCAGAGATAGTAGGAACTGCCGATGCTGGAGAATCTGAGACAACAAGGTGTGGAGCTGGACGAACACAGCAGGCCAAGCAGCATCAAAGAAACAGGAAAGCTGACACTTCGGGTCTAGACCTTTCTTCAGAAATAGGGGAGGGGAAGGGGATTCTGAAATAAATAGGGAGAAGGGGGAGGCAGATAGAAGATGGATAAAGGAGCAGATAGGTGGGAAGGAGACAGACAGGTCAAGGAGGCGGGGTTGGAGCCAGTAAAGGTGCGTGTAGGTGGGGATAGGTCAGTCCAGGGAGGACGGACAGGTCAAGGAGGCGGGATGAGGCTAGTAGGTAGAAGATGGGGTTGGGGCTTGAGGTGGGAGGACAGGTTAGGGAGGCGGGTACAAGCTGGGTTGGTTTTGGGATGCGGTCGG
The DNA here is from genome assembly GCF_021869965.1 of Rhincodon typus. Taxonomy (NCBI): domain Eukaryota; kingdom Metazoa; phylum Chordata; class Chondrichthyes; order Orectolobiformes; family Rhincodontidae; genus Rhincodon; species Rhincodon typus. Next base: position 88,389,470 of record NC_063335.1, read on the forward strand.
GGGAGGGGAGATTTTGAAGCTTGTAAAGTCCACATTGATACCATTGGGCTAAATGTGAGAGGCTGAAAAGTGTTAAGGTGCAAAAGGATGTCAGTACCCTTGTCAATAAGTCATAAGGATTGCATGCAGGTGCAGCAACCTATTTGGTCGGCGGATGGAATGATGACCTTTTTATTGCAAGTGGATTAGAGTATGGGAACAGCGATAATCAGTGTAACGAAACGTCTGTGGAACAACAAACCAGCTTGGCGAGCCAACCAATCTTAACACCCACAACCCGATCTACAGATCTACTCCAAAACCTTAGAAACCTATGGGCGCAACACACACAAACTGGGAAGGAAATGGGAAAACTACGCCAAACAAGACAGCGCAACCGACGAACAACTCTACTTCCTACAGGGACGCCTCGGGAACCAGGTATTACCACACAGTGTGAAGTACAAACCACCCATCAACAACCCACAAACCCGGAAAACAGCAGAACAAAACGGCCGCAAGATGGCAAGGGTAAATGATAAACGACGCACACAACCGGCTCCACAAATACAACAGAGAAATTACGCACCAAAAAACGTTATTCCAGGAAGCTACCAATCAAGACTGGACAACCGACATGGAACGAGCCATGAACATCAGCCGACAGACCACAAGAGCCAAGAAAGGACAGACCCTGCAAGACCAGCTAACCACACTTACCCACAAAAACACAACAGAACTGACACATGGATAAGGAACCTCTCCGACAGGAAACTGACAGACGCGGAAAAAGCCGTTCTCACCCGGGGACTGAACTACAACTACAGGGACACCAACAAAACGGAATTGCGAGCTACACTGGAAGCCACACTCAAGACCAACAACATCAATGAGAAACACAACAAACTATTAGACAGACAGTAGTCCTGATACTAACCAGAAAGAGGGAACTCAACACCCTCAACACACGGGAAAGACAAGCCCTGGACAGATTAAAGAAGGACAAGAACATCACTATACTACCTGCAGACAAAGGGCGCATGACAGTGATAATGAATAAAAAGGACTACATCTCCAAAGCACAAGCACTGCTCGCCGACGAGAACACATACAGACCAATAGAGACTGACCTGACACCACAACTAAGCAACAAAATCCTATACACGCTACAAAGACTTAAACAAACAGGACAGATCAACAAAACAGACTTCTTAAGAATGAAACCCGAAGGAACCAACACACCCTGATTCTACGGCCTCCCTAAAGTGCACAAGCCGGAAGTCCCCCTCAGACCCATAGTCTTCCTAACAAGCAGTCCATCGCACAGATTAGCCAGAGAACTACAAAGAAGACTCAAGCACCTAGTCAACAAATCACCCCACTCCATCCACTCAGCCCAAGAATTCCTCAACTCCATCAAAGACAAAGATAGAGGACGAAGAGACCATGATATCGTTTGATGTCACCGCCCTATTCACATGTATAGACATACCACTAGCAAGGGAAATAATGACAACACTACTTGAACAAGAACACGACCCCAGTGAAACCATCTCCAAGGACACAATGCTTAAACTCCTGGACCTATGCCTTACCACCCACTTCACCTTCGACGGCCAAACATATGAGCAAATCAATGGGACACCCATGGGATCGCCGATCTCCGGACTCATAGCAGAAGCAGTGATGCAAAGACTGGAAAGGACTGCCCTTCCCCAAATCCAACGTAAACTATGGATACGCTACGTAGACGACACCTTTGTCATTGTTAAACAGACCAAATTAGAAGAGACACACAAACTCATAAACAACACCCTCACCGGAATAAAATTCACCAGACAGGAGGAGAAGAACAAACAGCTCCCATTCCTGGACGTCATGGTAGAGTGCAAGACAAATGGGGAACTGCAAACGAAAGTACATGGAAAAGCCACACACAGAGACCAGGTATTGCACTTCAATAGTAACCATCCTAGCACACACAAACGAAGCTGCGTGCAAACACTATTTAAAAGGGCAACAACACACTGCAGCAACACAGAACTACACCAAGAGGAGGAGGAATACCTCTTCCAAGTGTTCAAGGATAATGGATATCCAAAGAACTGGGTCAGGAGATGCCTACAGGAACAGCATCAGAAAGATTCTACACGCCCCGACACACACATCACACTACCCTACATCAGGAACACATCAGAACTCACCACAAGACTTCTACGACCACTGGGCATCAGAGTGGCACACAAGCGCACATCAACCTTACAACAAGTGCTCACCCGAACTAAAGACCCACTCCCGACCATGGACAGGACCAATGTCATCTACAAGATCCCCTGCAGAGACTGTGAGAAACACTACATCGGACAAACAGGAAGGAAACTAACAACAAGAGTACATGAACACCAACTGGCTACAAAAAGACATGACCAATACTCACTCATCTCAATCCACATGGGCATGGAGAACCATGACTGGGACAACACCAAGTTCCTGGAACAGGCGAGGCAGAGACAAGCACAAGAATTCCTGGAAGCATGGCACTCCACAAAGCACGGTATTAATAAACACATTGAACTCGATCCCATATACATTCCACTACGGAGGAAACCCGGAAGTGAGACAATCCATCGCAATGGACCCCAGAGTTTAAAAACCAGGCGGGTAAACACACCGACGCTTCATCAGAGGCTGCACTGAGGATGTTACCAAGCACGGTAACGAAACGTCTGCGGAACAACAAACCAGCTTGGCGAGCCAACCAACCTCAATACATAGCTTCTAATACAATCCTAGTGACAATCCTAATTGGTCAATTTGCACTTTCCTCTCATGCAGAGTTAACTGTTGGTTTTCCCCTTGAATTGCTATTTTTGTCAATTGCCCTGATGAAAGAAAGTTGAAAAGCCTCTAAAAACTATTCCAGTGGTAAAAAATTCTCTTGTTTCTTCCACCTCATTCATGTCAAAAGCTGGAGAGTCAAGACCCATTTCAAACTGGACCTCAATAATTCTGAGTGACTGTGATCATTCGTCATGTTTCCTCCAGACCAATTTAACTGAGGAATGGAGAAAGCAAAGTCAGGCTTACAATAACACATGATGTGAAGCCATAAGTGGCAAAGCCACTCCTCCTAGCTGCACATCTAGGGATGCCAATACGGAGTCAGATGAATGTTAGGCATCCATGCTGAGAAGAACATTACTGTATGTTGGAGAATTCTTTTAAAATTTATTATTGATTAATTTGACTCAGTGACACTGAAGAGAGGGAGATATCTTTCCAAATCTGGATGGTGAGTGGTTTGGAGAAGAACTTCCATGTGGTGGTGTTCCTCTTTACCTGTTGCCCATGTACTAGATGGTACTGGTCGTGGGTTTGAAAGGTATTGTCAAAGAATTTTTGGACAATTTGCAGTGCATTTTGTCGATGCTACAAACTGCTGCCACTAAGCATCAGAGTGTTTGGGAATGTGTTTTTTGTCCTTTATTCATTAACGGCATGAGGGCATTGCTGGCTAGGCAGCATTTTCTGCCCATTCCTAAGTGCCTAGAGGGCAGTTCAGGGTCAATACATTGCTGTGGATCTGGAGTCACACATAGGCTAGACCAGGTAAGGATGGCAGTTTCCTTCTTTAAAAGGACATTGGTGAACCAGGTGGGTTTTTCTGACAATGCATTCACGATCACTATTAGATTCTTAGTTCCAGATATTTTACTGCTGAATTCAAATTCCACCTTCTGCCGTTGCAAGGCTTGAACCCGGGTCCCCCAGAATGTTATCTGGGTTTCTGGATTAACAATCCAGCGATAACAACACTAGGCTATTGCCTCCCCTAAATCAATCAAGTGGGCTACTTTGTCCTGGATTCTCAGTCATACAACTCAAAGGTCCTTCAGGTCTTTGCTGGTCAAAAACAGCCAACTAATTATTTTTATGCCATTTTCTAGCACTTGGCCCATAAACTTATGTGCCTTAGCATGAGACGTGTATATCTAAATTCTTCCGAAATGCTTCTGAAATGCAATGAGAGATTCTGCATCTACCACCCTAACAGACAGTGATTTCCAGATTCCTACGACCTTCTAGATAAAAACAATTTCGCACACTTCCCCTTTAAAATGTTCAGCCCCTATCTCAAACCTATGCCCTGATCATTTTCACCTTGGTGGAGAGATCAAAGTTTCTTTCATCTTACCTATGCCCTTCAATTTAACACACATCTCAATCATGTCTTCCTCCCCACCCTTCAGTCTCTTCTGTTCTAAGGCAAACAACTCTATTCTACCTAATCTCTCTACCGAACTAAAATTTTTCAGCTCAAGCAACGTCCTGGTAAGTTTACTCTATTAAGTAGAAGTGTTCTTGAGGCTGCACTCATCGAGGCAAGTGGGAAATATTCCATCATGCTCTTGTCTTCAGCCTTGTAGATTAGATTTCAGAGATTCAGAAGCTATGTTACTTGCTGCAGGATTCAAAGCCTCTGACCAACTCTTGCAGCCACTGTCTTGCAATGTTTCATGCAGTTCAGTTTCTAGTTAATGGTAACCACCACATTATTGGTAGTGGAGGAAATCTTCGTCCTTATTTGTCCTGTTTAATTTGAGACCTGGACAGAGTTTAGATTAATCAGGTTAACTTATAGCAAAGTATTTTTTAAAAATCTATCTTAGAATGCTCAGAAAACCCAATACAGATTAGCATGGTCATGTCAAAAACTCAATGTAATGAAAAAAAAAAATCAAAGCTGGACTGCTGACTCCCCGTATCCTAGCAGCAGATATATGCCACAATTCACTGCTCAGCCAACGGACAATGACACAACCCCCAATATCAAAACCTCCATGGTTAATCAGAGATTCCTTGTTGCATTAATGTACAAGTAATTAAGACAAAGTCACAATGCATGAACTAAGAATCCACCAAGCATCAGTAACCTGGAAAGACTTGGAACTTAGCTTGTTGTCTGAGATTGCTGAGTTTGAACTGTCTTCACAAAAAATTGATGTCTAATACATTGAGCTCTTTCTAATTCATTCATGGGGATGAGAGTGACACTGGCTAGGCCAACATTTATTGCCCATTCCTAATGGACCTGAGGTAAAGAGTCAACTACATCAGCCAAACTGGGTAAGGTTGGCATTGCCTTCCCTGAAAAGATATTGGTGAACCAGATGGGTTTTTACGACAATCAAAAATGGCCACATTGTCACCATTAGACCAGCTGTTTATTCCAGAATTTTTACTGAATTCAAATTTCACCATCTGCCATGGTGAGTTTCGAACACAGACACCAAAACTTTGGTCTGAAGTTCTGCATTACCAGTTCACTGACATTACCACGATATATGAGTGTCACTGCAGGACTGATAATAATTGCCTACTCTTTTTTGCCGTAAGAGATTTCTATGGAACTAGAGTCAAACATATGACAGATCTAGTACAAATGAGCTAGAAATGACCTTTATTATATGCCATTGAACCAGTAGATAATGACAACTATCTAGTAGCTACATGATAACTTGCAGTGAAAGCTGCTTTCGTATTTGAGAACTTTGATTTAGGAGCTCCAAACAGTCAACACCCGGTGCTCCCTTGCCATCACACCAGCATCCACATACAAGGGATCATAACCCACCATTTCTGCCACCTCTGGCGGGATGCCATCATCAGTCATATACAACTCACTCCTTCCTGGTTAATATTTCACAGGGTTTGTCCCCTCTGGGAAACGCTAGTCCAATCACAACGCCTCCCGCATAATCGTAGAAGGTGCAACACCTGCCAGTTTACCTCCCCCTCTCCTCATTGTCCAAGAATTCAGATACACTTTCCTGGTGAACCAGTGATTTACCTGCAATCCACTCAATCTAGACTACTATATTCGCTGCTCACAATACGGTTTCCTCAACATTTGGGAGACAAATCCCAGACTGGGTAACCACCTTACTGAATACTTACATTCTGTCCGGAAAAATGATCCAGAGCTTCCAGTTGCCTCTGACTTTAACAGACTACTGTGCTCCCTGGCCAATAGTTTGTCTCAGGCCTGCTGCAGTACTCTAGCAAGGTCCAGCACAAGCTCAAAGAACAGTACCTTATTTTCTGCTTGGGGTCCTTACAACCTACAGGACTCAATACTGAGTTCAATAACTTTAAAGCCTCAACACATCTTCCATGAATTTCACCCACACCACACCTCAAGCTCTGTCATGACGCAGGTTGTTTTGAGCACTGTTCCACTTTTAACTACAATATGGTCCCCATTAATAGCTCTTCTTTCTCCCAACTTATCATTATTACCCCCTCCTTTGCCTGCCCAACAATCTCACCCTCTCTGCGCAGTACCTCCATCTATGACTTACTCCTTTAAACATCATCTTGTCTTCCTTTCTCCCTATTTCGCCAGCACGCATACTACTTTTCCAAGCTACCATCAGTTAAGAAGGGTCACTGAGCCCAAATAGTTAACATGGCTTTCTCTCCACAGACATTACCAGACTTGCTGAATTTCTCCAGCTGTTTCTGTTTATAAATCCAAATTACTTGTTCAATAGCTTGCGCATTGACACCGTTCTCCGTTTACAACAAATTTAAAAGTATGTTACAGATCAGCTGCAGCATGTTCAAACTGCGTTTTTTTTCCATGCACACACATCCCAATTTATAGTAGGTCTGTCAAATGCAATTGCATCAAGGTAAAATGTAATACTTGTTAAGTTTTCTTTTAAACCCAGATTCTCCAATTAAACGGCTTTCCTTTTACCATGGAAGTCAGCTTGCAATGCCTCAGTCGAAATGACAGGAGCAGCCAGCGCAGTGTTAAGACTGCATATTGGACATGACAAAGTGCTAGAGAAACTCAGGAGCTCGAGTAGCATTTCAGGAAAAGAAAAACTTGAACATAGGAGAATTGAATTGGACTCTGTGTAACCGTGTTCCATAAAGTCACATTAAACTCAAAATGTTAACTCTTTCTCTCTCTACATATACTACCAGAGCTGTTAAAATTCTCCAACACCTTGTCTCTATTTCAAATTTTTCTTATAGTATTTTGCTATTATGTTGAACATGACCAATGATTACAGTCAAAGCCCCATGCTTAATTTGCATTTTTATTGTCAAGGGGCAGAGTGGAGCTCTTTACTGTATGCTGTGAACTTGTGACACGGCACAAGTTCCGACTTGCATTATCTACTCCACAATTCACCCAAAAATAGGTAGTACAGCGGTGTGTGCCATAATCACCATGATTACAATGTGATTATATGTGCATGGTAACACAATTGCAAAATCAGCAGTCTCTCATTCAAGTCATGCAACACTGAAATGTTTGAGTTATGCTCTGTACCAGTTGCTAAATTTGAGAGATGCAGTGGGTAGTGAGCCTTCATCTAAATTAGACGTGTCGAATATTCAGAATTATTCTTTTTAAAATTTGAACTAATTCATTTTGTTCAGCTGGGTAAAATTCCATTGTGAATGTTAATGGGGTAAATCAAAAGCATATGATAATCTACACGCATTTCAAAATATTTAGGAAACGGTGCAAAATAAGTCATTTTTCAAATTTGGATTATTACCTTAAATTGAATTTTGTAATGATTACAAACAAAAACACAACTGGATTTGGTTTTGTCACTCTAATTTCTTTCAGCAAAGGTTTGCTCCACAAGGGAAAAAGCTTCACCATTATTCACAGCCTCCACATCTAAACTAAAACAATAATCATAGAATCCCTACTTTGTGGAAACAGACATTTCGGCCCAACAAGTCCACACTGACCCTCAAAGCATCCCACTCAGACCCATCCCCCTAATCTACACATCCCTAAACACTATGGGCAATTTAGCATGGCTAATCCATCTTGTCTGCACATCAGTGTGGGAGGAAACCCATGCAGACACGGGGAGAATATGCAAACTCTACACAGTCGCCCAAGGGTGGAATCGAACCCGGGTTCCTGGCGCTGTGAGGCAGTAGTGCTAACCACTGAGCCGCCCAGTAAGACAAAAATCTCCGAAATGCTGTGTTCAAACCAATGCCATTTAATGCCCAAGCACCTATTGATAATACTTCAAATTTTGTGTATTTCATGTATACACTTCATTAAACTAAATCAGCAGAACAGGAAACAGAAATACCACTACTCCACCTACAGTTATCCAATCAAGTAGCATATAACCATCTGTTTCTGCCTTACAAACTGCACGATCCATGATGCCGGTTCAACGGATTAATCTGTTCTATCCTTCTGTCACTGACTCCCTCGCACTGAACACAACTTCCAACATCAAGTTAACAAAAAGTGATGGAGAAGCCAGCATCTTTCATTTCTCTGGTCCTGAATTCATTCCAACTTTGAGAATTTATCTTTACATGTGAAGTTTTAAAAGTGGTTATTAGTCACTTAGTTAGGTCAATAAAATTGGAATTCCCTGATTTTCCGCAACTATGGAAAAAAAAAGTTTTCACTGTAAGAAGAAAATCTCGAGCTCTCAGTGTTTAAAAAGAACGAAATGAAATTACAAGTATCTTTGCTGGAGGCGTTCCCCGCACGAACGGAGCATCACCGGCCCCAACCTCCTCCTCAACACAAAGCAACTAAAAACTCTTGGACCTCAGCTCCACGAGATGGTGGCCTCCCGCAGGAGGAAATTCTGTAAAGAATGCAAGAGACGCTTAGTAAACCCAGAAGGAAGGGGATGGGGGTGGAAATCGGGATAAGTCTTGTTCCGTGTCCCTCTAACGCCTTACACCGCGCAATCATCGACCTTCCAAAAGCCGAAGAAGGCCTCAGCCGCCATTTGGGGCAGAGACGCCCGGTGAAGCCGGCTCAGTCTCTCCGGCTCGCGTCGTCGAGTCCTCGGACACTCACTTTCTTGTAGTTTTTGCCCAGCCACAACCTCAGGCCGTCAAACTGCGCCACGGTTTCCGACGACTCCAGGAACCTGATGTTCGGGCCTCCGTCTTTCTTGCGAGACAGTCCAACCGCCGCCGCCATCGCTCAGCTCTCGCGCTCACACACAAACAGAACAACAAGCCAACAAAACCAAACTTTATTGTTCCGGCCACGCGCCTGCGTCGTTCTGCTCTGTGCGCAGAATGGAGTCGGTGCGGTCGAATAGTTCCTAAAGTGTTAAAGGAAGACCAATTCACATTATAACAATGAAAAAGGGACTCTGGAGGCCATTCGTCCGTTAGTCGGCCTTTTGACCGAGCCTTGCCATGAAGATAATGCCCGAGTAGGGTTATGGCTGATCCTCTACCTCAGTTTCACTTCCCTGAAACACTGCCCCCAAAACAGAAATTGCTGGAGAAAACTCATCTCCTGTAAGTACACGAAGGGTAAAAGAGTAACTAGGGAAAGAATAGGGCCTCTTAAAGATCAACAAGGTCGTCTATGTGTGGATCCACAAGAGATGGGTGAGATCCCAAATGAATATTTCTTTTCAGTATTTACTGTCGAGAAAGACATGGATGCCTGGAAACTTGGGGAAATAAATAGAGGTCTTGAAGAGAGTCCACAATACAGAAGAGGAGGTGCTGGAAGTCTCAAAACAGGTCAAGGTAAATAAGTCCTTGGGAACTGATGAAGTGTATCCCAGGATTTTGTGGGAGGTCAGGGAGGAAATTACTGGATCCCTAGGGGAGATACTTGTATCATTGACAGTCACAGGTAAAGTGCCTGCATATTGCAAGATGGCTGATGTTGTGCCATTGTTTAAAAAAGGCTGCAGGGAAATACCTCGGAATGACAGATCAATGAGCCTAGTGTTTGTGGTGGGTAAGTTGTTAGAGGGGATTCTAAGAGACAGGATCTGCAGGCATTTGGAGAGACAAAGACTCATTTTGGGACAGTCAGCGTGGCTTTGTGCATGGGAAATTGTGTCTCATGACTTTGATTGAGTATTTTGAAGAGGGGATCAAGAAAGTAGATGAGGGCAATGTGGTAGACATTGTCTACAAGGACTTCAGCTTGGCCTCTGACAAGGTACTGCTCGGTAAGTTGTTGAGTAAGATGAAATCTCACAGGATCCAGGGAGAGCTAGCCAATTGGATACAAAATTCGCTTGACTGTAGAAGACAGAGGGTGGTGGTAGACACTTGTCTTTCAGACTGGAGGCATGTAACCAGCGGTGTACCACAGGGATCGGTGCTGGGTCCACTGTTATTCATCATATATATAAATGATTTGGAGGAGAATTCAGGAAGTATGATTAGAAAGTTTTTGGATGACACCAGAATTGATGGTATGGTGGACAGTGAAGAAAGTTATTTGGGAATACAGCGAGATCTTGATCAACTGAGCCAGTGGGCTGAGGAATGGCAGATCGGGTTTAATTTAGATAAATTCGAGGTGTTGCATTGTGGTAGGTCAAACCATGGAAGGATTTACACAATCAATGGTCGGACCCTGGGGAGTGTCACAGATCAAAGATATCTAGAGGTACAGGGTCATAGCTCCTTAAAAAACAGGGTGGCAAAGAAGGCTTTTGGCATGTTTGCTTTTATCGGTCAGATGTCTAATTGCAGCTTTACAAGACCTCAGTGAGACCACATTTGGAGTACTGCCTGCAGTCCTGGTCACCCTACTGTAGAAAGGATATTGAACTAAAAAGAGTGCAGAAATGATTTACTAGGATGCTACCTGGACTGGAAGGTTTGATTTATAAGGAGAGGTTATATGCTGGGACTTCTGTCCCTGGAGCATAGGAGACTGAGGGGTGACTTTATAGAAATATATAAATCCATGAAACTCATAGAAAAGGTAGAATAGCCACAGCTTTTCCCTATTGGAATGGGAGTCTAAAACTAGAGGGTATAGGTTATAAAGTGAGCGGGGGGAGATACAAAAGGGTCCAGAGGGGTAATTTTTTCACACAAAGGGTAGTGAATACCTGGAACAGACTGCCAGAGGTAATGGTGGAGGCGAATAAATTTTGGCCATTTAAGAAACATTTGGACAGGTGCATAGATGGGATAAGTATGGAGAGATATGGACCAAACACAGGTAACCATTAACAACTAACACAATTAACAACTAATTGTGAAAACTGGATGGCATAAATAAGTTGGGCCAAAGGACCTGTTTCCATGCTGTAAACCTCCGTGACTCAATAAGTCTGGCAGCATCCGTGGAGAGAAAACAAAGTTAATAGTTCGAGTCCAGTGATCCTTCTTCAGAAAGGTTTCCACTTTCTGCATAATAATGTTGCTTTCTTCAGAATCCAAAAATCTATAGAGATCAGCCAACAATAACGGAACATCAACCAGTTTCTCATTAGAATATTTTTGTGAAAGGAGACAACAACTGTACACAAACAATTTGTTGTAATGAAAGTATGTTTTCCTTATTTTTCTGTCTTTTGATTATTGACATAAATGGGAATGAGATTGTTGTAAAACAAAGGATTATGGAAGGAATTGCTGCATTTTTAAAAAGCAAGTTGCTAAAATTCATTCTAACTCATGCTCATATTGTTCAAGAAGTAGGGCAGGCTGTTCGGCAGGATGGTATCAGGACTGTGTACAAATTGAGATTTGGGACTGGCAATTGGTGACTTTACATCCTTACACTCTGCTTCCTGTAAGGGCTTAATTCCATTCTCCAAGTTTCTTCATGTCCGTCCCTTGCACAGGAGGGGCTCAGATATGGCCACCTGTTTCCTCAACCAAGAATCCCCACTACCATGGTTGAGAGGTCCCTTAGACATGTCCAATCTATTTCTACACATCTGCCCTCATGCCTTGCCCCCGAACCCCCCACCCCAAGACAGCAACAACAATACAGTCCCCATTGTTCTCACTTTCTATCACAGTAGCCTATGCATTCAAGCCGCCATTTCTGCAACCTCCAGTGGGATGCCACCACTAGATACATATTGCCATTCCCTCCCTTGTCAGCATTCAGAGGGACTATTCCGTCTGTGACATCCGAATCCACTTCTCCTTCATTCACAACACGTCTCCACATCTGCATGGCACCTTTCCATATAATCACAGAAGGTGCAAAACCTGCCTGTTTACCTTCTCCCTCCTCACCATCCAAGGCCCCAGACACAAATACTAGGTGAAGCAGTGGTTTAATGGTCAATCTAGTCAACTGTGTTTACTGCTCACAATTTGGTGTCCTCTACGTTCGGGGAGACAAAACACAGACTGGATGACCACTGTACGGAATACCTATATTCTATAATTAGAAATGACCGAAACTGAGGATACTCCCCTGCAGAGATGTCCTCGAGCTGATATGACTGACCTCAAACAACCACAACCATCTTCCTTTCTGACTCATCTCAAAGAGAGTTTTCCCTGACTCCCATTGACTCCAGTTTTGCTAGTGCTCCTTAATGCTGCACTTGATCAAATGTGGCCTGAATGTCATGGGCGGTAGTTCTTACTTCACCTCTGAATTCTGCTCTTTTATCTTTGTTTGAATTAAAACAGTGATAAGGTCATGAATTGAGTGGCCCTGGCAGACTCAAATTATGAGTCAGTCAGGAAAATGATACTTGCCAGAGCCAACACAGAGAGAGTTGAAAAATTGGCAAAGCATCTGAGATTGGAGGAAATACAGGAGGGACGAAGTCCACAGTGTGCTGAGTCACTTGAGTTAGCAAGAATTCAATTAAGGTTAAAGTATCTTGAAAATGAAAAGGAAATGTGAAAGCAGAAGCTGAAGATGAAAAAAAAACTTAGTTTGGGAGAGGGTAAAGGGAAAAAGACAGCATTTAAGAAGCTGACTAGCGATATAGAATAGAGAAAGACTAAAGAAAGAGTAAAAAAAAGGACAAAGACTGAAAATACCAGCTGGCATTGAAGGTAGTTTAAAAGAGATTCACTAAGCTGAATTGGGTGAATTATCAAGAACAGTTAAACAGGTTAGGACTTCATTCACTAGAGTTTTGAAGAATGGGGGAATGATCTTATTGCAGTATGCCAAGTTCTGACGGGGCTTGAAAGGGTTTGTGTTGAGAGCATTTCTCCAAGAATGTGGCATTCTCGAACTAAGGTCCATTTTTTAAGAATAAGATGATGCTTATTTAAAACAGAGATGCAAAGGAATTTCTTCTCCAAGGACATGAATGTTTAGAATTCTCCAGCCCAGAGAGTTGTGGAGGCTAGATCATTGAAAGTATTTGAAGTGAAGGGAAGTAGATTTTTGAAACATCGGGGAATTGAGGGCAATGATGAGCTGACACAAAACAGAAGTTGAGGCAAATCAGCCATGATCTTATTGAAAGGCAGGGCAGACTTGAGGAACTAAATGGTCAACTTCTGCTCATATTTCTTATGTTCTTACCATCAATGAATCCCCCATTAGGAACTGAACTGCTGTAGCCACATAAATGCTATGGCTACAAGAACAGGTCAGAATCTAGGAATCCTGCAATGGATAACTCTCTCCTGACTCTCTAAAACTTGACAAATCGCATGTCAGGAGTATGATGGAATACTCTCCACTTGCATGGATGAGGACATCTCCAAAAACACTTAAGATGTGTGACATCATCCAGGACAAAACAGTCTGCTTGAAAAGTACCACACCCATAAATATTCACTCCATCATTGATGCTCAGTCACTGCAGTGTGTACCATCCACAATATGCCCTGCAGAAATTCACCAAGGTTCCTTAGACAGAGTCTTCCAAACCCATAATCACTACCATCGAGAAGAACAAAGACAGCAGATACATAGCAAAGTTCCATGCCAAGTCAGTCACATGAGTTAGGACAATATTTTTTAATTCACTTGTGGGACATTGGCATCGCTAGCTGGCCAGCATATGTAATCCGTCAGTAGTTGCCCCTGAGAACGTGGTGGGGAGCTGCCTTCTTGGACAATTGCAGTCTCTGTGCTGTAGGTAGTGTGACAGTGTAAACTTCAGAACTTTAATAAACTGTTCATAGATTGAAAGAAGGAGCAATTACTCTGTCTGGAATAAACGATTAAGGGACAAGGACTAGCTTATACAGGAATTAAAAACAATTAGCCACGTCAGTGAGAAGAAGGACTCAAAGCTACATGAACTGAACTGTTTTAATAACTGCTTAATAAATAGTTGCCTTATGCCACAATGACAAATAATTGCACGGCAAATAATTTAAGGAGTTAATTGCAAGACTGTTTGGGAGTTAAAATAGACTGTTAAAGTTAAATGTAACAAGGAACAGTGGAGTTACTTCTGACAAGAAAGCAAGCTGCAGACTCAAGGACTCCAGACAATAATCAATATTTTGGATGAATGAATCGAAAAGATCATCGATAATGTCACACCATAGACCTGAAGGAGGAGAAACTATTCAAGATTTCAACACTGGAAATTTTCTTCAGCAGAATTTCGAAGGATGACACTGCAAAGATCAAACCCTGGACATCAGATATAAACAGTATTGATTGGAATCATAGTTAAATTTCACCTTTATTCGGGTAGTAGCCAAGTTGAGTTGTGAGGCTTAACATGCTTACTTGAGGGGTCTTATTTTGGTTGCTACATGCAATAAGTTTGCATCACTGTTTCAGTACTTCATTGTCTGTGAGACCTCTTCATATGTTGCCAAATTGAAGGTAGCTTGTAGTGATTTAACCACAACAGTAAACCTACAATGCCATTAGAGAGGGAATTCTGTGATTTGACCCAGCAACAATGAAGGAAAGGTGATATATTTCAAAGTCAGGATAGTGAATGTCTTTGATATCACTGTTCCTTCATTGTTACTGGGTCAAAATCCTGGAACTCCCTCTTAAACAGCATCGTGGATTTGCTTATACCAAATTGACTTCAGTAGTTCAAGAAAACAACTTACCATCACCTTCTCAAGGCCAATTAGGAATGAACTGGCCCAGCAGCGAGACCTATATCCCATGAATAGATAGCAAAAGATTAGTTCCTGTTTTTGTTCATGTCTGTAAATCCATTCTTCCATTTGCAGCATGGTTTTAGCAGATTCGAATGTTTTATTTTTAAAGTACTTTTTAAATGTTGTAAGGTTACCTGCCTCAATTACTCTGCCACGCGGTGCATTCCAAACCCCAGTGTGTGAAATGAAAACAGAAGTTGCTGCAAAAGCTCAGCAGGTCTGGCAGCATCTGTGAAGAAAAATCACAGTTGACGTTTTGGGTCCAATGACCCTTCCACCATTCTGAAATTGGGTCACCGGACCTGAAACGTTTACTCTGATTTTACTTCATAGATGCTGCCAGACCTGCTGAGCTTTTCCAGCAATTTCTGTTTTTGTTCCTGAATTACAGCATCCACAATTATTTCAGTTTTTACCCAGTGTGTGAAAAATCTTTTCCTCAAATCCCCTCTAAATCTCCGGCTTTTCACTTTAAAAGTGTGCCCCCTTGTTCTTGAGTCCTTTTATCCTTTACCTATTAGCCTTACTCCACACGGAATATTATATTATCTTTATTAAACTATCTCAGAACCATGAGCCCCGTAAATGTTTAGTGCAACTCAGCTGAAAAGTTTGCACTGATAATCAAGCCCTGCTGTTCCACAAGTATGTGAATACCCAATTAAACTACCAAAATTATCAAATTGCCTGACTGACTGCGATCCAGGACAAAAACAATTTACACCATGTATCATTATTAACAGCAAAAAGACTATTTATTGTAAACACACATTCTTTCACAACTGGCAGAATAAAAAAAGCATTATTAATCCACCATGAAACTACCATTATACCTCAAACAACAAGTTATTGGGAAGGCGAATGGAATGACAGCTGTTCTTGCAAGATGATTTGTGTAGGGGAATAGTGAAGTCTTGCTGAAGTTGGAGAGGAGCTTAGTTGGACTGCACTTGGGAGTACTGTGTGCAGTTTTGGTTTGCAGTTTCTCTTTATCTCAGGAAAGATACTATTGCCATAGATGGAGTGCAACAAAGATTCACTCGACTTTATTCATAGATGGCAAACTGTTCAATGAAGAAAGATTGGGCAAACCAGGCCTGTATTTTCTTGAGTTTCAAAGAATGAGAGGCGATTTCATTGAAACCTACAAAATGCTTTATGGACAGGGTAGATGCAGGTGAGATATTTACCTAGTTGGGGAGTCTAAACCCAGGAGCCATAATTTAAAAATAAAGGGGATGCCACTTAAGTCTGAGATGAGGAGAAGTTATTTTACTTAGAGGGTTGTGCGCCTTTGCATTCTCTACCACAAAGTGCTGGGGAGGTTCAAACTTTTCTTATATTTAATGTAAACGTTGATGGATTTCTGATTACTAGGGGTATACAGGGATATGGAAATAGGGTTGGTAAGAGGCATTTAAATGTTTGATGAGCCATAATCATATTGAATGGCAGGGTAAGCTCAACCGGCTGAATGGTCTACTCCTCCTCCAGTATTCCAATGTTCCACTCATTCATGAATCAAACAGAAGAAAGGCAGATGGCATGTCACAATTATTATGGGTGGAAAATATAGAAAAGGAAATCAAAATTCTCAAAATCAAAAGTTCAGGACTCTCTGTTTCTCACAGTTCTTTTGATTCTAGCAACAATGATATGCAAATAAAAGCAAAACACCATGGATGTTGGAAATCTACAATAAATCCAGAAAGTACTGCACAAACACAACAGAGCTTGCAGCATTTGTGGAGAGAGAAACCAAGTTAATATGGCAAGACAGATGACTGAGGTTATCAGTGGGGAGCACTTTGGAACCAGTGGTCATATTTGTATTTGTTTTAAAATTGTGATGGAAACGGATAGACTGAATCTAAAAGATAAAGTTTTAAATTGGAGGAAGGCCAATTTTGGCAATATTCAGCAAGAACTTTCAAAGTTGCTTGAGGGTGCATATTTGCGGGTATAGGGATGGCTGGAAAATAAGAAACCTTTAAAAATGAGATAATGAAGCGTCCAGCGACAAAATGTTCCTGTTAAGGTGAAGGGCAAGGCTGGTAGGTATAGGGAATGCTGGATGACTGGAGAAGTTGATGTTTTGGTCAAGAAAAAGAAGGAAGCATATGTCAGGTATAGACAGCAGGGATTGAGCAAATCCATAGATGAATATAAAGGCAGTAGGAGTATTCTTAAGAGGGAAACTAGGAGGGCAGAAAGGGGACACATGGGCAGGCTTTGTCAAATAGGGTTATGGAGAATCCAAAGGGATTCTACAAATATGTTAAGGACAAAAGGGTAATGAGAGAGAAAACGGGGCCTCTTAAAGAGCAGCAATGCCACCTATGTGTGGAACTGCAGGAAATGGGGGAGATACTAAATGATTATTTTATATCAGTGTTTACTGTGGAGAAGGATATGGAAGATATAGAACATGGGGAAATAAATAGCGACATCTTGAAAAATGTCTGAATTACAGAGGAGGAAGTGCAGGACATCTTAAAATGCATAAAGGTGGAGAAATCCCAGACCTGATCAGGTGTATCCTAGAACCCTGTGGGAAGCTAGAGAAGTGATTGCTGGGCCCCTTACTGAGAAACTTGTATCATTGATAGCTACAGGTGAGGTGCTGGAAGATTGGAGGTTGGCTAGTGTTGTGCCAGTATTTACAAAAGGTCATAAGGAAAAACCAGGGATCTAAAGACCAATGAGCCTGACATTGGTGATGGACAAGTTGTTGGAGAGGATCCTGAGAGACAGGATTTACTTTTATTTAGAAAGGCAAGGACTGACTAGGGAAAGTCAACATGGCTTTGTACCATGCTTTGGGAAATCATGTCTCACTAATTGAACTTTTTGAAGAAGTAAAGAAGAGGATTGATGAGGGCAGAATGGTGGATGTAATCTGTATGGATTTCATTAAGGCGTACGATAGGTTCCTCATGGTAGACTAGTCAGCAAGGTTAGATCACATGGAATACAGGGAGAACTAGCCATTTGGATATAGAACTGGCTCGAAGATAGAAGACAGAGGCTGGTGATGGAGGGTTGCTTTTCAGACTGGAGGCCTGTGACCAGCGGTGTGCTACAAGGATCTGTGCTGGGTCCAATGCTTTTTGTCATTTATATAAATGATTTGGATGTGAATGTAGCAGGTATAGTTAGTAAGTTTGCAGATGACAGCAAAATTTGAGGTGTAGTGGACAGTGGAGAAGATTACCTCAGAGTACAATGGGATCTTGTTCAGATGGCCCAATGGGCTGAGGAGTGGCAGATGGAGTTTGATTTAGATAAATGTGAGGTGCTGCATTTTGGAAAGGCAAATCAGGGCAGGGCTTATACACTTGAATTTGTGATATTATTAAGAGTTTTAGATTTTCTGTGCACTATGTCACAGAAATCCAATTGATCACAAAAGTTGTGCTTCTGCAACATGATACCTAGTAGATGGAAATGTTTATGCAACTGTTTATCAAGGCAGAATTTGAGGAAGGAAAACTAGGGAAGCTGAACAAATTCGTCTATGAAAGGGTGTGTTTTGCTTTTGTTAGTCTGGGTTGCTGAAAGTAATTTGTTTTCAACTAAAAGCAGATCCCAAATCTTTTACTGGGGTCATGCAGAAAATATTCAATGAGTTTCGTGATACAGGTTGATGATTTCTTGTGGGTTGATACCGAAAAGTTTGAGGAATGCATTTTTAATAACATGAGAGTGGAATTTAAAATTGAGAGTCTGAGGCGTTGGAGCTTTTTAAATATAATGGTGTAGATATTAAGCAAGGTAGGTCCAGCACACATTTAAATCAGCAATCCCATTTAGAGCTTGTTACTGCCATCCTGATTAATCATATGAGGTCATCATGTAAAGAAGAGAATTATATCAAGAAAAGAGTCAGAGTAATTGCGAATCTTGATTACAGTTAGCCAGGTTGTACATTTATACTTGAGCAAATACTGCTTTTAATGTTATAGAATCATAGCACCCTACAGTGTGGAAGCAAGCCATTCAGCCCATTGCATCCACATCAACCCTCCATACAGCATCCCACCCAAACCCCCATCCCCCCCCCCCCCCCCCCCCCCCACCCTATCCCAGTGACCCTGCATTTCCCATGGCTAATCAACCTAGCCAGTGCATCACTGGACACTCTGGGCAATTTAGCATAGCCTTCTTTGGGAGGAAAACGTAGCACATGTGCCTGTGTGGAAACCCACACAGGCACATGGAAAATGTGCAAACTACATACAAACAGTCCCTCAAGGGTGGAATTGAACCTGGGTCCCTGGTGCTGTGAGACAGCAGTGCTCATCACTGAGCAATGAATCATTAAGATCAAATAAAACATTAGGCGAGGTCTGTGGTCCAATAACATGAAACAAGTAATTATTGATTATGCTTCTCAAGCTAATATTTATTATGGGTGTTCTGGTGCAACTAAGTTTATTAGGACAGAATCTTATCGTGTTCTGAACTACATGATTTTTAGGTGACAAGGTGCATGTTTGTTATATATAACAGTATCAACAAATAGTTACATGTGCATAAAGAATGGCTACAGTTCTATCCTTCATGACTGGCTTTACAAGGTGGCAGCAGCAGCAGGATAGGAAGTGCTCGGGCTCTGTGCTGGTATGCTCCTGCTCACCTGGCTGGCCGCATTCTTCTTTCTTCTTTTTGTTTTAGATCCTCTTTTCTCTTTTGTATAAAAGTTCACCTTTTCTTCTTTCCTGGCCTGCGATGAAGGAGGGCAGTTGTAAGGGCTTGCTGTGACGGTGGCGACAGCACGGTGATTCTGGTTCATTCCTTGTGGCAATTGCGACAATGTAGCAGCCTTGGGCAGCGATTGAAGTGGCGGCGGTTTGAGCGACCACTTCAGTGTTGACAACTTGGTGGGTCCGTTTGTCCCTCCTTGCAATGGTGGCAATGCAGTGGCTTTGGTATTGGCTTTGGCGGTGGTAGTGTGATGGGTCTGGACTGGAAATCCTTGCTTTGGCAGCCTCAGGGACAGCTTTGGTGACAGCATCGCATAGCCTCTCCCCGAACCCAGATTGCATTGAGGGAACAACAGATGAATTTTGTTCTAACTTTGTCTCAGTTATTTCTTTTTATAATTTAGTTTTTAAAATAGTGTTGAATCTTGGCAACTTATACACATCTCACTGTATTTTCAGAAATACAAATGCTGATAAATGCTATTCTCTTCCATCCTATTCGACTCTGGATCATAACACACCTTAGGGTTACAGCTTCAGAAAAAGATATTGCCCGTTTGGGATTGGGATGAGGAGAAAACTCTTCATTCAAGTAAGGTGAGATTTGCCCTTGAAATGAAGGCAACTTTTGACCAAATGTAGCAAAAAGCAACACGCGCAAAATCAATGGGAATCATGAGCAAAAACTCTCCGTTGATTAGAGTCATAAATTACACGAAGAAAGATGTTTGTGGTTGTCAGAAGTTAAACATCTGAATGCAAAGTACAGATGAAGGAATGCCTCAAGGTAATAATCTGGACAACTTCTTCAACTGCATCATCAATGATCTTCGCCTAGCATAAGACAGATGTGGAAATGTTCATTGATAAGTACACTGTATTTGGTAACATTTTCTGAGATAATGGAGAAATACATGTTCATAAACTGCAACATAAGGTTCATCAGAGAGATAGAGAGGGAAAGTTACCGAGACAATTTATTCCAAGGGAAACACACATGCCATAAAGTAGTTAAATCCAAATTTAGACCATGGTCTAGGAAAGGAGGATTTGACCCTGAGCGAGACTGGTAAGATGATCCAAACATTGGCACTGGGGCAGCCTTGCACTTGACAAGATTCAAAATTCTTCCAGCCTTTCTATGTGACAGCAAGAACTGCAGGGAAGAAAAACAAACTAACCACAGCACCATGTGCAAGAGGCCATTTAAATAAAGGGATTAAAAGTAATGAAGTTGCAATAGACAACAGTATAGTTAGTAAAATGCTGGTTGTTCTCTGCAACTAAAAATAAAAAAAAGGACGAGAAATAGTGGATGAGAATCAGAGGATAATCAACAGAGTGCAGAAACAGAGTGGCACAGGCAGAGGATGACAAAGACAGAATGAGAAGCAGAGGATGATACACAGAACATGAGAAACAGAGATGGATAAGTGTGGCAGATCCAGAATTAGAAACAGAGGATGAGAAACAAAGTGGCAGAAATGATGAGAAATAGAGAACAAGAGTGGCAGAAACACATGAGGAGAATTGGAGAATGAGAAACATACAGGCAGAAACAGAAGATGAGAAAAGTGGAGAAACAGGATGAGAAACAATGGGTGATAGACAGAGCGGCAGAAACAGGATGAGAAGCAGAAGCTGAGGAACTGAGGATGAGAAACAAAGAAAGAGAAGCAGATTGGGAGAAACAGAGGATGATAAACAGGGAGGCAGAAACATCGGATGGGAAACAGAGGATGAGGAACTGAGGATGAGAAACTGTAGGTGAGAAACAGAGCGACAGAAGCAGAGGATGAGAAACAGAATTACAAAAACAGAGAATCTGACATAGAATGGCAGAAACAGATGACGTGAAACACAGAATGAGAAACAAAGGATGAGAAATAGAGTGGCAGAAACAGAATGAGAAACAGAGAGGCAGAAATGGATGATGAGAAACAGAGCGGCAGAAACAGACGATGAGAAACACAGGATGGGAAACAAAGGATGAGAAATGGAGTGACAGAAACAGAGAATAAGAAATAGAGAGGCCGAAACTGATGATGGCAAACAAAGTGGCAGATACAGAATTAAAAAAAGAGTATGAGAAACAGAGGAAGAAAACCAAGTGACACAGGCAAAGGATGAGAAAGAGAGAATGTGATACAGAGGATGATATACAGAACATGAGAAACATAGGTGGAGGAACAGAGTCGCAGAAATGATGAGGAATAGAGAACAAGAAACAGAGTGGCAGAAACACATGAGGAGAAACAGAGAATGAGACACATAGAGGCAGAAACAGAGAATGAGAAACGTGGATAAACAGGATGAGAAACAGTGGGTGAGAAACAGAGCAGCAGAAACCAAGGATGAGAAGCAGAGGATGAGGAACTGAGGATGAGAAATGGATGAGGAGAAACAAAGGAAGAGAAGCAGATTAGCAGAACCAAAGAATTATAAAGAGAGAGGCAGAAACAGAGTATGAGACACAGGATGGGAAACAGAGGATGGGAAACAGAGTGGTAGAAATGGAGATTGAGAAACAGAGAGGCAGAAACTGAAGATGATAAACAGTGTGGCTGAAAGAAAGATGAGAAACACAGGATGGGAAATGGGGGATGAGAAGCAGAGTGGAAGTAACAGAAGATGAAAAAGAGAGGATGGGAAACAGAGAGGCAGAAGCAGAGAATGAGAAAACAAGGGACAGAAACAGAAGATGAGAAACAGAGGATGATAAACTGAATGGCAGAAAGAGAGGATGAGAGACAGAGAGGAGGAAACGGAGGATGAGAAACAGTGGAAGAAACAGGATGAGAAACACTATGGCTGAAACAGAGGACAAGAAACAGAGGATAAGAAAACAAGCTGCAGAAACACAGATGCAGAAACAAAGGATGAAAAACAGATGGTGGGGAACAATGGATGAGAAAAAGAGTGGCAGAAGGAGGACGGGAAGCAGAGAATGACAAACAGAGGCAGACACAGAGGATGAGAATCAGAGTGGCAGAAACTGATGAGGAGAAACAGGATGAAAAACAGATTGGCAGAGAAACAGAGAGGCAGAAACGGAGAATGAGTAACAGTGGATGAGAAACAGAAGTGGCAGATGGAATTCAACCCAGAAAAGTGTGAAGTGATTCATTTTGGAAGGTCGAATTTGAATGCAGAATACAGGTTAATGTCAGGATTCTTGGCAATGTGGAGAAACAGAGGCATCTTGGGGTCCACGTCCATAGATCCCTCAAAGTTGCTACCCAAGTTGATAGGGTTGTAAAGAAGGCGATGGTGTGTTGGCTTTCATTGGCAGGGGAATTGAGTTTAAGAGCTGTGAGGTTATGCTGCAGCTCTATAAAACCCTGGTTAGACCACACTTGGCATATTGTGTTCAGTTCTGTTTGCCTCATTATAGGAAGGATGTGGAAGCTTTAGAGAGGGTGCAGAGGAGATTTACCAAGATGCTGGCTGGACTGGAGGGCAGGTCTTATGAGGAAAGGTTGAGGGAGCTAGGGCTTTTTTCATTGGAGCGTAGAAAGATGAGAGGTGACTTGATAGAGGCGTACAAGATGATGAGAGGCATAGATAGAGTGGATACCCAGAGAGTTTTTCTCAGGGCGTAAGTGACTATTATGAGGGAGCACAATTTTAAGGTGATTGGAGGAAGGTATAGAGGAGATGTCAGAGGTAGGTTCTTTATACAGAGAGTGATGGGTGTGTGGAATGCGCTGCCGGCTGAGAAACACAGGATGGGAAACAGAGAATGGGAAACAGAGATACAGCAACAGAGGACGAGAAACAGTGGAGAAACAGGGGGTGAAAAACAGAGTGGTAGAAACAGACAATGAGAAGCAGAGTGTCAGAAACAGAGGATGACGAACAAAAAAAAGAGAAAAACAGGATGAGGAGTTGAGGATGAGAAATGGATGAGGAGAAACAGAGAGTGAGAAATACAGTGGCAGAAACAGAGGATGATAAACAGAGTTGCAGAAACAGAGAATCTGACACAGAACAACAGAAACAAAGGATGAGAAATACAGGATGGGAAATAGGATGAGAAATGGAGTAGCAGAAACAAAGAATGAGAAACCAAGTTGCAGAAATAGAGGTTCAGAAACAGGGGATGAGAAACACAGTTGCAGAAACAGAGAATGAAAAACAGGGGCAGAAACTGAGGATGAGAATCAGAAGGGCAGAAACAGAGGATGCAAATATAGGATGAGAAAAAGAGAATGAGAAACAGAGTATGAGAAGCAGACAATGAGAAACAGAAGAGTTGAAACAGGTGTGAAATAGGAGTGCTGAAGGAGAGGATGAGAAGCAGGGAATAAGAAACAGAGGTGCAGAAACAGATGATGAGAAACAGAGTATGAGAAATAGAGATGCAGAAACAGAAGTGCAGAGAGAGAGGATTAGAAACAGAGAATGAGAAACAGACAATGTGAAACAGAGGTGCAGATACAGAGGGTGAGAAACAGAGGGACAGAAACAGAAGTGCAGTTGCAGAGGATGAGAAACAGACAATAAGAAAAAGAGGATGAGAAACCGGTGAAGAAACAAAGGATGAGACACAGAGTTGCAGAAAAAGAGGTGCAAAAACAGAGAATGAAAAGCAGAGGGGCAGAAACAGATGGGCAGAAACTGAGGATGAGAATCAGAGGAGTAGTAACAGAGGATGCAAACATAGAATGGGAAAAAGATGATCAGAAACAGAGTATGAGAAATGGACAATGTGAAACAAAGGTGCAGAAATAGGATGAGAAACAGAAGTTCAGAAACAGAATTGCAGATACAGAGGATGAGAAACAGAGGGGCAGAAACAGATGGGGAGAATCTGAAGATGAGAAACAGAGGATGAGAAACAAAGGAACAGAAACAAGTGCAGATGCAGAGGATGAGAAACAGAGAATGAGAAAAAAGGATGAGAATGAGAGGTGCAGAAACAGAGGATGAGATGCAGAGTTGCAGAAACAGAGGTGCAGAAACAGAGAAGGGAAAGCAGAGGGTCAGAAACAGATGGGCAGAAAAAGGATTAGAATCATAGGAGCAGAAACAGAGGATATGAAACATAGGATGAGAAAAAGAGGCTGAGAAACAGTGTATGAGAAACAGAGGTTGACAAATGGTGGCTGAGAAACATAGGGGCAGAAACAGAGAATATGAAAGAGAGGTGCAGATAGAGAGGATGAGAAACAAAGGATGAGAAAAAGAGTTGCAGAAACAGAGGTGCAAAAACAAAATGAGAATTAGAGCATGACAATCAGGCGGGCAGAAAGAGAGAATGGGAAACAGGTGCGGAAACAAGCAGAAGAAATCTAGAATGAGAAACAGAGGATGAGAAACACAGGTGCAGAAACAGAGGATGAGAAACAGAGGTGCAGATACAGAGGATGAGAAAGAGCGGATGAGACACAGAGGTGCAAAAACAGAGAATGAGAAAAAGAGAATGTGAAACTGGATGAGAAACAGAACTTCAGAACCAGAGCTGCAGAAACAGAGGTGCAGAAGCAGAAGAGCAGAAAGAGAGGATTAGAAACAGTGAATAAGAAAGAAAGGATGAGAAACAGAGGTGTAGATACACAGGAGGAGAAACAGAGGATCAGAAACAGATTTGCAGGAACAGGCATGAAACAGAAGATGAAAAAAAAAATCAGAGGATAACAATTAGAGAATAAGAAACAGAGACGCAAAACCAGAAGATGAGAAACAGAAGTGCAGAAACAGCAGTGCAGATAGAGAGGATAAGAAACAGAGAACGAGAAAGAGAGGATGAGAAACAGATGTGCTGTAACAGAGAATGAGAAACAAAGGAGCAGAAAACGTGAATCAGTGACAGGATGAGAATCAGAGGATGAGAAACAGAGGAGTAGAAACAGAGTGGCAGAAGCAGAGGTTGAAAAACAGGTGCAGAAACAGTGAATGAGAAACAGAGGCTGAGAAACAGAGGAGCAGAAAGAGAGGGGCAGAAAGAGATGGGTAGACACATAGTGTGAGAAACAGAGGAGGAGAAACAGGGAATGAGAAACAGAGGGGAAGACACAGAGGGTCAGAAACAGGATAATATACAGAGGTGCAGAAATTCAGGGCTAAAAGAGGGGATGAGAAACAGAGGATGAGAAAGAGGAGCGGAAACAGAGGAGCATAAACAGAGGGTCAGAAAGAGAGAGGCAGAAGCAGAGGATCAGAAACAGAATATGTGAAGCAGAGAATGAGAAGCAGAGGGGCAGAAACAGAATATGAGAAACAGAATATGGGAAACAGAAGATGAGAAACAGAGGGGCAGAAACAGAGGAAGAGAAGAAGAGGCAGAAATAGTTTGTCACAAACAGAGGGGCTGAAACAGAGGATGAGAAACACAAGATGAGAAAGAGAGGGGCAGAACTGAGGGGCAAAAGCAGAGGAAGAGAAAGACTGGACAAGAAACAGAGGGTCAGAAACAGGATGATAAACAGAGGAGCAGAAATTGAAGGGCAACAACAGGGGATGAGAAAGAGAGGAGCGGAAACAAAGGGGCATGAACAAAGGGTGAGAAATAGAGTGCAGAAACGGAGGATAAGATGCAGAGGATATGAAACAGAGAATGAGAAGCAGAGGGGCAGAAACAGTGGATTAATAATAGGAACAGAAACAGAAGATTAGGAACAGTGGGGCAGATAAAGAGGATGAGAAATAGAGTATGGGAAACAGATGATGAGAAACAGATGGGCAGAAGCAGACAATGAGAAGAAGAGGCAGAAATAGTTTGTCAGAAACAGAGGGGCTGAAACAAAGGATGTGAAGTAGAGGATGAGAAACAGAAAGTGAGAAGCAGAGGGGCAGAAACAGGACTGGTAGCAGAGGAGCAGAAACATATGATGAGAAACAGAGGGGCAGAAACAGAGGATGAGAAACAGAAGATGAGAAAGAGAGGGGCAGAAAGAGAGGGGCAAAAACAAAGGATAAGAAACAGTGGACAAGAAACAGGATGAGAATGAGAAGGGTGTAAACAGAGGGGCAGGAATAGAGAGGAAGGTCATAAACAGAAGATAAGAAATCAAGAATATAAAACAGAGGGGCAGAAATAGCAGATGATAAGCAGAGGATGAGAAACTGGGTATGAGAAAGAGAGGATCAGAAAAAGTGGAGCAGAAACAGTTTGGCAGAAACAGAGGTTGAAAAACAGAGGGGCAGAAACAGAGAATGAGAAAGTGAGGGTGAGGAGCAGAGGGGCACAAAGAGAGGGGCAGAAAAAGATGGGTAGAAACATAACGTTTCTCGCACTCGGTTTCAGCCCCTCTGTTTCTTGCACTCTGTTTCTCGCAGTCTGTTTCAGCCCCTTTGATTCAGCATCTCTGTTTCTGCCCCTCTGTTTCTCACACTCTGTTTCTTCCTCTCCGTTTCTCGCACTTTGTTTCAGCCCCTCTGTTTCAGCCCCATTGTTTCAGCCTCTCTGTTTCTCGCACTCTGTTTCAGCCCCTCTGTTTCTCACACTCCTTTTCAGTCACTCTGTTTCTCGCACTCTGTTCCTCGCACTCTGTTTCAGCACCTCTCTTTCTCGCATGCATTTTCTGGCACACGGTATCTCACACTCTGTTTCTCACAGTCTTTTTCTCGCACTCTGTTTTTCGCCCTCTGTTTCAGCTCCTCTGTTTCAGACCCTCTATTTCTCGCACTCAGTTTCTCGCACACAATTTCTCACACTCTATTTCTCACAATCAGTTCCAGCATGCCTATTTCAGTGCCTCTGTTTCAGCCCCTCTGTTTCTCGCACTCTGTATCTTACACTTTGTTTCAGCCCCTGTTTCTCACACTCTGTTCCTCGCACCCTGTTTCAGCCCCTCTGTTTCTCACACTCTTTCTCTGGCACACTGTGTCTCACACTGTTTCTCGCAGTCTGTTTCTCGCACTCTGTTTCAGCCCTTATGTTTCTCGCACTCTTTCTCTGGCACACTGTATCTCGCATTCTGTTTCTCGCACTCTGTTTCAGCCCCTATGTTTCTCGCACTCTTTCTCTGGCACACTGTGTCTTGCATTCTGTTTCTCGCAGTGTGTTTCTCGCACTCTGTTTTTCGCACTCTGTTTCAGCTCATCCGTTTCAGCCCCTCTATTTCTCACACTCTGTTTCAGCCCTTCTGTATTAGACCCTCCATTTCAGCCCCTCTGTTTCTCGCACTCTGTTTCTCGCACACTTTTTCTCACACTCTATTTCTCACACTCTGTTCCATCATGCCTATTTCAGCCGCTCTATTTCTCACTCTTTTTCTCTGGCACACTGTATCTCGCACTCTGTTTCTCACAGTCTTTTTCTCGCAATCTGTTCCTCACACTCTGTTTCAGCCCCTTTGATTCAGCACCTCTGTTTCTGCTCCTCTGTTTCTTGCACTCTGTTTCTGGCACTCTGTTTCTTCCCCTCTGTTTCTTGCACACTGTTTCAGCCCCTCTGTTTCAGCCTCTCTGTTTCTCCAACTCTGTATCAGCCCCTCTGTTTCTCGCACTCCTTTTCAGCCACTCTGTTTCTTGCATTCTGTTCCTCGCACTCTGTTTCTAGCACTCTTTTTCTCGCACCCTGTTCCTCGCACTCTGTATCAGCCCCTCTGTTTCAGCCTCTGTGTTTCTAGCACTCTGTTTCTCACACTCTGTTTCAGTACCTCTCTTTCTCGCACTCATTTTCTGGCACACTGTATCTCGCACTCTGTTTCTCACTGTCTTTTTCTCGCACTCTGAGCGCCTCTGTTTCAGACCCTCTATTTCTCACACGGAGTTTCTCGCACACAATATCTCGCACTCTATTTCTCACACTCAGTTCCAGCATGCCTATTTCAGCGCCTCTGTTTCAGCTCCTCTGATTCTCGCACTCTGTTTCTCACACTCTGTTGCATCACACCTATTTCAGCCCCACTGTTTCTCGCTCTCTTTCTCTGGCACACTGTATCTTGCATTTTGTTTCTCACAGTCTTTTTCTCACAATCTGTTTCAAGCACTCTGTTTCTCGCACTCTGTTTCAGCCACTTTGTTTCAGCACCTCTGTTTCTGCCCCTCTGTTTCTGGCACTCTGTTTCTTCCCCTCTGTTTCTTGCACTCTGCTTCAGCCCCTCTGTTCGACTCTCTCTGTTTCTCGTGCTCCTTTTCAGCAGAGGGGATGACAAAGAGGGGCTTAAACAGACGGCGAGAAACAGAGTGCGAGAAACAGAGGTGGTGAAACAGAGTGGCTGAAACAGAGTGCGAGAAACACAGGGGCTGAAACATTGGCCCTGAAACAGAGTACAAGAAACAGAGTGTGAGAAAAAGAGTGCAAGAAACAGGTGAGCAGAAAAGCAATGCGAGAAACAGAGGGGCTGAAACAGAGGGTCTGAAACAGAGTGCGAGAAACACGGGCTGAAATATAGGGACTGAAACCGAGTGCAAGAAACAGAGTACGAGTAAAAGAGTGCAAAAAACAGAGTGTGAGAAACAGAGGGGCAGAAAAGGAAGGGGAGAAACAGAGTGCAAGAAACAGAGGGGCTGAAACAGAGTGCAACAAACAGAGGAGTTGAAACAAAGGGCTTGAAACAGACTGCGAGAAACAGAGTGCAGGAAACAGAGGGGCTGAAACAGAGTGCGAGAAACATGGTGCGAGAAACAGAGGTGCTGAAACCCAGGGGCTGGAACAGACTGCGAGAAACAGAGGGGCTGAAACCCAGGGGCTGGGGCAGACTACGAGAAATAGAGTGTCAGAAAAAGAGTGCAAGAAGCAGACGGGCTGAAGCAGAGTGTGAGAAACAGGGTGTGAGAAAAAGAGGGGCTGAAACAGAGTGTGGCAAACAATGTGCGAGAAACAGAGGGGCTGAAACAGAGTGCGAGAAACACAGGGGCTGAAACATTGGCCCTGAAACAGAGAGTGAGAAAAAGAGTGCGAGAAACAGAGGGGCAGAAAAGGAATGCGAGAAACAGAGTACAAGAAACAGAGGGTCTGAAACAGTGTGCGAGAAGCAGAGTGTGAGAAACAGAGTACGAGAAACAGAGTATGAGAAACAGATTGTGAGAAACAGAGTGCGAGCAACAGATTTAGAGAAACAGAGTGTGAGTAACAGAGTGCCAGATTCAGAGGAGCTGAAACAGATTGTGAGAAACAGAGTGCAAGAGACAGGCTGCGAGAAACAGAGTGTGAGAAACAGAGTGCAAGAGACAGAGGGGCTGAAACAGAGAGTCTGAAACAGATTGCGAGAAACACAGGGGCTGAAACATAGAGACTGAAACAGAGTGCAAGAAACAGAGTATGAGCAAAAGAGTGCAAGAAACAGAGTGCGAGAAACAGAGTGTGAGAAACGGAGGAGCAGAAAAGGAACGGACAAAACAGAGTGCAAGAAACAGGGGGGCTGAAACAGAGTGCGAGAAGCAGAGTGTGAGAAACAGAGGGGCTGAAACAGAGATCGAGAAACAATGTGTGAGAAACAGAGGGGCTGAAACCCAAGGGCTGGATCAGACTGCGAGAAACAGAGTGTCAGGAAAAGAGTGCAAGAAGCAGAGTACGAGAAACAGAGGGGCTGAAGCAGATTGCGAGAAACAGGGTGCGAGAAAAAGAGGGCTAAAACAGAGTGGCTAAAACAGAGGTGCTGAAACAGAGTGCGACAAACAGTGGAGCCGAAAAAGAGGGGTTGAGGCAGAGTGCTAAAACAAATGGCAAGAAACAGACTACAAGAAACAGACTGTGAGAAACAGAGTGCAAGAAACAGAGCTCGAGAAAAAGAGGTGCTGAAACAGAGTGCGGCAAACAATGTGTGAGAAACAGAGGGGCTGAAACAGAGTGCGAGAAACAATGCGTGAGAAACAGAGGGGCTGAAACAGATTGCGAGAAACACAGGGGATGAAACATAGGGACTGAAACAGAGTGCAAGAAACAGCGTACACGTAAAACAGTGCAAGAAACAGAGTGCAAGAAACAGAGTGTGAGAAACAGAGGAGCAGAAAAGGAATGGGCGAAACAGAGTGCAAGAAACAGAGGGGCTGAAACAGAGTGCAAGAAGCAGAGTGTGAGAAACAGAGTGTGAGGAACTGAGTGCAAGAAACAGAGTGCGAGAAACAGAGGGGCTGAAACAGAGTGCGGGAAACAGTATGCGAGAAACCGAGGGGCTGAAATTCAAGGGCCGGAACAGACTGCGAGAAACAGTGTCAGAAAAAGAGTGCAAGAAGCAGAGTACTGTAAACAGAGGGGCTGAAGCAGATTGCAAGAAACGGTGCGAGAAAAAGAGGGGCTAAAACAGAGTGGCTAAAACAGAGGTGCTGAAACAGAGTGCGACAAACAGTGGGGCGGAAAAAGAGGGGTTGAGACAGAGTGCTGAAACTGATTGCAAGAAACAGACTGTGAGAAACAGAGTGCAAGAAACAGAGCATGAGAAAAAGAGGGGCTGAAACAGAGTGCGGCAAACAATGTGCAAGGAACAGAGGGGCTGAAACAGTGTGCGAGAAACACAGGGGCTGAAACATTGGCCCTGAAACAGAGTACGAGAAACAGAGTGTGAGAAAAAGAGTGCGAGAAACAGACGGGCAGAAAAGGAATGCGAGAAACAGAGTGCAAGAAACAGAGGGTCTGAAACAGAGTGCGAGAAGCAGAGTGCGAGAAACAGAGTATGAGAAACAGAGTGCAAGAAACAGACTGTGAGAAACAGAGTTCGAGAAACAGATTGTGAGAAACAGAGTGCAAGTAACACAGTGCCAGATTCAGAAGAGCTGAAACAGAGGGGCTAAAACAGAGGCCCTGAAACAGAGCATGACTAACACTGGGGCTGAAACACAGGGATTGAAACAGAGTGCAAGAAACAGTGCGAGAAACAGAGGAGCTGAAACAGAGTGCGAGAAACTGTGCAAGAAACAGAGGGGCTGAAACCGAGTGCGAGAAACAAAGTGTGAGAAAATGAGTGCAAGAAACAGATTGTGAGAAACAGAGTGTGAGTAACAGAGTGCCAAATTCAGAGGAGCTGAAACAGAGTGCAAGAGACAGACTGCGAGAAACAGAGTGTGAGAAACAGAGGGGCTGAGAAAGAGTGCGAGAAACAGTGTGCGAGAAACAGACAGGCTGAAAGAGAGGGGCTGAAACAGTGTGCGAGAATCAGAGTGTGAAAAAAAGTGTGCAAGAAACAGAGTGCCAGAAACACAGTGCAAAAATTCAGAGAGGCTGAAACAGAGTGCTAGAAACAATGCGCGAGAAACAGAGGGGCTGAAACAGAGGGTCTGAAACAGATTGCGAGAAACACAGGGGCTGAAACATTGCGACTGAAACAGAGTGCAAGAAACAGAGTACGAGTAAAAGAGTACAAGAACAGAGCGCGAGAAACAGAGGGGCTGAAACAGAATGTGACAAACAGTGCGCGAGAAACAGAGGGTCTGAAAAAGAGTGCAAGAAGCAGAGTACGAGAAACAGAGGGGCTGAAGCAGATTGCAAGAAACAGGGTGCGAGAAAAAGAGGGGCTAAAACAGAGGGGCTAAAACAGAGGTGCTGAAACAGAGTGCGACAAACAGTGGGACAGTAAAAGAGGGGTTGAGACAGAGTGCTAAAACAGATTGCAAGAAACAGGCTGCAAGAAACAGACTGTGAGAAACAGAGTGCAAGAAACAGAGCACGAGAAAAAGAGGGGCTGAAACAGAGTGCGGCAAACAATGTGCAAGAAACAGAGGGGCTGAAACAGAGTGCGAGAAACACAGGGGCTGAAACATTGGCCCTGAAACAGAGTACGAGAAACAGAGTGTGAGAAAAAGAGTGCGAGAAACAGAGGGGCAGAAAAGGAATGCGAGAAACAGAGTGCAAGAAACAGAGGGTCTGCAACAGAGTGCGAGAAGCAGTGTGCGAGAAACAGAGTGTGGGAGGAGTACGAGAAGCAGAGTGCAAGAAACAGAGTGCGAGAAATAGTGAGCAAGAAACAGAGGGTCTGAAACGAGCTGAAACCGAGTGTGAGAAACAGTGGGTGAGAAAAAGAGTCTAAGAAACAGAGTGTGAGAAACAGAGTGCGAGAAAAAGAGTGCGAGAAACCAAAGGGCTGAAACAGAATGCAAGAAACACAGGGGCTGAAACAGACGGCCTGAAACAGAGTACGAGAAACAGAGTGCGAGAAAAAGAGTACAAGAAACAGAGTGCGAGAAGCAGAATGCGAGAAACCGAGTATGATAAACAAAGGGGCTGAAACAGATGACTAAAACAGAGGTGCTGAAACAGAGTGTGACAAATATAGGGGCTGAAACAGAGGGGTTGAAACACAGAGCGAGAAACAGAGTGCGAGGAACAGAGGGGCTGAAACTGAGTGCGAGAAACAGTGTGTGAGAAACAGAGGGGCTGAAACAGAGTGTGAGAAACAGAGTGTAAAAAAAAAGTGCACAAAACAGAGTGCGAGAAACAGAGTGAAAGAAACAGAATGTGAGAAACAGAGGGTCTGAAACAGAGTACGAGAAACAGTGGGCCTGAAACATAGGGAATGAAACAGAGTGCGAGAAAAAGAGTGCTAGAAACAAAGTGTGAGAAACAGAGTGTGAGAAACAGAGGGGCAGGAAAGGAATGGGAGAAACAGAGGGCAAGAAACAGAGGGGTTGGAACAGAGTGCGAGAAACAGAGTGTGAGAAACAGAGTGCGAGAAACCGAAGGGCTGAAACAGAATGTGAGAAACACAGGGGCTGAAACAGAGGGCCTGAAACAGTGTACAATAAACAGAGTGCGAGAAAAAGAGTGCAAGAAACAGAGTGCGAGAAACAGAGAGCAAGAAACAGAGGGGCTGAAACAGTGTGCGAGAAACTGTGTGTGACAAACAGAGGGGCAGAAAAGGAATGGCAGTAACAGAGTGAAAGAAAAAGAGGGGTTGAAACCCAGGGGTTGAAACCCAGGGGCTGAAACAGATTGCAGGAAACAGAGTGCGAGAAACAGAGTGCGTGAAACAGAGTGCGAGAAACGGAGGGGCTGAAACAGAGGTGCTGAAACACAGTGCGAGAAACAGAGGGACTCAAACAGAGGGTGAGAAACAGAGGGGCTGAAACAGAGGGCGGGAAACAGAGGGGCTGAAACAGAGGGCTGAAACAGATTGCGAGAAACAGGGTGCGTGAAACAGAGTGCGAGAAACAGAGGGGCTGAAACAGAGTGCTGAAACACAGTGCGAGAAACAGAGGGACTCAAACAGAAGGCGAGAAACAGAGGGGCTGAAACAGAGGGCGGGAAACAGAGGGCCTGAAACAGAGGGCTGAAACAGAGTGCGAGAAAAAGAGGGGCTGAAACAGAGGGCGAGAAACAGAGGGGCTGAAAAAAAGGGTGAGAAACAGAGCATGAGAAACAGAGGGGCTGAAACAGAGGGCAAGAAACAGAGGGGCTGAAACAGACTGCGAGAAACAGAGGGGTTGAAACAGAGTGCGAGAAACAGAAGGGCTGAAGCAGAGTGTGAGAAAACGAGTGTCAGAAACAGAGTCTGAGAAACAGAACTGGCTGAAACAGAGTGCGAGAAACAGAGGGGCTGAAACAGCGGGGCTGAAACAGAGTGAGAGAAACAGAGTGGGAGAAATAGAGTGCGAGAAACAGAGGGGATGAAACAGAGGGCGAGAAACAGAGGGGCTGAAACAGAGTGTGAGAAAGAGAGGGGCTGAAACAGAGTGCGTGAAACAGATGGGCTGAAATAGAGTGTGAGAAACAGAGTGCGAGAAACAGAGGTCGAGAAAGAGAGGGGCTGAAACAGATTGGCTGAAACAGAGTGCAGGAAGCAGAGTGCGAGAAACAGAGTGTGTCAAACAGAGGGGATGAAACAGAGAGTCTGGAAGAGAGTGTGAGAAACAGAGGGACTGAAATGGAGGGGCTTTTTGAGTGCGAGGCACAGAGTGTCTGAAACAGTGTACGAGAAATGGATTGGCTGAAACAGATGGGATGAAACAGAAAGGCTGAAACAGAGTGCGAGAAACAGAGTGGCTGAAACAGAAGGGCTGAAACAGAGGGCCTGAAAGAGGTGCTGAACCAAAGTGCGAGAAACGGAGGGGCTGAAACAGAGGAGATGAAACAGAAAGGCTGAAAGAGAGTGTGAGAAACAGAAGGGCAGAAACAGTGGGGCTGAAACTGAGTGGCTGAAACAGAGAGGCTGAAACAGAGTGTCTGAAACAGAGGGTCTGAAACAGAGGGCCTTAAACAGAGGGGCTGAACCAGAGTGCCAGAAACGAAGGGGCTGAAACAGAGGAGGTGAAACAGAAAGGCTGAAACAGAGTGTGAGAAACAGAAGGGCGGAAACTGTGGGGCTGAAACTGAGTGCGAGATACAGAGTGTAAGAAACAGAGTGCGAGAAACAGAGTGCAAGAAACAGAGGCGTTGAAACAGTGGAGCTGAAACAGAGGGGCTGATACAGAGGGCCTGAAACAGAGGGGCTGAAACAGAGGGGCTGAACTAGAGTGCGAGAATCATAGGGGCTGAAACAGGGTGCAAGAAACCAGGTGTGAGAAACAGAGTGCGAGAAACACAGGGGGTGAAAAAGCAGGGCTGAATCAAAGAGGGACAAACAGAGTGGCTGTAACAGAGTGTGAAAAACAGAGTGTGAGTAAAAGAGTGCAAGAAACAGAGTGCAAGAAACAGAGTGTGAGAAACAGAAGGGCTGAAAAAGAGTCCAAAAACAGAGGGGCTGAAACAGAGTGTGAGAAACAGAGTGTGAGAAAAAGATTGCAAGAAACAGATAGCGACAAACAGAGTGCGACAAACAGAGCATCTGAAACAGAGGTGCTGAAACAGAGGGGCTGAAACAGAGTGTGACAATCAGAGGGGCGGAAACAGAGTGCGAGATACTTTGTGCAAGAAAGAGAGTGCGACAAATAATGCACGAGAAACAGAGTGCGAGACATAGTGTGCGAGAAACAGAGTGCGAGAAAAAGACAGTCTGAAACAGAAGGGCTAAAACAGAGTTTGTGCAACAGAATGCGAGAAACAGTTTGGTTGAAACAGAGGGTCTGAAACAGAGGGGCAGAACCACATTGCGAGAAACGGAGGAGCTGAAACAGGAGATGAAACAGAAAGGCTGAAACAGAGTTCGAGAAACTGAAGGGCGGAAACGGTGAGGCTGAAACTGAGTGCAAGAAACAGACTGTAAGAAACAGAGTGCGAGAAACAGAATGCGAGAAAGAGATTGTGAGAAACAGACACGCTGAAACAGCGGAGCTGAAACAGAGGGACTGAACTAGAGTGCAAGAAACGAAGGGTCTGAAACAGAGGGGCTGAAACAAAGGGCATGAAAGAGAGTGCAAGAATCATAGGGGCTGAAACACAGTGTGAGAAACTGAGTGCGAGAAAAAGAGTGCGAGAAACAGAGTGCAAGAACAGTGGGGCTGAAACAGAGGAGATGAAACAGACGGTCTGAAACAGAGTGTGAGAAACAGAGGGGCTGAAACAGAGTGTAAGAAACAGTGGAGCTGAAAAAGGAGGGGTTGAAACAGCGTGTGAGGAACCGAGTGCGAGAAACGGAGGGGCTGAAACAGAGGAGATGGAACAGAAAGGCTGAGACAGAGTGCGAGAAACAGAAGGTTGGAAACAGTGGGGCTGAAACTGAGTGCGAGAAACAGAGTGTAAGAGACAGTGTGCGAGAAACAGAGTGTGAGAGACAGAGGGGCTGAAACAGAGGTGCTCAGAGGGGCTGAAACAGAGTGCGAGGAATGAGGGGCTTAAACATAGGAGATTAAACAGATGGGCTGAAACAGAGAATCAGAAGAATAGAGGTAGAAATAGAGTGTTTGAAATTGAGGACTGGAAACAGAGGAAGAATCACAGAGGATGAGAAACAGAGCATGAGAAAGAAAGTGGTAGAAAGAGAGGAGCGAAAACAGAGAATAAGAAACCGTCAGCATGAAAAAGTGGATGAAAATGATAGGAGCAGAAACAGAGGGGTAGAACGACATGGAAATAAATATTGTTAGATATAGCAGAGGAGATACAGAGAATGAGAAACAGAGGGGAAGACACAGAGGGTCAGGAACAGATTATGATGAACTGAGAATGAGAAACAGAGGGGCAGAAAGGGAAGGGCAAAAACAGAGGAACAGAAACAGAGGAAGAGAAATAGAGGATGAATTACTGAGGATGAGAAAGTAAGAATGAGAAGCAGAGGAGCAGAAACAGCGTGGCAGAAAACAAAGGTTGAAAAGCACAGGGGCAGAAATGGAGAGTGAGAAAGAGAGGACGGGAAATATTGGGACAGAAATAGATTGACAGAAACAGTGGGGCTGAAACAGATGTTGACAAATAGAGGGGCAGAATGAGAGAATGAGAAACAGAGGGGCAGAAACAGAGAATTAGATTCAGAGGATGGGAAACAGAGGATGAGATGCAGAGGAGCAGAACGAGAAGGGAAAGTACCGAGGAAGAGAAACACAGCATGAGAAACAGAGGATTAGAAAGTTAGAATGAAAAGCAGAGGAGCAGAAACAGCGTGGCAGAAAACAGAGTTTGAAAAGCACAGGGGCAGAAACGGAGCATGAGAAAGAGAGGATGAGAAATATTGGGGCAGAAACAGATGAGTAGAAACATTAAGTGAGAAGCAGAAGATGAGAACCAGAGATGAGAAAGAGAAGTGGAAACAAAATGGCGTAAAAAGAGGGTCAGAATTAAAAGAGCAGAAACAAATGATCAGAAACAAATGATGTGAGAATGAGAAGCAGACGGGCAGAAACAGAGGATTAGGAGTAGAGGAGCAGAAACAGAGGATGTGATACAGGATATGTGAAATGGTTGATGGGAAACAGAGGGGCAAAAAGAGAGGATGACAAACCGTGGACAATATACAGAGAGGGACATAAACAGAGGAGCAGAAATAGAGGGCAGAAACAGAGGATAAGAAACACAGGATGTGAAACCGAGGGGCAAAAACAGAGGATGAGAAACAGTGGACAAAATACAGAGAGGCATGTAAACAGAGGGGCAGAAACAGAGGATAACAAATAGAGAATGTGAAACTGAGGGGCAGAAACAGAGGTTGAGAGGCAGAGGGGCAGAAAGAGAGGGGCAAAACACTGTAAGAGAAACAGAGGAAGACGAATATTGAATGAGAAACAGAGTATGAGAAAGAGTTGATGAGAAACAGAGGATGAGAAACAGAGGGGCAGAAACAGCGGATGATACACAGAGAATGAGAAACATAGTGGCAGAAACAGAGAAGGAGAAACACAGGATCAGGAACAGAGGATGAGAAGAGAGAGGCATAAATAGTTTGTCAAAAACAGAGGGTCAGGAACAGATTGTGAGAAACAGAGAACGAGAAACAGAGGGGCAGGTAGACATAGGCAAAAACAGAGGAAGAGAAACAGAGGATGAGAAAGAAGATGAGAAACAGAAGAGCAGAAACAGAGGATAAGAAACAGAGGATGAGAAACAGAGTATGAGAAATAAACAATCAGAAGCAGAAGGGCAGAAACAGGGGATTAGAAACAGTGGAGCCAAAACAGAGGATGAGAAACAGGTTATGGGAAACAGATGATGAGAAGCAGAGGGGCAGAAAGTGTGGATGAGAAACGGAGGATGATAAACAAAGGATGAGAAAGAGAGGGGCAGAAAGTGATGGGCAAAAACAGAGAATGAGAAACAGTGGACAAAAAACAGAGAGGCGCGTAAACAGAGGAGCAGAAATAGAGCAACAGAAACAGAGGATAAGAAACACAAGATTTGAAACTGAGGGGCAAAAGCAGAGGATTTGAAACAGTGGACAAAATACAGAGAGGCGCATAAACAGAGGGGCAGAAACAGAGTATAAGAAATAGAGGAGGTGAAACTGAGGGGCTGAAATAGAGGATGAGAGGCAGAGGGGCAGAAAGCGAGGGGCAAAAACACTGGAAGAGAAACAGAGGAAGATGAATATAGAATGAGAAACCAAGTATGAAAAAGAGATGATGAGAAACAGAGGATGAGAAACAGGGGGGCAGAAACAGCGGGTGATTGTCTGAGGATGAGAAACATAGTGGCAGAAACAGAGAATGAGAAACACAGGATTGGGAACAAAGGATGAGAAGAGAGAGGCATAAATAGCTGGTCAGAAACAGAGGGTCAGGAACAGATTGTGAGAAACAGAGAACAAGAAACAGAGGGGCAGAAAGACAAGGGCAAAAACAGAGGAAGAGAAACAGAGGAAGAGAAACAGGGGATGAGAAAGAGGATGAGAAACAGAGTGGTAGAAACAGAGTATGAGAAACAGGGGGCAGAAACAGAAGATTAGAAACAGTGGGGCAGAAACAGTGAATAAGAAACAGAATATGGGAAACAGAGGAAGCATCACAAAGGATGAGAAACAGAGCATGAGAAAGATAGGGGCAGAAAGAGAGGAGTGAAAACAGAGATTAAGAAACAGTGGACAAGAAAAAGAGGATGAGAATGAGAGGAGCAGAAACGGAGGCATGTAAACAGAGGGTCAAAAACAGGGGGTCAGAAACAGAGGATATGAAGCAGAGGTTATGAAACAGATGGGCAGAAGCAGAGGATGAGAAATAGAAGATTAGAAAGTGAAGAGTGGGAACAGAGGCATTAACAAAGAGGCAGAAATAGGGGGCAGAAACAGAGGGTAAGAAACACGGAATGTGAAACCGAGGGGCAAAAAAAGAGGATGAGAAACAATGGACAAAAGACAGAGAGGTGCGTAAACAGAGGAGCAGAAATAGAGGGGAAGAAACAGAGGATAAGAAATAGAGCATGTGAAACTGAGGGGCAGAAACAGAGAATGGGAAAAAGAGGGGCAGAAAGAAAGGCACAAAAACACAGAAAGAGCAACAGACGAAGAGGAACATAGGATGAGAAACCAAGGATGAGAAAGCGAGGATGAGAAACAGAGGGGCAGAAACAGAGTGGCAGAAACAGAGGGGCAGAAACAAAGTTTGCAAAACAAAGGGGCAGAAAGAGAGAATGAGAAACAGACAATGAGAAATAGAGGAGTAGAGACAGCAGATGGTACACAGAGGATGAGAAACATAGTGGCAGAAACAGAGAATGAGAAACAGAGGGTGGGAATCAGAGGATAAGAAAAGATGGTCAGAAAAAGAGGGGCAAATGCAGAGGAAGAGAAACAGAGAATGAGAAACTGAGAAAGAGAAAGTGAGGATGAGAAATATAGGGGCAGAAACAGAGTGACATAAACAGAGGGCAGAAACAGAGTTTGAAAAATAAAGGGGCAGAAACAGAGGATCAGAAGAAGCGAGGCAGAAATAGAGTGTCTGAAACAGAGGGGCAGAAACAAAAGATGAGAAACAGTGGTGCAGAAACGATGGATGAGAAACAGAATATGGGAAACAGAGGAAGAGTCACAGAGGATGAGAAATAGAGCATGAGAAAGATTGGAGCAGAAAGAGAGGGGTGAAAACAGAGCATTAAGAAACAGTGAAAAAGAAAAAGAGGATGAAAATGAGAGGAGCAGAAACAGAGGGGCATAAACAGAGGGTCAGAAATAGGGGGTCAGAAACAGAGGATATGAAGAAGAGGTTATGAAACAGATGGCAGAAAGAGAGGGGCAAATGCAGAGGAAGAGAAACTGAGGATGAGAAAGAGAGAATGAGAAGCAGAGGGGCAGAAACACAATTGTAGAAACAGAGGTTCAGAACCAGAGGATGAGAAACAGAAGATGTGAAACAGAGAATGAGAAAGAGAGTGGCAGAAACAGTGCATTAGAAACAGAGGAGCAGAAACAGAGGATGAGAAGCAGGATATGGGAAACAGATGATGATAAACAGATGGGCAAAAAGAGAGGGGCAAAAACACTGGAAGAGAAACAGAGGAAGAGAAACAGAGAATGAGAAACCGAGAAAGAGAAAGTGAGGATGAGAAATATAGGGGCAGAAACGAGTGACATAAACAGAGGGCAGAAACAGAGTTTGAAACATAAAGGGGCAGAAACAGAGAAAGAGAAACAGAGGATGAGAAGCAGTGGGGAAGAAACAAAGAGTGACAAACAGAATATGGGAAACAGGTGATGAGAAAAAGATGATGAGAAACAGAGAGGCAGAAACAGAGGATCAGAAGAAGAGAGGCAGAAATAGAGTGTCCGAAAGAGAGGGACAGAAACAGAGGAAGAGTCACAGAGGATGAGAAACAGCATGTGAAAGAGAGGGTCAGAAAGAGAGGGGCAAGACAGAGAATAAGAAACAGTGGGCAAGAAAAAGAGGATGAGAATGAGTGGAGCAGAAACAGAGGGGCAGAAATAGGGGGTCAGAAACAGAGGATAAGAAGTAGAGGATACAAAAAAGATGGGCAGATGCAGAGAATGAGAAATAGAGGATGAGAAATAGAAGATTAGAAAGAGAAGAGTCGGATCAGTGGCGTAAACAGCGAGGCAGAAATAGAGGAGCAGAAACAGAGAATAAGAAACACAGCATGTGAAACCGAGGGGCAGAAACAGCGAATGACAAACAGAGGATGATAAACAGAGTGCCAGAAACAGAAAATGAGAAACAGAAGATGGGAAACAGAGTGGCAGAAACAGACTATGTGAAACTGAGAATGAGAAACAGAGTTTGAGAAACAGATGGGCAGAAAGACAGGGGCAAATACAGAGGAAGAGAAACAGATGATAAGAAATAGAGGATGAGAAATAGAAGATCAGAAATGGAAGAGTGAGAGCACAGAGGCTTAATCAGAGAGGCAGAAATGGACGAGCAGAAAAAGAGGATAAGACACACACAATGTGAAACCAAGGGTCAGAAACAACAGATGATAAACAGAGGATGATAAACAGAAGGGCAGAAACAGAAAATGAGAAACAGGATATGGGAAACAGATGATGAGAAACAGAGGGGCAAAAACAGAGGATGAGAAACATTGGACAAAAAAACAGACAGGCGCGTAAACAGAAGGGCAGAAATAGAGGATGTGAAGGTGAGGGGCAGAATCAGAGGATGAGATACAGAGGGGCAGAAAGAGAGGAGCAAAAACACAAGAAGAGAAACAGAGGAAGAGGAACATAGGATGAGAAACATAGGAGCAGAAACAGAGTGGCAGAAACAGAGTTTGCAAAATAAAGGTTGCAGAAAGAGAAAATGAGAATCAGAGGATGAGAACCAGAATGGCAGAAACGGTGGATGATACACAGAGGATGAGAAACATAGTGGCAGAAACAGAGAATGAGAAACAGAGGATGGGAAACAGTGGAAGGGAAAAGAGGGGAAGAAAGAGAAGGGCAAATACAGAGGAAGAGAAACAGAGGATGAGAAAGAGAAAATTAGAAAGTGAGGATGAGAAATACAGGGACAGAAATAGAGCGACATAAACAGACAGCAGAAACAGAGTTTGAAAAACAAAGGGGCAGAAACAGAGAATGAGAAACAGAGGATGAGAAACAGAGAATTAGAAACAGAGGGGAAGACTCGATGGTCAGAAACAGAGGATGATAAACAGAGGTGCAGAAATTGAGGTGCAAAAACAGGGCATGAGGGTTGTAAATAGAGAGTCAGAAATTAAGTGTCATAAACAGAGGATCAGAAACAGAGGATATGAAATGGAGAATGAGATGCAGAGGGGCAGAAACAGAGGATTGGAAACAGAAAATGAGAAACAGTGGGGCAGAAACAAACGATGAGAAACATAATATGGGAAACAGATGATGAGAAACAGAGGGGCAGAAAGAGAGGATGAGACGAAGAGAGGCAGAAATAGTTTGTCAGAAACAGAGGGGCAGAAACAAAGCTCAGAAACACAGAATAAGAGGATGAGAAAGAGACGGGCAGAAAGAGAGGGGCTAAAACAAAGGATGAGAAACAGTGTACAAGAAACAGAGGATGAGAAGGAGAGCAGCGTAAACAGAGGGGCAGAAAGAGAGGATAAGAAGTAGGGGATGCGAAACACAGGGGCAAAAACAGAGGATGAGAAACAAAGGATGAGAAGGAGAAGATTCGAAAGAGAGGAGCTGGAACAGAGAAGGGTAAACAGAGAGGCCAAGATAGAGTGTCAGAAACAACAGGTAAGAAACAGAGGATGAGAAACAGAGGGGCAGAAGCAGAGGGGCAGAAACAGATTTTGAGAAGCTGAGGATGTGAAACAGAGGATGAGAAAGAGAGGGGCAGAAAGTATGCGGCAAAATCAGAGGAAGAGAAACAGAGGAATATAAACAGAGAATGGCAAACAGAGGTTGAGAAAGAGAAGATGAGAAACCTAGGAGCAGAAACAGAGTGGCCGAAACAGAGTTTCAAAAACAGAGGTGCAGAAACAAAGATTTGGAAAGAGACGATGAGATTTTTAGGGGCAGAAACAGAGAGGCAGAAACAAATGGGTAGAAACATAATGTGAGAAGCAGATGATAAGAAACCGAGGCTGAGAAATAGAGGGGCAGAAACAGATTTTGAGAAGCTGAGGATGTGAAACAGAGGATGTGAAAGAGAAAGCGTCGGGCAAAATCAGAGGAAGAGAAACAGACAATGAGAAAGTGAAGATGAGAAATATAGGGGCAGAAACAGAGTGGCAGAAACAGAGGGGCAGAAAGAGAGAATGAGAAACAAAGGATGAGACACAGAGGGGCAGAAATAGAGGGGCAGAAAGGGATGAGTAGAAACATAGTTTAAGAAACGGGAGGAGAAATCGAGGATGAGGGAAAGACACAGAGCAGCAGAGGTGCAGAAATTGAGGGGCAAAAACAGTGGATGAGAAACAGAGTAGCGGAAACAGAGGGACATAAAAGGAGGTTCAGAAATAGAGGGGCAGAAACCGAGAATTAAAAACAGAGGACATGAAACAGAATGAGAAGCAGAGGGGTAGAAACAGAGGATCAGAAACAGGGGAGCAGAAACATAGAATGAGAAACAATGGAGCAGAAACAGAGGATGAGAAACAATGGGGCTGAAACAGAGGATGAGAAAAAGAATATGGGAAACAAATGGTGAGAAACAGATAATGAGAAACAGAGGTGCAAAAACAGAGGATCAGAAGAAGAGAGGCAGAAATAGAGTGTCAGAAACAGAGCGGCAGGAACAGAGGATGAGAAACAGGATGAGAAAGAGGGGAGTGGAAACAGAGGGGCATAAAAGGTTGGTCAGATATAGAAGGGCAGAAACAGAGGATCAGAAGAAGAGAGGAAGAAATGGAGTGTCAGAAACAGAGGGGCAGAAGCAGTGGACAAGAAACAGCAGCTGAGAAAGAGAGGAGCAGAAACAGAGGGGCAGAAATAGAGAAGGAGAAACAGAGGATGAGAAACAGGGGAGCAGAAACTATGTTGCAGAAACAGAGGATGAGAAGTAGAGGATGAGAAACAGATGGGCAGAAACAGAGAATGGGAAACGGAGC
>NC_063335.1:88433688-88448334 GCF_021869965.1 Rhincodon typus
CATGGCTCATTCTTCTCAACACCTCCTTCTTTCTGACTGGAATAAATTTTTACTGAGTATAATGAAATATCAGCTTAAACGTCTGCCACTGCTCATCGACCGACTTTCCCATTAGTCTATTTTCCCTGCCCACTTA
Organism: Rhincodon typus; assembly: GCF_021869965.1. Lineage (NCBI taxonomy): Eukaryota > Metazoa > Chordata > Chondrichthyes > Orectolobiformes > Rhincodontidae > Rhincodon > Rhincodon typus. The sequence goes on from NC_063335.1 coordinate 88,433,825, forward strand.
TTTCTTCATAACTCTGTAATGAGTTGAGAAAACTGTTTTGAAACCTGGGTTGAAATTTGAAATTTGGCCATGTTGTGACTGCTTTCCTCATAGGGGGTCTTTAATGACAAGATTGCTTATTAATCCTACTTCATTATACATTAATAGGTTTAAGATAGCCTCTTCTCAGGTAATTGTGCAATGTACTGCCCTAAGAAACAATCCCTGATAAACTCAAAATTCATCTCCTATGCCATTTGTGCCAATCTGATTTGTTCATTCAGCAAGCAGATTAAAATCACTCAGGATAATTGCACTGTCCTTCTTACGCACCTCCAGTATTTCCTGATTTATACTTGATCCTGCAGTGAGGCAACTTCTTTGGGGGAAGGGCTATTGACAACTCCCACGCATGATTTCTTTCTCTTGCTATTTTTTATTTCCACCCAAATTAGTTCCACATTGCAATCTATTGCATTGATACCATGGGTCAGCATCACGCTTTTTTTATTAGTTCACAGAATGTGAGTATTGCCCATCCCTAATTGCCCAGAGAGCAGTTAAGAGTGAGCCACATTGCTGTAAGCCTGGAATCACATGTAGACCACACCAGGTAAGGATGGCTGATTTCCTTCCCAAAAGGACATTACCAAATCAGATGGGTTTTTAAACAGTCAACAGATGGTCACCCTTGGATCAGCTGCTTATTCCAGAATATTTGTTATTGAATCCAAATTTCACCATCTACCATGGTAGAATTCAAACCCATGCACCCATAACATTAGCCTGGAATTCTAGGTTGCTACTCCAGTGATATTAACACTATGGCACCAACTGCCCCTTAATAGTCTGATATATTCCATGATTAACAATGACATCTTGTTGTCGTCTTTTTTGCCTGATCTTACAGAGAACGCTACATAGTAAACATTGAGTTCTCTGTACTGGTCACCCTGCAACCACGTTACTGTAAAATCTATCAAGTTATTTATTTCTATTTCTGCTGTCAACTCTTCCACCTTATTGCAAATGTTTGTGCGTTCAAATAAAGAACCTTAAGCTTTGACATTTTATCATTGTTACTTATTCTGGTTCTAATTTACGCTCCATTCTTCTGGTTATATTTTCTGCCCCTTCCTGTCACAAATGGATCGTTGTTTGCTGCTTCACTACTCTCTGCATCTATGTTCTCTCATTTCTTTTTGTTTTTTTTTTAAACTTCGCTTCAATTGGAACCTTTGCCCACTATACAATTTACTTCTCTATCTATAACCAAGTTATACAATTCTTCAGGTCTCTAGACCCAGCATTATTCTAAGTAAGCCTGTCTCAACAGAACAGCTCTCTTTTTCCACAGTACTGATGTCAGGCTCATGAATTGGAACCCCGTTCTTCCACTGAATGTAGAGATTATAATAAGGCCAACCAGGTCAACTTCAGAGAATATGAGTTCCCTGATTGGGGCTGTTAATCTGGTCCAATCAGACAGCCGTGGCTGACAGATATAAACAGGTGTATCAGAGGTTCTGCTCACTCTGAGAGCTGGCTCTGAGGGAGCTGGTTCAGCGTCAAGGACTCTCCACGTGTAAATAAAGGGTGACTTGGTGATGAGATACTGGCCACTGTGGAGTTATTTCACATACATTTACCTCTCCAATCTTAATTATCCATGCCAATTTGCATATGGCTCAGGTAGTAATCCTGCAACTATTACTATTTTGTTTCTACATTTTAAATTAGCCTTAAGATGCTCATAATCCCTTAGCAGAACCTCTTTCCTCATCCTAAATATATTGTCGGTATTTACATAGATTAAAACTGGGTCCTTCCCCTCCCACTCTGAGTACCTCTTTAACCCAGAGAGATGTCCTGACCTTTGGCACCAAATAGGTAACACAACCTTCAGGACTATTTGTCCTTTGCTGCAGAGTATTCATACCGCTAACTATTCTATCCCCTTACTATTATATTTTTCTTTTCTTCCCCACACTTGAATAGTGTTCTTTACCATGATGCTTTGGTTAGTTTGCTCATTACCCCTACAGTCTGTGCCCTTGTCTATATGGGGAGCAAGAAGTTTGTACCAACTGGGCAAAGAGGTGAGGTTCCTCCAAAGCTAAATTTTGGATCCCCAATACCTGCATCAGTCGCATGCTCCTGATCCTGACCACAGACTGAATTTGATGTTATTAACCTAAGGTTCATGACTGCCTCCTAAAATACATTGACCAGGTTCCTCCCCTCTGCACTCTAATGTTTCACAGTGTCTACACCTCTGACTCTAGCTCATCGATTCTGAGCTGAAATTCCTTGTGCAGCCAACACTTGCTGCAGATGTGATCACTGTGATTGCACCAACGTCCAACAGTTCCCTCTTACTTAGCTGTAACACGTTGCCTCTATTCTCTTTAATGATTTAATAACAGTATTAATACCTATTTTAATAGCTATTCAATAACTGTATCCAGATACCAATATCTAATTTTCACATGTATGAAACTAAGGTTCCTGCTTTTGATCCACCTGCAAAATCAGGAACATTAACCAAATAGGTAGAATGAGTTGTATTTCAGGATAAAGCTGAATTAATGGAAATTAATCAAAGTTAAACTATTACAGAATTTATTTTATAACAAATTGAGTTTATAATGTTATTCTACTTCTGGGCACAGCAGTTGCTGTACCAAGCCATAATGCACCCTGATAAAATGCTTTCTACAGTGCATATGTAAAAGTTGTTGAGGGACCTTATGGACATGCCCAATTTCCTTAGCCTCCTAAGGAAGAAAAGGCGTTTTTGTGTCTTCAGCCAGTTAATGGCATTGCAGCTTAACAGATCTTGCTTCCTCAGAACATGGGCATTACATATTCATTGATGCCAGGATAAGGTTCGTTTTCTCCTTAGAAAATTATTTTACTCCCCTCTGACGAGGTTCCAGCCTACAAACATACCAAGTTCCCTCAGGACCTTATATGTTTCTAAGCTCCAGGGGTTACAAGTCTGGCCTTTCTTCATCAGGCAATCCACTCATTCCAGGTAAAGTTGCCACAGTCCTACCGGACCATAGGGCTGCTCTCTCATTAGAGAGAGACATCTAGTGATGGTTTAACCTGAGGCCTACCATGCCTCAGGGGAGGGGAGAGGTTGGGAAGGAAAGAGCTTCATGATAACCTCAGCCAATACAGGAACCGAATGCACACTGTCGGCATTACTTTGCATTGCTATCCAGCTACCTGAGCTAACTAACCCCCAGTAGTTGTGTACTAAACCTTCTCTGATCTGCTTCCAACTCGTTGACATCCTCCCACAAGTATGGTGACTACTACTGTACACCAAATATGATCTCATAAACGCCCTGTACATCTGAAGCTTAACCTCTCTCCGCTTGCATTCAATATCCCCTTGCAATAAAACATAATACTCTATTAGCTTTCCTAATTACTTGCTAGATACTGACCTCCTGTGATGAAAGCACTAGGACACCCAGAATTCGGCATGTCCATAAGGTCCCTCACCAATTTTTACATATGCACCGTAGAAAGCATTTTATCAGGGTGCATCATGGCTTGGTACAGCAACTGCTGTGCCCAGAACTAAGAAACAACAGAAAGTTGTGAACACAACCCAGACCATTACACAAGCCAACCTCTCATCTGTTGCCTCCATCTACACTTCTTGGTGCTGCAGAAAGGCTGCCAACATCATCAAAGATCCCTCCCACTCCGGTTATAATCTCTTCCAAACTCTTTTGTCAGGCAGAAGATGCAAAAACTGAAACACACGTGCCAACAGCTTCTTCTCCACTGTTATTAGACTGCTGAATAGACCACCCAAATTTCAAATCTAATGTTGATCTTGCTTTTATGCACCTCCTGTGCAGCTGTAACTTTGTATGCTTCATTCCATTCTATCACCCTATGATCTGTATGTCCTTGTGCATTATGATCTGCCTGTACTATATGCAAAACAAAACATTTTACTGTACTTAGGTACATGCAACAACAATAAACCAAATCAAAAGGCTGAGAGTAGGTTTAATAGAGGTTTGAAATGAGGTGGAGGCAGGTTCAACTGAACCACTCAAGAGAGCATTTGATGATTATTTGGATAGAAATGGTGTGCAGCAATATAGGGAAAAGGCAGGAGAAAGGAGGTTAGAATCAATGTAGGCACAATGGGTAGAATGACCTCCTTCTGCATTGTAACAATTCTGTCATTTTGCGATTCTGTGACCCGAAAGAGTCTCCGTTAAGAACTGAGTACCAATTGGAAATGTGAATATGAGACACCTTAGCACAATCCATAATGTAAGGACTGCAATCAATTCAGGAAGACCTCACTGAACTTTGTCAACATTTTGGACAGACCATTACAGTCCATAATATATTCTCCGACAACACTCCTTTTTTTCCAAACATTACCAAATTCTAATCACAGTTTAAAGTCTTTCAACGTGTCATCTTCTTCTAAACCTCATCCAGAAGATCCATTAGCATCTAAATCTTCATCACCATTTAAGTGGCATCCTTCTCAGAAAATATGCTTTTGATCTTACTTGGTTCAGAAAGCAACAACACTAAGATCATACCTGATTTTCAACATGTCCAAACATAACAACCACATTCTTCCATTGATCATTTGATTAAAACTCTGGGAACATTGAAGGATACTCTCAGACACTAGTGACTTAAAATTCATCCCTGCCATTTTTCACAATGGCTATTTGGGTTTTAGATTTTATTCAAGGAAAGCAAATATAGTTTTTTCCTTCATGTTTAAGTAATCAAATACTCAGGAATCATGTGAGAACTTTATAACCAGGCAAGGAAGAACTGAACACAGGGATATAGTCTTTATACAATCACTTTAATTACAGAGACACACAATGCACTTCAAAGTAACAACTCCATCATTTTTTTATTAACCTATCCTAAATCAATTTGTTCAGGGATGTTATGATACGCCTCTGGAGCAGTCGAAATTTGAACTCCTGGTCCACAGGTCAGGACAGTACCACTGCACCACAAGAAGGCCCCCACAATTCCATCCTTCAGTTTGCTGCTGAAATTATGAGCTTGTGAATGTCCAATTAACTTGAATGCAGTTAACACCCAATTGATAAACAATGGACCCTGCATTGCCTTTCCTGGACTTTGCATGTACATTAACTAATTGGAGAACACGGTAATTTATTCATGGTTAGTAGGTAAAAGAGAAAAAACACAGACAATTAAAAACAATCAGAGGTGTGTTATAGCACTACAGATAAAAGAGGTCTAAAAATATTAACATGGGGGGTGTTGTGGAACAGTGGTAGTGTCCCTGCCTCTGAACCAAGAGGCCCGGGTTCAAGTGCCATCTGCTTCAGAGTTGTGTTATAACGTTCCTTAACAGGTCAACTACAAAATATCTTTAAAAATATTTGAACAATTAATATAAGGGCTGTTGTGGCACAATGGGCTTAAACCTCGTTTGCTGTGTCATAACATCTCTGAATAGGGTGATGAGAAAGTATCTGAAGAATTAACATGTGAGAGGGCTCTTTGTGATGGCAATATCTCTACCTCTGGGCTAGATCATTCCTTTCAAATCCCACTGGCTTCAGATCTGTATCATAACATGTCTGAACAGGTTGATTTAAAGATATCAGAACAACTAACACCTGTGGGAGACCATGCCTGGGAATGCACAGGAGCAGAGGGAACTGGGTGCAGGGAGAGAACTGGAGAAATAGAACTTAGAAGGGAACCCATCCCCTGTGCACACAAGAGGAGATATCTTCTGTAACCTAGCAACAATATTCAGAACGTGAGCTTTGAATTAATGAAAGAAATTGTACATAAAAGTAGAATTATATTTTGTTAATTTTCAGGATTTTAGTCAGGAATAATTTGATTAATTAATAAGGATTAATGAAAATACAACAGGAATTATTCATGATCTTTTACAAATGTAGCTGTCCATACCCATTAGATCTGTTGCAAAATCATTAAGACAGTACTGCTTTATCTGGGTCAAATGCAGTTGCTGTTAATAGAAATCAGTATTTGGTGCGAGTATGGTACTGAGAACTGACAGAATTTCACAATTGAATAACTCTGAGGATAATTTTAGTGAGCTTGTGCCAATGGAAATGGGGATTTTTTGCACATTTTTGTTTCTTTTGCAGCACACATTTGGCATTAGCTCAGTCATGGCACTCACATCTCTTTATCAGAGGGTTGTGAATTTGAAATCTACTCCATACTCCATACTCTTACTGGCTAAACTGAAACCCTAGTTCAGTACTGAGAGTGTGCTGCTGTGTCCAGGGGGTCAGTACTGAGAGTGTGCTGCTCTGTCAGAGGGTGTACAATTCAAATAATTAGTACACCCCATCCTTTCCGACTTCTCAGGTGTATGGGAAAGTTCTGACAGTTTATTTGAACAGAACTAGGCGTTCTCTTGGTGTCCTGGTCAATATTCGAATATAACAGAACAAAGTCATCTGGCCACATTGCTTATACATAATAATGCTTTTTGATTTATATTTAAACTGTTCTTTTTCAATAAACTCTTAAAATTTCTTACAAATATTCAACTGCCAGTCTTAGAGATCTGTGACTCCCAACTCTCATTTAGGAAACACATTTCTGCAGAAAGGGTGATAGAGATATGATCTCTCCGAAAGCGCAGTGGATGCTGGGAAAATCAATGTTTCAGGACTGAGGGTGACTTTTTTTTGTTAGTTAAAGTCATCAAGTGATATGAAACAAAGACAGGTCAATAGAGTTGAGCTACATGTTAGCTGTAATGTTATAGATAATTTCTAATCAACCTGTCCAGAGATGTTACTATACAGCTCTAGAACAGATGGGACTTGAACCCAGCCCTCTTGGCTGAATTGCACCACAAGCCTCCTCATTGCAATGTGTTAGACTTGTAGATTAGGCTGGATGGACTGAATGGCCTGTGCCTGTTGCTGTTTTCCTAGTTTCATCAATAGAGAAAAGACATTTATTTTGTTCAGGTAGAGATAGATCAGGTATTGAAAGAAATCCTGAAGCTTAAAATTGAGCTGAAGTCTTATTGTGGCAGTTTTAGAATTTGATTTCAGTTTTTAAAATCCAGAAGTGAAAAGCTGGAACATAAACTGAAATTGTTGGAAAAACTCAGCAGGTCTGGCAGCATCTATGGAGAGAAATCAGAGTGACCCTTCCTCGGAATTCAACGGAGAGCTACTCAATTGGTAAAAGCAATCACAAAGTTGGTGAATTAACATAAAAAGAATTTTCATTCATCAATACCCCTAAATGAAACAATCCGGCTTTCCTTACCCAGTCTAGCTGGGATGTTACTCTAGCCCCACGCCAATGTGATTGACTCTCGCTGTCTTTGAAGAGACCAACAAGTTATTCAGTTTCATCAAACCACTCGAAAGAATAACGCCGTCAAAGAGAAGGCATAACCGCATCTTCTCAAAAAAATTGGGAAGAGCTAAAGAAAATGTCCTTGTGTCAGTGGTGCCCGCGTTTTATACAGCTTCCTTTTTCCAAGTATGACCTGACTTTCTGCAGAAATGGAGTCTGTCTCAGTCTCGAACACACTGGTGTGGATTTTTAATATCACTGGAAGGTGGGAAACACACACCAGAGGCTCGGCCGCCTGCTAATGTGGGAACAGCCACAATCCTACCCTCGGACATTAGGTTTCCACCTATGGATGCCGTTCAGGCACCAAGCTCCAAGGCTCCTTCCCTCCAGGATTCAGGTCCCATGCTAAAAGATACAAGAATAACACAACTGAACAACCTTGGACACACTTGATGACTTATCTTTGTCCATGGGGAGTGGATGGGAGAGGATGAGCCTGTTTGCTTTATGAACCAGTCTGTCCAGCATCTAAATTGGTTTCTGACATAACGCAATGAAGCAAGAGCCACTCCATGCGGATATATTAAGGCAAGATGCAAGGCATTCTCAAATTTTCTCTGACCAGCGGAGTCAGGAGCACCGACGGCCCGAGGACTCGGGGCAACCATAGTTTTTCCCATGGTCTTTTTGAGAACAGAGTTTGAGCCTAGGATAAACCGTTCCATTCATTTGTTTCTCTTCATTTCCTGAATTTTGTGCAAAGCTGAAGACAAATTCTAAAATTACACCTTTAAGCTCATCTAATAATATCACTGCAATTCTGACCTTCTGAAATTGAGAACTGTGAAATGTGGAGTGCTGGAGTTAAAGATGTTAATTGGTCTATTGAAGATACATACAATAATAAATAATAGAAGAGCTGAATTACATGGTTATTTATACATTGATTCAGTTTGATGGATTAGTGAGGTCAGCGACATGAGTTTAAACTGTTTAAAGAAAAATAGGAATTAAAAAAGTATTGACTAATGCTTTTCTCCAGAGAGCAGTGAGTGTTTACTTGCTCTGTATAGTCACCTTTACTCAGGAACAGAACTGATTCTCAGCTAGGATTGCATTTTATATAAGGTAAGTAAATTACCAATTGATTTCTATATGTTCAATGTGATCTCCTAGGCTGGTTTCCATCATATGGACAGTGTGGAGTTGGATTGTCATCTGAAAACGAGACTGGCATTGGATGGATTGCTCATTCCAAAAGATAGTGCAGGCACAACGGGCTGAATAGCCCACTCCAGTGCTGAAACAATTCAGAGATTCCGTGACTTCTTCAGAATAGAAGATGTCAAAGCTAATGAGTATTTCCAACACTTCCTGGTTTTGTTTTTTTTCCCCATTGTTGGTTTGTTTTCTCCCCCTGGGCTTAACCTAAGACTCTGCCAAGTTGGCTAAAGGCTGTGGAGCAAGGGATAGGGGCTACTGGTTGGATGTTTTTGATCAGTGATATGTATCTATACATATTATCAAACTAGACCAGGCTTGCCTGAGCAACTGATCTTTTTCTTCATTATATTGACAGGGTCCCATGATTTGTGGCACAGAGCTACATACATTTCTTTTGACAAGGCTCTGTACCTGTCTGTACATGATGTACAAAGCTTTATCATTTTTACCATGACCTTGCTGAATATGACTGGCAAGTAGCCCAGAAATACTTAAAACGTTGGTTCTTAGAAATTATAATGAGATGGAGATTTTTAGTCAATTATGAAAAGGCTGCACTGTTCCTTGAGTTTGCAGACTCTCATCACTTAAGGCAGCCGTTAAATTGCTGTCTGAATCAGAACGTATGGAGCAACAATCCCACTTGTGCATGTAGCACTAAGCAGAGGCACAACTGTTATGATTAGTCATGTATTTGGTTCAAAGCTTTGGCAGCAGCTTTGGGTACATCTGACAGTAGCTTTGACTGCTTGTGTCTCCTTCTGTGCAGGACAGTGAAATGTCTTATTATGTTAAAATTAACAATCACTTTTTTTTTAACAATAGTGAGTTGACAACAACATATTCAGAATATCCTAATGTTGAGAACAACACGGTATAAATGGACATCCTGCCTTCTGTTTCTAAAGTGCCTTCAACACATCAATAAGTCATTGTAACATAAGAACAAGGAGCAGGAGTAGGCCATTTGCCCCCTCAAGTCTGCTCCACCAATCAATGAGATTAATTTGATTACAACTTCAAATCTAAATTCCTATTCCCTCCCCATTACCATCCACCTTGTTTCTAATCAAGAATCCCATCTCCACCTCACACTATTCAAAGACTCTGCTTCAGTCACCTTTTCAGGAAGTGAGTTTCAAAGGCTCATCACTCTTTGAGAGAATAAAACGTGTTGCTTAATCTCTGATTTAAAAGGGAACCCCTGATTTTTAAACAATAATCTCTAGTCGTTGATTTTCACATTGGATGAAAGAATTCTCTTCATATCTACTCCTGTCAAGACTCATCTGAATCTTATATCTTTCAATCAAGTCATCGTCATCTCTCAGTCTTCTATGTTCCAGCCTATCCAACCTTTTCTCCTAAGACAACCTGCCCTTTCCATATATTAGTCTGGTAAATATTGTCTGAATGGCTTTCAATGCATTTACATCACTCTTTAAATAAGGTGACCAATACTATGCATTCCATATGCATCTCACCAGTGTCCTGCACAACTGAAGCAATTAACTTCTACGTTTGTATTCAATTCCCCTTGCAATAAATGATAATATTCTATTACCAATTACTTGCTGTACCTGCATACAAACCTTGTGTAATTTATACACCAGGTCAGCCAGATCCCCCTGCATCTCAGAACTCTGCAATCTCTCACTGTTTAGGTAGGTGCTTCTTTTTTAGATCTTTCAACCATTCTGTTCAGGCCAGATGTTTAACTCAACAATGCAAACCTGAAAACAACTATTAGACTCCACATGTGTATGTGTAATGGACTTATCATTGAGTATAGCAGTTGGGACATCATGTTGAGGTTGCATAGGATGTTGGTGAGGCCTCTTCTGGAGTACTGGAGAGGATTCAGAAAAGTTTTACCAGGATGTTACTGGGAGCAGTGGGTTTGAGTTATTAAAATAGGCTTGGACTTCTTTCACTGGAGCATAGGAAGTTGAAGGGTGACCTTGTAGAGATTTATAAAATCATGAAGGACACAGATAAGGAGGACAGCATAAGTCTTTTCCCTTTTAGGGTGAGAGGAGAAAGATTTAAAAAGGACAGAAGGGGCTTTTTTTTTATACACAGAGTGGTTAGTGTGTGGAATGAACTGCCAGAGGAAGAAATGGATGCAGGTACAGTTACAACATTTAAAAGACATTTGGGTAAGTACGTGAAAAGGAAAGGTTTGAAGGGATATAGGTCAATGCAGGCAGGTGGGACTAGTTTAGTTTGGGAACATGTGTGGCATGGACTAGTTGGACTGAAGGGTCTGTTTACATGCTGTATGACTCTATGTGAAATTTTGAGCATCTCTTCTGCAGTAGTTCTTGTTTGGGGTGTTCTTATTGATGTCACATGAGCTGGTGATCCAAAGATCCTTCAGCATGCTGCATTGACGCCGCCATTTGCCATATGGTAAAGCTGGATAGCTCTTTTGGAGCTGGTAGGAACTGCAGATGCTGGAGAATCTGAGATAACAAGGTGTAGAGCTGGATGAACACAGCAGGCCAAGAGTTGACGCCAACTCTCCGACACCTCCTCCTACCGCCCTCTTGATCATGACCCCAACCCCGACCACCAAACCATCATCTCCCAAACCATCCACAACCTCATCACTTCAGGTGACCTCCCACCCACAGTCTCCAACCTCATCGTTCCCTAACCCCACACCGCCCACTTCTATCTCCTTCCCAAAATCCATAAACCTGACTGCCCTGGTCGACCCATTGTCTCCGCCTGTTCCTGCCCCACTGAACTTATCTCCACCTATCTGGACTCCATTTTCTCCCCTTTGGTCCAGGAACTCCCTACCTACGTCCGTGACACCACCCACGCCTTCCACCTCCTAAAGGCCCTCCGCTTCTTCCTGTCCCGCAGGCCCGACCAGTCCCCCTCCACTGACACCCTCATCCGCTTAGCCGAGCTCATCCTCACCCTCAACAACTTCTCTTTCAATTCCTCCCACTTCCTACAGACAAAGGGGGTGACCATGGGTACCCGCATTGGCCCAAGCTATGCCTGCCTCTTTGTAGGTTACATGGAACAATCCCTCTCCTGTAGCTACACTGGCCCTAAACCCCACCTCTTCCTCCGTTACATTGATTACTGTATCGGCGCTGCCTCGTGCTCCCACGAGGAGCTCAAACAGTTCATCCACTTCACCAACACCTTCCAGCACAACCTTAAGTTCACCTGGACCATCTCTAATACCTCTCTCTCCTTCCTGGACCTCTCTGTCTCCATCTCCGGCAACCACCTAGAAACTGATATCCATTTCAAGCCCACCCACTCCCACAGCTACCTAGAATACACCTCCTCCCACCCACCTTCCTGCAAAAGTGCCATCCCCTATTCCCAATTCCTTCACCTCTGCCGCATCTGCTCCCAGGATGAGGCATTCCACTCCCGAACATCTCAGATGTCCTCATTTTTCAAGGACCACAACTTCCCCCTCTCAGTGGTCGAGAACGCCCTCGACCGTGTCTCTCGCATTTCCCGCAACTCATCCCTCACACCCGGTCCCCACAATGACAACCAAAACAGAATCCCCCTCGTCCTCACGTACCACCCCACCAACCTCCGGATCCAATGCATCATCCTCCGACACTTCCGCCATCTGCAATCCGACCCCACCACCAAAGACATCTTTCCCTCCCCACCTTTATCTGCTTTCCGGAGGGACAACTCTCTACGTGACTCCTTTGTCCGCTCCACACTCCCCTCCAGCTCCACCACACCCGGCACTTTTCCCTGCAACCGCAGGAAGTGCTACACCTGCCCCCATACCTCCTCCCTCACCCCCATCCCAGGCCCCAAGAAGACTTTCCACATCAAGCAGATGTTCACCTGCACATCTGCCAATGTGGTATACTGCATCCGCTGTACCCGGTGTGGCTTCCTCTACATCGGGGAAACCAAGCGGAGACTCGGGGACCGCTTTGCAGAACACCTACGCTCGGTTCGCAACAAACAACTGCACCTCCCAGTCGCGAACCATTTCAACTCCCCCTCCCATTCCTCAGACGACATGTCCATCCTGGGCCTACTGCAGTGCCACAACGATGCCACCCGAAGGTTGCAGGAACAGCAACTCATATTCCGCTTGGGAACCCTGCAGCCCAATGGTATCAATGTGGATTTCACAAGCTTCAGAATCTCCCCTCCCCCTACCACATCCTAAAACCAGCCCAGCTCGTCCCCGCCTCCCTAACCCGTCCTTCCTCCCACCTATCCCCTCCTCCCACCTCAAGCCTCACCCCCATCTCCTACCTACTAACCTCATCCCACCCCCTTGACCTGTCCGTCCTCCCTGGACTGACCTATCCCCTCCCTAACTCCCCACCAACACTCACCTTTACTGGCTCCATCCCCGCCTCTTTGACGTGCCTGTCTCCTCTCCACCTATCTTCTCCTTCATCCATCTTCTATCCGCTTCCCCCTCTCTCCCTATTTATTTCAGAACCCCCTTCCCCTCCCCCATTTCTGAAGAAGGGTCTAGGCCCGAAACGTCAGCTTTCCTGCTCCTGAAATGCTGCTTGGCCTGCTGTGTTCATCCAGCTCTACACCTTGTTAGCTCTTTTGGAGAGCAGGCACAGACGTGATGGGCCGAATGGCGTATTGTGAGATTCAGTTCTCTGAGATGACCTGAGATATCTGGTGTGAGTCAGCAGATGGATTACAAGGGTCACTGGACCCGAATCATTAACTCTCTCTGCACAGATGCGGCCAGATCAGCTGAGTTTCTCCAGATATCCCTGTTTTTGCTGCAATGCTTTTTTCCAGTTGGTTTGATAGATGTTTGGATAGGAGATATCAATTGCTTTTTAAACTAACATTACACTGTATGATGGGGAGTCATGGTTTAACGCGACTAAAACCCAACCTGTCTTTCCTCTTTTTACTCGTTGTTTCCTTAGTTTGAATAGATTAATTTCTCTGGCTTTATTTGATTTTTCCTTGATATGATCTCTATTTATCAACTGTTAACAGATTGATCACCTATAGTTAGAACTCTGCAGTCCAGCCACAGCAATAAATAAATCTCTTTAGTCTTCCCTGCCCCCTTTCTCTCTCTGTCGCTGCATTCTCCCTTTATATCTCTTCCTTCTCTGTTTCTCACACACTTCCTGCGCTGTTCTTCTGTCTCTTTTTCATCATTTCCGGACCAGGGAGACAATGTGTTCACCCCAGTCCGGTCTGACCCCAAAGTCCTGCTGCCTGAGACTCATTAATAAATTCACCAAGTACCTCCTTCTCCCCACCCCGCCACCACCACCACCACACACACCATGGTTAAGAGGGGAAGAGGATGCATTGCAGATTCTTCTCGCATTCCCATTGCCAACCAGAAAGGGCGCGTTGCTAAGCAATTCGAGATGATGCGTTTTAAAGGCAAGGGAATGGTTGTCACATTCAATCGGCATCGTCCGAGTGTAGCCTCCAGCTCTGGCTGCAGAACCCGACTCCCGGGCCCCATGTAAATCTACACAGAGATTCCAACACCTGAGAATGTGTGGGTGCGAATATATGCGTGTGAAAATATCTGTGGCAGTGTATGAAATGTGTGGGTTTCAAACCGCATGTGTGAGAATGTGTGTGAATGTGCATGAGGATAAGCGTGTGTGAGAAAGTGAGTGTGCATGTGCATGAGGATAAGTGTGTGTGAGAAAGTGAGTGTGCATGTGCATGAGGATAAGTGTGTGTGAGAAAGTGTGAGAATGTGAGTGTGCGTAGAGGCAAGTGTATGTGAGAATGTTTGTGTATGAATGTGCATGAGGACGCGTGTGTGTGTGAACATGTGTGCGTAGTGACAATTGTGCGTGAGAATGTGTGAGTGCATACAGACAAGTGTGTGTGAGAATATGTGGGTGTGAGAGTGCATAGGGACAAGTGTGTGTGAGAGTGCATAGGGACAAGTGTGTGTGAGAATGTGTGTGTGTGAGTGCATAGGGACAAGT
>NC_063335.1:88448344-88477966 GCF_021869965.1 Rhincodon typus
TGTGTGTGAGTGCATAGGGACAAGTGTGTGTGAGAATGTGTGTGTGGGTTAGTGTGTGTGAGAGAGAGTGCGAGGGACAAGTGTGTGTGAGAATGCGTATGGGCGAGAATGCAAGTGAATGTGTATGTGGGAGATGGTGAGGGTTGAATGAGAGTGCGTGTTAGTGTGTGAGAGAGAAAGCGCTGTTGGAGGTTCTCCCCATCCATTCACAGAGACAACCCTTTCCCCCGCCGCCTACATGAATCACCAACAATGAGGGAGCCGAGTGGTGCGCGCCGCGGTCTGTCTCTTTGAATTAGCTCAACGTCTAAATAATCCAGGTTGCAGAGTGTAAACCGATTACTGTAATGCTGTTTCATAGACGCCTGAGTAAAATCCGGGGTGAGACTGGAAGGGAGTGTGTGAGTAAATGTTTGATGTGGGGTTAAGGCTAGAAACAGCCAGGGCGCGTCATCGCTACGTCTGCAGCACATAGTCTTTGGTACAGACACACACAGAGAGAGGAAACTAAACCCACAGATTAATTCGATTTCATCTTCTCCAACAGTGTGTGGGTCTCATTCTCCCCCTCCCCCACCCCCAAACAATCCAAACGGATTAAAACAAAAGATGAAGAAGTGCAGAATTTAATTTAAAAACATATCAGACAGAAGCTGGAAGTTTGGTTTTTTGGGAGCCGAGAGAATCGAGATATTCCAACATGGAAAGGAGAATTGAGGACGAACACCGCTGCAACCTGCAAGGCTGGAAGCTGCTTCTGTTCGGCTGTGCTCTCTCAGCTCACTTCATGGAAGCGGCTCTTACCGGTGAGTAACTGGTAAACTCGTGGCAATCACTGAAGGGAACACATCCCTTCTGGTTGTGGCGAGTGTGGCGGTCTATTAGTGATCCCAAGCTATTGTCCCTCCTGATCTAACCTTCCTGTCTACAACCTAATATATAGGAAAGCCGTTGATCCCAAAGGTCTTTAAATGCTTCCACAGTCCAACATGCTATAAATAGGAAACAGAGAGGGAGCTTCAATGGGATTGCAATGTAATGTGGAGGAATTATTTAAAGTGGGGGAGAGGGGGAGGTGGCGGTTCCACATGCAACACTTGCATCAAAGACACGGAAAGTAGCTTCATCTCGGACAATTGATGTATCGGAAATAATCAGACGGTGGAACCAGCGCCTCACAGCAGTCCCTGTGAGGTCTATATTGTGACAGCTGTACTGTATAGAATGAGTGATCTGGGGTATATTCAATCTGGATAATTTCGGAAGTATATACGTTGAACAATATTGATCGTGTGATCTACGTAGATTGGGCGATTATAGGTTGTCGATTCGGCAATGTAGATTGTACATGCCTTTGATGATATAGAGGATATACCGATTGTATTGGTCGAATAGTATGGGTTGTATACAGATTGGGTAATATGAGTTGTATGTGGGCTGACATATCGATATTCTGTGATTGGGTAATGTAGACTGTGTATAGGTTGGATTGGGCAATATCTACATACTAATGAAGTAATATATGTTTATAGTATGAATATATAGAGACTGGATTACTATGATTTGCATGTAGGTTAATAATGTCAGTTACATAGATTGGGCATAGACATTTGTGTGCAGATTAGGCATATAGATTTTATGCATCATAGAAAACATAGATTATATATGGAATGGCAATATAGATTGGTGATATATACCAAATGCAGATTGAAAAATATCAATAGTATTTGGTCATGTGTACTGTGTTTAGATTCAGTGATACAGATTGTATGGATTGTTTGTTGGAATATCTGTTTTAAATGGTTCAGGTAGAATAATGTAAATTTGTCTTATATATTGTATATATACATGTCAATTGTTCATGAGTTCAGTAACATATACAGTATATTTAGATCGTATAAAGACGTGGTGATCTAGATTGGTGGTCAGTTTAGTAAATACAGAGTACAGAATAGTTAGAGATCATAAATGTATGTGTTTTTTTATACATAGGTAATATAAAGACTGGCATTTGTTGATCAGGTTGTTATATAGATTGACTAATAGATTAATATTGATTCCTATAAAGAAGTAGCCATAATATTGTATGTTCATGACTATTAGCATACCATGTGACTTTTGCACACTGTGATATTCCCCTGAATTCTAAATCACTTCTGACGGAAAAGGTAACCAGCAGCTTTATCCTTTTTTGTCCTCTTGTTGCTGTGTTAGAATTTGCCAGTTAAGATGTCTGCTTTGTGTGAGCCAGTATTTTCCTTCTACATTGTAGCCAAAATCACCTTGTTTTTTCCTGAATCTTATCCTTAAAAGGGAATAAAAGAGTTCAATACAGGGCAGAGGGGTGTCTGCAGTCCTCGGCTGATACAGACTTCATGTAACATGCACCTTGACACAAGGCAGTACAGCTTCTGCACAACACTTGGATGTCGAAGGCACAGCTTCAGCAGCAATAGAATTCAACATGTCTCTGCAAATTATGATCATCAACCATTACAATCATTGCACAATGCACGCAGACACATGTGTTTGTCAAATACTCTGCATATGCATCAAAGACACCAAAAGTTAAAAATCTAATTTACCTATAGACAATGTTTCAACATTATACAGACATTAAATACAAATGTTGAGTTACTGGGTGGGGCTTTTAGAGATGCCATGTGCAGCGTGAGGCAATATGCATCTTTGGTGTACTCTGTTGGATTTTATGTGTTGATGGTTATACATAGATCTCATCCACAGTGTGATTATATACAGATGTAGCGTAAAGTGTAGGGTTACGTAGAGATGTTATGTATTTTGAGGGGTTGTATCACAGGGACAGTGTATAATTTGTGTGTTATAGAGTCACATAGTAAAGAGTTTATATCACAGAAAGAGGCCCTTCAGCCCATTGCACTGTCCACGCTAGTTATGAAGCACCTATCTACTCCAGTTTGATTTTTTGGCACATGGCCCATATCCTTGTATGTTATGGTACATTGATCGACCATCTAAATACTTGTTACATGTTGTGTTGGTTCCCCCCTCCATCACCCTTCCAGGCACTAAATTCTGGATACTCACTACCCTCACTTCCCTAAATCCTTTTGAACCTCTTGCCCTTTACCTTAAATCTATGCCTCCTGGTTATTGATCCCTCTACTGAAGAGAAAGATAATTATTTATCCTATCTATTACTCTCATAATTGTGTACAACTCAGTCAGGTACCTCCCCACCTCCCCATTCCCCGCCTGTGTGCTCTAAGGAAAACAACCCCAGCCTATCTAGTCTTTCTTCATAGCTGAAATACTCCAACTCAGGCAACATCCTGGTGAATCTACTCTGCACCCTTTCTAGTGTAATCACTTCTTTCGCATAGTGTGGTGACCAGAACTGCACACAGTGTTCCAGGTGTGGCCTGAGTAATGTCTTATCCAGCTCCATCATAATCTCCTTGCTTTTGTATTCAATGCCTTGACTAGTAAAAGCAGTATTCCATATGACTTCTTAACCACATTATCCACCTGTCCTGTTGAATTTAAGGACCTGTGGACATACACACCAAAGTCCCTTCGATCCTCAGTCCTTCCCATGGTCCTACTATACATTGTATACTCCATTGCGTTGCTAGTCCTCTCAAAAAGCAACATTCACACTTTTCAGGATTAAATTCCATTTGCCATTGTTCTGCCCAGCTAACCAATCTCTCCATATAATCCTATAGTTTTTCCACCCAGCTATTTAGTAAAGCACCCACTTTTGTGTCATCTGCAAACCTAATCTTCAAACTCCAACATTAATGTCTCGATAATTAAGGTATACAACCAACAGCAGGGGACCCAGCACCAAACCCTTGGTATGCCACTGGACACAAGCTTCTAGTCACAAAAACAACCTTTGATCATCACCCTTTCCCTCCTGACACTCAACCAATTTTGGATCCAATTTGCCAAATTGCCCTGGACCCATGAGCTCTTACCTTCTTGACTGATCTCCCATGTGAGACCTTGCCAAAAGCCTTAATGAAGTCCATGTAGACTACTTCCACTGCACTACTCTCATCCATAAATCCAGTCTCCTACTTGGAAAACTTAATCAAACTGTTGAAATGATTTTGCTGTGCCAAAACCATTCTGGTGATCCTTGATTAATCCCTGCCTCTCTAAGTGGAGATTGAATCTGTCTCTCAGTACCTTTTTCAATAGTTTCTCTACCACTGACGCCTGTTTCACTGGCCTATAGATCCCTGGTTTATCCCTACTACCTCACTGGAATAATAACATTTTGTTAACTGTCCTTCAGTCCTCTCATAACTTTCCAGAGAGGATTTGAAAATTGATGTCAGGCCCCTGCAGTCTCGTCCATTGCCTCCCACAGCAGCCTGGGATTTATCTGACATGGGCCTAAGGACCTTTCCAATTTTAAGGCAGATAAAATCAAAACAACCTCCATTCTCCCATGACCAATCCTCCCTCTCACCCCAGCATCCTTGACCTGACACAACCTGTCCATTTTCTCTCCCACCCATCCACTCCTCCCACCTCACTGATCAATCCCCACCACTGCCTACCTTCTCTCACCTATCACCATCCCACCGACCTTCCCCAGCCCCACCCCTCCTCTCTCTATTTATTTCAGAGCTCCCTTCCCCACTTGCCCATTTCTGAAAAAGAGTCCCAACCTGAACAGTCAACTTTCCTGCTCCTCTGATGCTGCCTGGCCTGCTGTGTTCCTCCAGCTCCACACTGTGTTATCTCTGACTCCAGCATCGGCAGTTCTTACTATTTCCATTCTCTCACTTGTATTTTGACCAAGTATATCACAGCTCCTTCCTTGATTCTTATACTTACATTGTACTTCTCTATTGTGAATACAGATGTAAAGTACTCATTTAAAATCTCACCTACGACTTCTGGCTCCACGCAGTTTCCCATTGATGCCACTAATGGGTCCAATTTTACCCTGGTTATCCTTTTGCCCCTTGTATTCTTATAAAATGCCTTTGGGATTTTCCTTTGTTTTACCTCCTAGTGTTTTAGCATGCCCCCTCTTCACTTCCCTAATTTATTTTTATTTAACACCGTACATTTTCTAAACACCTCTAGGGATTCTAGTGTACTGAGCGTTAGGAATCTATCATAAACATCCCCTTTTCTAATCCAATCCTGTCCATTCCTCAACATCCAGGGGGCTCTGAATGTTTGGTCCCACTCTTCACTTTTAAAGGAATATGTTGTCCCTGCCCTTTCACTATTTCCTTTTTGAATATCTCCCACTGTTCTGATGTAGGTTTTCCTATAAGTACACCCATTCCACTTTGGATCCTGTTTTATCACATTAAAATCTGCCTTTACCCAATTCAAAACCTTCATTTCTGGTTTCTCTTTGTCTTTTTCCATGACTAGCATAAAACTTACTGAGTTATGGTCACTATCACTGAAATGCTCTTCCACTAACCTTTCAACCACTTTTCTGGCTTCAATCCCTAAAATGAGGTCCAGCAATGCCCTTTTTCTTTTAGGACGCTATGCATACTGATTCAGAATCCTGGATTCATTTTAAGAATTCCACACCCTGTAATCCTTTCACAGTTTGTCCATCCCAGTTAACATTTTAGAAGTTGTAATCTCCTATTATTATCACACTGTTATATTCATACTTCTTTGAAATTTGCTTCCATATCTGCCCTTCTATTTCTTTTTGACTGTTTGGGCATTGGTTATATACACAACAGTGTACATAGATGGAATATATACACATGTAATGCACAGTGTGGGCATTTCAGAAATGCGAGTTTATATATAGATTCAGTGCATAGGGAGGTGATGATAAACTTAGAATTAAATAAAATGGCCATAGAAACTAACAGCACAATGGAGGCCATTTGTTTTATCATGATCCATTGGCTGATCCTGCCCAATCATGCCTTTCAGCTCTTTATTTGTAACCTTATGAGCTTCAGCACTTCAAGTGCATATCCAAGTAGTTTTTAAAGTGATATGAGCATTTCTGCCTCCAACACATTTCAGGCAGTAAGCTCCAAACCCTAACCATCCTCAGAGTGAAAAGATTTCTTCTCAGTTCCTTTTATATTCCCTACATGTTACTCTAAATCTATTTTGTCTTGTTATGTATCCCTAAACTGTGGGCATTGATATCCAAAATGACCAGACCTCTCAATTTAATACTCTTTAAGTAGGTCTTCACTCAGTGTCTACTATGCCATTGAAAACAAACTTAACCTATTCAATCTTTCTTCATCAATAAAATTCTCCAGTTCAGGCAACATCCTCATAAATCATCTCCAATGCAATCACATTTTGCTATAATGTCGCAACCAAAACTGTTGACAATAATCAAGCTGTGGTCAAATTAGCGTTTTATGTAGTTCCATCATCACCTCCCCACTTTAATGTTTTATGCCTCAACTAATAAAAGCGTACATCCTGTATGCCTTTCTGGCCACCTTCTCCAATTGTCTAGCCAAATTCAGAAATCTGTAGACATGCACTCCCAAGGCCCTTCTGTCCTCTATGCTTCTCAGAATCCTCCCATTCATTGTGTATTATTTTGTTTTCTAATGTACACATGCGTTGTTCAGCATGGGGCAATTAAGAGATGGAAGTTGGTTTAGCTCAGTTGGCTGGACGGTTGGTTTGCAAAGTAGTGTGATGTCAAAAGAATGGATTCAATTCCCATCGCCAGCTGAGGTTACCATGAAGCACTCTCCTTCTGAACCTTTCCCTTTGCCTGAGGTATGGTGGTCCTCAGGTTAAATCACCATCAGTCATGTCTATCTCTAAAATGAGAGAGCAGCCCTATTGTCTGGTAAGACTGTAGTGATGTAATGACTTAATTTAATGATATACTGTACAGTGTAGGATTATATGCGGACAATTCCATATAAGTTATAGAATTGATATTCAGATATACTGTAGGGTGGGAATCCAAATACTCTGTATAATGTGGGAACAATATACAGATAAAATGTACAGTGTGGTGTTATATATGGATGTACTGTATAGTCTGGGATTATAAATGTATGTCGAGTTCATTTTGGGGAGATATACCGATATAGTGTATAAAGCAGAATTTAGATACAGATGTAGCGTAGAGTGTGGAGATGAGATGAGATGAGTTCTACAGTATGGGTGTTTTATACTGATGTAGTATACAGTGTGGTTGTGTATACAAATGAAGTGTAGAATGTGGGGTTACATACAGATGTGGCATACAATTTCTGTGCAGTGTATAGTGTGTGGTTATATCCAGCTGAAGTGTACATGTGAGCAAAACAGTGAAGAGTTGTATAGATGTTCAATAGTGATGAGGTGTTATAGTTCACTCAGTGAGGCTGAGTTGTTGTGGCACCATACACTTTTACCTGCATGTTGCAGTCTGGGGCCATGGTTAATGATGATAGAGGCTCTAATGTTCTTTCCACTACAGCTGACCAGGAATTTCTCCCATTCTTAGTTTGCCATTGCTATGTAATGGATGGACTTGATACTCAACCTGTTTGGCTGTGTATGAAAGATGCCATGTATCCGATAAATTTTGTATACAGAGCATGGTCCATTAAGAGTTGGGAATGTTTGAGACCTGAGGGGACAATCATCCCTATTGTTTTGTTAGCTCCCCCATGCCTAGGTAAGTGTTCTGTTGCTTAAGGGTATGAGTTATGGCCAATGGCAGAAGTAAGATATTTTTGATAGTGATGGTGTAAGAGGGCAACAGTTGCTCACAGTTGGAGTAACCTTTTGGAAAAGGACTTGTGTTTCCTAACAGAGCACCTGAGGAATACAAGAGGACACCACTTCATATATTCTTTGTCCTAGTTATATTGATCATTGAAGTTGAACGAGGAGGCTCTTATCTCCTTGAGAAACTGAAGAGAAAAGTACAAGACGATGAGACATGGTGTAAAGAGGAGAGCAACTGTGTTTATGTAGACCACTGCTCCCAACACCATATATTGTGCATAAGAAAGCAGAAATTGCTGGAAAAGCTCAGCAGGTTTGGCAACAACTGTGGAAAGAAAACAAGAGTCAACATTTTGGGTGCAGTGGCCCCTCTCCAATTCTGAAGTTTCAGTTTCTGTTTTTGTTTCTGATTCCCAGCATCCGCAGTTCTTTCAACTTTTTTGTTTACTATACATTGTGGGGTTGATATTCAGTAATATATGGGTTGGTGTTTATATGTTGATCTAGTGATTCATTTGGGATTTATACACAGCTGTACTTTACTGAGTGGAGGTGATATAATACAGATTTAGATCCATAGAATTATTTTGAATACCTCCATGAAATCTCCTCTTAATCTTATTTTCAATCCCAGTTTCTCCAACCCATCTAACTGAAATTCCGCATTCCTAGAGAGAGAATAGGGCCCCATAAAGATCAACGAGGTCATCTATGTGTGGAACTACAGGAGACGGGAGAGATATGAAACAAATATTTAGCATCAGTTTTAACTGAGGAGAAAGAAATGGAGGCTAGGGAGCTCGGGGAAATAAATATTGTCATCTTGAAAGCAATCCACATTACAGAAGCAGAAGTGCTGGTGGCCTTAAAAACATAAAGGTGGATAAGTCTCCAGGAACTGATCAAATGTATCCCAGAATGTTGTGGGAAGTTAGGCAAATTAATGTGCATTACTTGCATTTATCCATGTTAAACTCTATATGCCACGCCTCAGCCCATTGGCCCAATTGATCAGGATCTTTTTGCATTTCTCAGATAACTTTCTTCACTGTTAACTAAACCACCAATTTTGGTGTCATCTGCAAACTTACTAACTATGCCTCCAAAATTCTCATCCAAGTCATTTATATAAATTACAAAGAATGGACCCAGGACATGAGTGCAGTGAAAAGTTTGCAATGTCACCTCTCAGCACCATCTTAGGGATTGGGTACCTAGGTACAGATACTTTAAATGTTGTCACAGAATTAGAATAGTCAAAAAAAAAATTAGCAAGAGCTTAAAAGTCCAGAATGAGGATGAAAAGTGTCTTTAAAGTACACAAGTTATAACCAATTTCCAACATGAATCTGTGCCTATTGGGCTTCAGAACACGAGACCATGTTGCCTCAACATGCTGGCCTCCATCCAGTACTTGCTCTACTCCTGGTCTGGGCTCCAGCCGCGATGCGCTCTGCTCCCCATTCTGGGACTCAGCCCACACACTCTGTTGTCACTCCGGCACTGAGCACACACACACTGCGCTGTCACTCCAGGACTGAGTCCACTCGTTGTGTTGTCACTCCGGTACTCAGCTCACACACTGCGCTGTCACTCCGGGACTTGGCCCACACACTGCGCTGTCACTCCGGGACTCGGCCCACACCCTGCGCTGTCATTCCGGGACTCAGGCCACACACTGCGCTGTCACTCCGGGACTCGGCCCACACACTGCGCTGTCACTCCGGGACTCGGCCCGCACCCTGCGCTGTCACTCCGGGGCTCGGCCCGCACCCTGCGCTGTCAGTCCGGGGCTCGGCCCACACACTGCGCTGTCACTCCGGGACTCGGCCCACACACTGTGCTATCACTTGGGTTCCGGCAACAACTCGTCTTTTAGCCATTGCTATGGTCACTGGACAACAGAAAATTTGAAACTGTTCTGTGTTTTTAACCTCAACTGGTCTTTCCATGACTATAGACAAAACTATAAACTTCACTTATGCTAAATCATTGTCCAGGAGTAAATCAACTGTATCGACAGATAATTTCTTAACTACCTTAACTACCACTAATCTAGACAACAGGTCACACTCCAATTGTGGACGTAAGGTACCTTCCACATTAGGCAGAGATTCACCTGCACATCTGTCAATGTGTTCTATTGCCTCAGCTGCCCCCGATGTGGCCTTCTCTATATTAGTGGGACCAAACGGAGACTCAGAGACCACTTTGTGGAGCACCTGTGCTCTGTTTGCGACAAATGACAACACCTTCCAGTTGTGAACCACTTCAACTCCCCTCTCACTCCCTGGGTGGCATGTCCATCCTGGGCTTCCTCCAGCATCACAATCACGCCACCCACAAACTGGAGGAGCAGCACCTGGGGAGCCTGCAGCCCAATGGTCTCAAAGTGGACTTTACCAGTTTCAAAATCTCCCCACCCCCAGCCTCATGCAACCCTCCCCTTCATCCCCGCCTCCTTGACCTGACACAACCTGTCCATCTTCTCTCCCACCTATCCGCCCCACCCACCTCACTGACTAATCCCTACCACTGCCTACATGCACTTACCTATCACCATCCCACCTGCCTTCCCTAGCCCCATCCGCCCTCTTTCTATTTATTTCAGAGCTCCCTTCCCCATCCCACATTTCTGAAGAGAGGCCAACTTTCCTGCTCCTCTAATGCTGCCTGGCCTGCTGTGTTCCTCCAGCACCACACTATCTTATCTCACACTCTAATTGGACTTTGTTTAAACTCTCTGGGGGAAATCCAAAACCTTCTCCAGCAGGAGAGTTTAAAAAGCCCTCATCCCTCAACAAAGTTGTGGGCTTGGCTATAACATTTGAAGAAATCTTCCTTTTACACAAAAATTCTTTACATATCTCATCTGCCCCATGTACACCTTCCACACTCACAGCTGTGAGAATAGAACAGGGAATAGATAGCAGTGTTTACCTCCAGTCTGTTTGTTGCAATTAAAGCTACAATTTGATCTAAGGCATTTTCCTTATGAGTTTCCTTTTTGGACTCAATCTTATAAACTCCAGTAATTCCCATGGGCTTCCCTTGCAGCTTCCAGCATTCTGAAAGCATGTGTCCCATTTTATTACAATGCAAACACATTGGCTTTCAATCGCCACCTCCACCATCAATACTTTCCATTCTGATCTGAGGAGTCTTGGTACACTCCCAGCAATTCATTCTTTATCTTGGCTACTTGCCTTCGTTTCACAATTCTTCTTTGATGCCTTTCAAATTTATGAAGGTGCTGGAAAAAGTTTGGTTTTATGGTTCAGCTCTTAATTTTCAGCCATTATTGCTGTCTGTCTAGCAAGTTGTAAACTATTGATTCTCAAAATGGGTTTATATTATGGAAGGGAATTTTTAAATACCTCTAAGAAAAGAATTTCTTTAAGGATTTCATGTGTGATTTCAGCTTCTAAAGCTTGTATCCACTTGTTAAAATGACATTGCTTAACCGTTTCAAATTCGATATATGTTTACCCAAGTTATTTCTTTATGTTTCTAAACATTTGCCGATATGCCTCAGGCACTAGATCATATGCAGACTTTTTTTTATACAGTATCATAATCTCCTTTGAAGGCGCAGCATAAATATCCGATTCTTTACCTGTGAACTTACACTGCAATATGCAATTTTCCTTTGCCCAATTCATCTGTCTCACTATTTCCTCAAAAGACAAAAGAATGCCTCCATTTCCACTTCCTCAAACTAAGGTAGGGTTGGCATAAACTCAAACAATTTTTTACAGGGCTTTAGGCTATGACTCAGATCCTTCCCATCAGAGACTGCATCATCACTTTTCTTTGACTATATTAAAAATGACAACATTTCAAGGAAATATTCATGTTCTTGCTCTTTCTCATCTCTTTCCCTTTACAATTATAATTCTGGTTTTCTCATTTCCATTTCCTGGCCTTTTAATTCCATTTCCCTTTCTTTGCATTCTTCCATTCTATGGAATTTTATTTGTAGATTTTCTTCGAGCTCATGCTACTTTAACTGTATTCCAATGTAACCTAATTCCGATGTTTCACCATCTAGAATACATAGTCCCTCTTATATTTTTCTGAAACCCAAATGCTGTGTTAGTACTTAATCATAGCGTCCTACAGCACAGAGACAGGTCCTTTGGCCCAAACTGGTCCATGCTGGCCAAAATGTCCATCCACACAGACCCCATTTCCCTGTACTTGGCCCATATCCTTCTAAACCTTTCCTATCCATGTATTCATCCAGATGCCTTTTAAATGTTGTTAATGTACCTGCCTCAACCACTTCCATTGGCAGCTTATTCCCTATGCAGACCACACACTGTGTAAAAAAGTTGCCCTTCACGTTCCCATATATTCTTTCCCCTATTACCTTAAACTGATACCCTCTAGTCTTCGGTTCCCCAACCCTGGGAAAAAGACTGAGTGCATTCACCCTATCCATGCCTCTCATGATCTTATACACCTCTATAAGATTCCGCTTAGTCTCTGACGCTCTAAAGAAAATAGTTCTAGCTTGTCCAATGTCTCCCTATAACTCAGTCCCTTGCATCCTGGCCACACCCTTGTAAAACAAAAGAGACAAGAAAAAGAAAACAATGAGAACAGAGAGAAAAAAACAAGAAAAGAAATGAAAAGAAAATCAGACAGAGCAAATGAGCCCTGGCCTCAGAAGGACTATTACATCACCATCTTACCAAAAGATGGTGGGGATAATGCTCCTGTACCTCCTTTAGAATCGTATTCTCTATTTTATCTTGTCTTTCAAAGTTTTTTTTCCATTTCAATCGCACCAGGTCTACAGGGTTTGATGAGATATTCCTTTTCCTTCTCAAGATTCTTTTTGTTTTTCAATCTCCTTTCTCCAGATTATTTCACTACTTCTGAGGAGCCATTGTGTGATTGGTACACTATTTACAAAGTCTCTTAAGTTATTGGTTAGAGGCGATGGTTTATAGCTATTTGAATACACAACTGACAAATGGTACATGTAAAAATGACCATTGTACCCACATTCACCTCCTGATACCCCAAACCCAGCTCACCATCTGCAAGGAGCAAGTCAAGATGTGCTGAAATACTCCCTATTCACTTGGATGTATGCAGCTCCAACAAAACTCAAGAAGTTTGACAACATCCAGGACAAAGCAACCCACATGATTGGCAGCGCATCCACAAACATCCACTCCCTCTACCTACCGATGCTCATGAGTAGGAGTGTGTATTATTTCCTAGATGTACTGCAGAAATTCACCTAGGCTCATTAGACAGAAAATTCCAAACCCACAACTACATCTAGAAAGACAAGGACAGCAGATAGATGGGAACCACCTGTAAGTTCATTTCCAAGCCACTCGCCATTCTGAATTGGAAATATATCACCATTCCTCACTGTCACTGGGTTAAAATCCTGGAATTCCCTCCCTAAGAGGATTATGGGCCACAAACAGCACATGGACTGCAGTGGTTCAAGAAGGCAGCTCACCACCACCTCCTCAAGGGCAAATAAGGGCAGGCAATAAATGCTGGCCAGCCAGCGACTCTCACATCTCATAAATAGATTTTAAAAATGTGTAAGTACTTTCATGTATTATTAATGAAAACTTTGTAGATATAAAGTATAACTTGTATATATTGATGCTTACAATATATTCATTGCGATCAGACATTTACAAGTGTATGTGCCATTTAATAAGATGTATACAGGTAATAACATAGAATGATCATACTATACATTGGTTCAGTTTAACTCTACACAGATGATGACTAACCTGTTGAATGGCCTCAATTATTTCCACTTATTTTTCAGATTTCAGCATGCACGGTACATTGATTTTATTGTGCAGCATATTTCTTATAGACAAATGTTATATTCTGTACAATCAATACACATAATTGCATCAGTAAAGCAGTTATCAGGAACTATTAAATAGGATTTCCCTCATCTTAAACTTTATGTACATAATTATTTCTGCTGTGCATATTCTTGTATTCTGGTATATTGTATTGCCTATTCATTATTCATGGATACATTGTATAAACTTTATGCACATTTACCGAATGATGTCATGTTATCCTTCCCACCTCATTCCCAATCTGCTCTGCTCTATTTCAGAAAAAGATGACACAGTGTCTGCCTCCCCTACTGAGGATACTACTTCTGCTGTGCTAACCATCAAGAATTCCTCATCTCTTACCCATTCCCATTTCCCAGGGACCCAGACAGCTTCCCCTATATCTCTCCACAAGGATTCCCCTAATGTTCCCATTATCCCCAGCCAAGCTGCTTGGCCAACTCCTGGTGACCTCTCCCAAATTCTAGCAGATGTATTTGTGAAGAGCTCCATGGGAGAGCAGGTCCAGAGTGAGGGACTGGATGATGGAACTGGAAGTGGACAGGCGAGTTGGGAGCAGGGAGCAAATGGCAGCCATGTTGTGTCAGAGGTTCAGGGTGGTCTAAGGGTAACCTCACCACCTCTGGCAACTGATTTGGATCAGGAGCTCGGGAGTTGCCTAGGCTGTCAGAGTGCCGAGCGGGAATTGGAGGAGGAGCCACCAAGCCTGGCAAGCCCATCCACTGGGCAAATTGCAGTCCCTGGCTTAGACCTAATAAAACGGGTGGAGGGAAGTGGAGAGATGTTTGGACCGACGGGAGGTACCACTGCATTCAAAGCGAAGGAAGACACAAAGCTGGGCTTGTTTGAAGTGGCCACTAACCTCACAACCCAAGGAGCAGAAGGGAGCACTGATTACACCCAGGCAAACCTGGTGGGTACCATTCCTGCCCTTGAACCCCTAACTTCACATGAGCCCTCTCAGGTGCCCACAGACTACAGTTATGACTCAAACAATAATGCAACTATTAACTCTTATGACACAATTCCTATCTTTGAAGGTCCAGACATTCCCGTGACATCATCCAACTTAGGGTCCACAGAAGATTACTTGCCTGACCTTCCTGCCTTGACACTTGGTCCTGATGTCAGTGTCTCAGATGTCAAAATGGCCACGTTATCTAATTGGAATGAAATGTCTACTGAGCTGGAGGATGAGAATGAGCTTAGGTTGACCACAGTCTCCCCTAAGGTACAGACTGTGTTGGTGAAGGAAGAAGCCGCAAACATACAGACTGTGCCCAATCAGGGCTTCCGATCAGAATCTTTCCTCAAGAAAAATGCTTTCCCAGGCTCCTCTGACTCAGAGAGCAGACACGATGCTAGCCTGTCACCTCCTGTTCTTGGAGAAAATGGGAGTGAATGCAAACTGGGATACGTGAAGCAGAATAAGTCTTGCAAGCCCATTTGTGACATGGTCCCAAACTACTGCTACAATGGCGGACAATGTTATGTCATGGATAACGTTGGAGCTATTTGCAGGTAAACAATTTTATTTGTGGGTTGGGTTTGAATGTGTGACCTCGTCCACCATCAACAAATGCAATATTTGTGAATGTTACATCACAAGTTTCAGATGAAGAAGGCTCATTTTATCAATACCAGTCATACTTCCTTTTTGCTGCAGTATTCACACAGCAGGTTTGGTTCAGCTTGAGCTGAAGGGTGGCACTTCTAACAATACAATACATTCTGAAAGCTTGGCCAAATTTCTGCACTCATACCATGGACTGGGACTTTGAAGCAGTCATCAGCTGACCCAGAACAAATGTGCTACCAATTGCACTCATTCAAGGCCCAGTTCTGAGTGTTCCTAGTTGGGAAACAGATGTTAATAGTCAGCGAGCATTCTACATCAAGTTCTGTTTTCCTTTCCTGGAGCTTGTTTTCTGCCCATTAGGTACAGATAAAATTGACCCTTCAGTTGCCTTGTTTCCAATTGTCAGCAAGAATTGATGCTAGCTTTGCACATAATCCCACTCCCTACATTAGTTGTTAAGATCAAGAGACAATGAGAGAATGTTTCACGTTTCTCAACCCCCTATCCAGACAAACTCAGCTCCTGATCCTCTGGCTCATTATTTCTAGGATCCCAATCACTGTGATGGTGCATTACGTGAGTGTGTTACCCAGAATCCATTTATGAGGCGTGACCAAAAGGAATTGGGTGGAGAGCATGTTTGGCACATGATATTATACAAAAAATAAGACTGCTAATATTAACCTATTCGATTACTCAGACTTTTCTAAACCGTCCCTGAAATGACCTGCAATTTGTTCCCCACAATTCTTCATGTGTGCGGTACCTCTGGATCAGATTGGAATGGTTTGTCCATCACTGGTTCCCTACAAATGTAAGAAAATCCAGAACATGGCTCCCCAGTTTCATTCCAGCCAGTTCACAGGTACCTGTAAGTGCCCTCATCCACCTCTCTTAAAAATAAATGCCTTGTAATAATGTTGATACCTTGCTAGCCAACAGAGCATCTTTATAGAAGATGGAAATCTAGTGTCTCATACATGTGCCAGTTTACAGCTGGGTATTGCATTAAACTTCTAAAAGGCAGGATTTGTTCTTTCTGATGGTGTCTGTTGGGTGGGAATCCCTTAACAGGAGAGAAGAAAGAAAATATTGATGGAATTGCTGTACCTGTCCTGGAAATGTTCAATGAGAAACTGGAGAGAGAGTTTAGCCATAAACATAATCTGTATGTTGGAAAATAAACAGAAAGTGCTGCAGAAACTCAACAGAGTCTGGCAGCTTGTGTGGAGAGAAAGAGTTAACTCTTTGATTGCAATTATGCCAATCTCACTATGGGGTACATGGAATATTTGTTGTTCCAGTCATGCTTAGGTCCCTCCCACAACTTTTTCTCCAGGACATCCATGATATGATTGGTGCTGCTTCCCTCTCTCATCTGGAATTGGAAAAATTTATTAATTTTATTTCAAATTTCCATCCTTCCTCACCTTCACCTAATCCATCTCCGACTCCTCCCTTCCCTTCCTCAACATCTCTGTTTCAATTTCTGGGTGTAGGCAGGCCTCCAATATACATCAATATATTTGGAGTTTACTGCAGATAAATGCAAGGTGTTGCAATTTCACAAGACAAACCAGGGAAGAACTTACATAGTTAATGGTAGGGCCCTGAATTGATGAATAGAGAGATCTAGGGGTGTAGGTACATAGTTCCTTGAAAGTAGCCTCACAGGTAGACAGGGTGGTGAAGGAGGTGTTTGGCATGCTTGTCTTCACTGGTCAGAGCTTGAGTACAGTTGGGCTGTCATTTTACAGCTATACAGGACATTGGTAAGGCCACATTTGAGTACTGCATACAATTCTGGTCACCCTGCTATAGAAAGGATGTTATTAAACTGGCAAGTGTGCAAAAAAAATTTACAAGGATGTTACTGAGACTGGAAGTTTAAAGTTATAAGGAGAAGCTGGATAGGCTGGGACCTTTTTTCACTGGAGTGTAGGAATTTGAAGGGGTGATATTATAGAGGTTTATAATATCATGAGGGGCATGGATAGGGTGAATAGCCAACGTATTTTCCTCATGGTGGGGGAATCCAAAACTAGAGGGCATAGGCTTAAGATGAGAGGGAAAAGATATAAAAGAGACCTGAGGGGCAACATTTTCACACAGAAAGCGGTGCGTGTATGGAATGAGAGGAAGCGGTAGAAGCAGGTAAAATTACAAGATGTAAGAGACATTTGAACAGGCACATGGAATGGAAGGATTGAGAGGGATATAGGCCAAATGCAGGCAAATGGGACTAGTTCAGTTTAGGAAGTCTGGGTGGCATGGACAAGTTGGAATGAAGGGTCTATTTGTGTGCTGTATGACTCTATGACACTACAAACCTATAGTTATCCTGACACCCTGCTTCCTGTACAGATTCCATTCCATTCTCTCAGTTTCTCCATCTCCATTAAATCTGTTCTGATGATGCCACTTTCCATAGGGGGCCTCAGACATGTCCACCCTATTCCATAATGAGCACTCCCCGCTATCATGGTTGACCGGGCCTTTAGCTGTGTATGACTCATTTCCCACACTTATGCCCTCAGCTCTCTCATTTCTTCCTACAACAAAACTTGTCCTCAATTTACACATCACCAGCCTCAGTATTTCCAAAGCTGCCATTTCCACCACCTCCAACAGGATGCCTCCATTAGCCACATATTCCCCTCCCCTCCCTTGTCAGCATTCGGCAGTGACCATTCCCTCTGGACAACCTACTCCACTCTTCCTCTACTCCCAACACCACCCCATACCCCAACGGCACCTTTGCATGTAACCACAGATGGTGCAACACTTGCCCATTTATCTCCTCCCTACTCACCATTCAAAGCCCCACACACACCTTCTACGTGAAGCAGTGATTTACCTGAAATTCACTCAATCAAGTCTCCTGTATTTGCTGCTCACAATATAGTCTCCTGTACACCAGGGGGACAAAACACAGACTGGATGACTCTTGGAAAGGCATCTACACTCTGCCCATAAAAGTGACTCCAAACTCCCAGTTGCTTGCTACTTCAGCATGTTCTCGTGCCAATATTTCTGCCTCGTGTCTGCTGTAGTGCTCCAGTGGGGCTCAACATGAGCTAGAGGAACAACATCTCATCTTCCACCTATGCACCTTACAGCCTACCTCCTTGTTCATTACCCACCCTTACACCTCCATAGGGCTCCCAGCACAGCCAACCCATTTTCAACTGTTCACAATTCTTGTTAGCATGCATTTTAGTATTCATCTCTCTCCCAGCTTATCACCAGCAACCCTTTTGTCTGCTTTGCCTTTGTTTTATCTCTCTCTGGGCACTGTCTCCCACCCCTTCCCCCACCAGCACCTTCAGCATAAATACCACTGTTTCCATGGGGTAGGACAATGGTTAGCACTGGTACCTCACAGTGCCAGGGACCTGGGTTCAATTCCACCCTTGGGCTGTCTGTGTGGAGTTTGAGCATTCTCCCCATGTCTGCATGGCTTCCCTCTGGGTTTCCCAGCTTCCTCCTACAGTCCAAAGATGTGCAGCTTAGGTGGATTGGTTACTCTAAATGCAGATGTCTTGCAGATGACACTAAGATTGGTGGAGTAGCAGATAGTGAAGGTGACTGTCGGAGAATGCAGCAGAATATAGATAGATTGGAGAGTTGGGCGGAGAAATGGCAGATGGAGTTCAATCCAGGCAAATGCGAGGTGAGGCATTTTGGAAGATCCAATTCAAGAGCAAACTATACGGTAAATGGAAAAGCCCTGGGGAAAATTGATGCACAGAGAGATCTGGGTGTTCAGGTCCATTGTACCCAGAAGGTGGCAACGCAGGTCGACAGAATGGCCAAGGAGGCATACAGCATGCTTTCATTCATCAGATCGGGTATTGAGTACAAGGGTTGGCAGGTCATGTTACAGTTGTATAGGACTTTGGTTCGACTACATTTGGAATACTGCATACAGTTCTGGTCGCCACATTACCAAAAGGATGTGGATGCTTTGGAGAGGGTGCAGAGGAGGTTCACCAGGATGTTGCCTGGTATGGAGGGCACTAGCTATGAAGAGAGGTTGAGTAGATTAGGATTATTTACATTAGAAAGATGGAGGTTGAGGGGGGACCTGATTGAGATCTACAAAATCATGAGGGGTATAGACAGGGTGGATAGCAAGAAGCTTTTTCCCAGAGTGGGGGACTCAATTACTAGGGGTCACGATTTCAAGGTGAGAGGGGAAAAGTTTAAGGGAGATATGCGTGGAAAGTTCTTTACACAGAGGGTGGTGGGTGCCCAGAATGCGTTGCAAGTGGAGGTGGTAGAGGCGGGCACGATAGTGTCATTTAAGATGTATCTAGACAGATACATGAATGGGCAGGGAGCAGAGGGATACAGATCCTTGGAAAATAGGCAACAGGTTTAGATAGAGGATCTGGATCAGCACAGGCTTGGAGGGCCGAAGGATCTGTTCCTGTGCTGTAATTTTCTTTGTTCTTTGTTCTAAATTCCCAGAGTGTCTGAGGATGTGTAGGGTAGGTGAGCTGGCCATGGGAAATGTAGGGTTACAGGGGATGGTGTTCAAAGAGTTGGTGTGGACTTGTTGGGCCAAATGGCTTGTTCCCACAGTGTAGGGATTCTATTCTTCCCAGCTGCTTTCAGTTCTGATTAAGGGTCCCTGGACTTGAAATGTTAACTCTGTTTTTCTCTCCACAGATGCTGCTAGATCTGTTTAGTTTCTTCAGCACCTTCTATTTGTGTTTCAGATCTCCAGTAACCACAAATCTTTGTTTTATTTTAATCTGTGTTCTACCTAGTGTGGAAATGCTCAGGTGTTGTCAGTCTGGTATGAACATCTTGATGGTGATAAAGTCAGAGCCAATTCTCCCGACCCTGAAAAACTTTAACAATTTATCAAACAGTGTAATTAAAAGCATCTTACTATTTATTAACATCAGAAGAGTGAACAGGCATGTTGTGAGCTTGACATTGGTTGGAGAAGAGTTGTTGAGTGGCGTCATACAGGATGTGCATATAATCAATGATTAACATCCCGTAGCATTGTTACTAGGAATGTAGGACTGATTCATTAACCAGATGAAGTTACCTTCAGACATTGTTGGAAGTGTATAATTGGTTATGATGTAAGTCCTCAATTACAAAGAAGTGTTCAATAGTGTGATGCAGAGATAGTGTCCCTGCCCCTGGCCTGGGAGGCATGGATTCAAGTCCCACTTGCTCCAGAGGTGTGTAATAATGTTTCTGAACAGTGATTAGAAAAATGCTGCATAGGCATCCATTAGACTAGAAACATTGAAATCTGTTGGATTGCGGGGCTGTTATATAATGGATGTGTACTTATCTAAAGTCATAGAAGGCGCGCCTTGTTCTGAAACATCAGGAGCTTTGGTTAGATTGAAGTTCAATTTGACAACTTTTAGATGGTCATAGATTCCCATTAATTCTCTTAGTCCCACAGTTCTCCTTCTGCCCCTCATGTTCTCATTTTTAACTTGCATTCCATAGGATCTGAGCCATTCACCACACACAGCAATTTTCTCTGAACAAATTTGTGATGCTTTTCATAATCTGGAGAACCTATTAAATGATTCATGCTTTTTCTATATAAAATGCTTCCATTCCCTGTCATCCTGCCTGCTGCAGCATATGTGGTGGAATGAATAGCTCAACATAGATCAATCTGCAAACTTGGATCTTGATGGTGTTCCATTTTGTTGAGTGTGGTGTACCCCATTATATGTGCAAGTGACACATCTGCAACAATGTGAAAGATTTAAATCCACTATAGTTTGGTAATGCCCAGCAGTCTCTTTCTGTTTCTCTATTACTGTTGCACCTTACTGTTTTGTTTTCATTGTCTTAAAGCTCCCTGAAATAGTTTCACCATTCACAGAAATCATGACTGGTCAGTGATATAGCTCCATCTAGCCCCTTTGCTCCATATCATAGCTTCACAAAAATTGATCAGTCTCAGAGCTATAATTAACAATTAATCAGTATCTCAAACAAAATTCCAGAGTTTCAACATACTGTGCATGTAGAAGTGCTTCCTAACTTCATTCCTGAAAGTTCTGTCATAGGGTCATACAGCATGGAACCCGTCTATGCCAACCAAGATTCCTAAACTAAATTAGTTCCATTTACCTGTGTTTGGCCCATATCCCTCTAAGTCTTTCCTATCCATGCACCACTTCCTCTAGTAGATCATTGCATATACGCACCACCCTCTGTGTGAAAAATTTGCCCCTCAGGTCCCTTTTAAATCTTTCTCCTCTCACCTTAAGCCAATGCCCTTTAGTTTTTGACTCCCCAGCCATGAGGAAAAGACATTGGCTATTCACCTTATCTATGCCCTCATGGTTTTATAAACGCCTATATGGCCACGCCTCAGCCTCCTACTCTCCAGGGGAAAAGAGATCCCAGCCTATCCAGCCTCTCCTTATAACTCAGATTTTCCAATCTTGTAAATCTTTATGCACACTTTCCAGTTTAATAACATCCTTCCTATAGCAGGTCAACCAGAATTGCACATAGTACTCCAAATGTAGTCTTACCAATGTCTTGTACAGCTGTAACATGATGTCACAACTCTTGTACTTAATGCTCTGACTGATGAAGGCAAACATGCCAAATGCCTTCTTCACCACCCTGTCTACCCATGATGCCACTTTCAAGGAAATATGTACCTGCACTCCTGGGTCTCTCTGTTCAACAACACTCCCCAGGGCGGTCCATTACCTGTTTAAGTCCTGCCCCTGATTGTAACACTTCACATTTTTCTGAATTAAAATTCATCTGCCGTACCTCAACCCATTGGCCCATTTGATCAAGGTCCCGTTGCACTGTTGGATAACCTTCTTCATTGTCCACCATGCCACCAGTTTTGGTGTCATCTGCAAACTTACTAACGATGCCTCCCATATTCTCATCCAAATCATTTATATAAATGACGAACAAGAGTGGACCCAGCGCCGATCTTTATGACACACTACTGATAACAGGCCTCCAGTCTGAGCAATAACCCTCTGCCTTCTACTGTCAAGCCAATTTTGTGTCCAATTTGGCTAGCTCTCTCTGGATCCTATGTGATCTAACTTTGTTAACCTGTCTATCATGTGGAAAATCATCAAAGGTCTTGCTAAAGTACATATGGACAATATCTACCACTCTGCTTTCATCTATCTCCTTGGTCACCTCTTCAAAAAACTCAATCAAGTTTGTGAGTCATGATTTCCCATGCACAATGCCAAGCTGACTATTCCTAATCAGTCCTGCCTTTCCAAATGTCACGAAATTTTAGGTTATGCCCCAGACTAAAACTCCACAACCAGCAGAATAATTTCTTTATCTTCTGTGTGTGTGTCACTTACTAAAGAAAACTTAATCAAATCACCATTTAATCTTCTAAATTTCTGGAACTACAATGGCAGTCTGTCCTCATAATTTAATCCTTGGTGTTATTATTCTTGTCTGTTTACAATATTGCCTCTTAATATTTGGTGTAAAGTGCTGCCATCAATTCTCCTTTCTATATTGAAACTAAACACCTGTTTGATTAACACTGGTAAAGGAGGAACCACTAGTGAGCCTTAACAAGAAGATATAGTTTATTGCATGACAGCAATAAGGATGAGTAACATTGACT
The DNA here is from genome assembly GCF_021869965.1 of Rhincodon typus. Taxonomy (NCBI): domain Eukaryota; kingdom Metazoa; phylum Chordata; class Chondrichthyes; order Orectolobiformes; family Rhincodontidae; genus Rhincodon; species Rhincodon typus. Next base: position 88,471,092 of record NC_063335.1, read on the forward strand.
CTTTTGACATAATAACAAGATTATCGGAAGCAATGATGACATGTCTGACCCCATTTAGATCTTGAGCTGGACTCCCAGATTCTCCACTCAGAACTGTAATACTATCAAGAAGGGTGGAGCCTAACACAGTCTGCCATATTAACCCTTTTAGAACCATTGGCTTATACATACCTCCCCAATGATTTTTACCCACAGACAACATATAAATATTCAAGTATGTAATGACTTTTATTTTTTACCATTAACCCATCTCCCCACAAGTCTCTGATTTCATAATTTCACTATTCTGCACATGGATCATATCCTACTAGTCCCTGCCTGTTTGTGTGTCTCTTTAAATACTTGCTAAATGTTACTATTATATCTGCTTCTATCCCCTCCCTGGCAGCACATTCCAGGTATCTATCACCCTCTGAGTAAAAAAACGTAGCCCACACATCTCCTTTAAACTTTACCCCTCTCACCTTAAATCTACCCTAGTATTTGACATTTCCACCATAGAATAAAAGACTCTGACTATCCACCCTATCCATGCCTGTCATAATTTTACATACATCTATCAAGCCCCATCTCCCTCCAATGCTTGAACAAAAACAGCCCATGTTTATCCAACTTCTCCAAATAACTAATACACTCCAATCCAGGCAACATCCTGGTACATCTCTGCAGTGATTGGAACCAAGTGGATCTTATTGACTATGAGATCCTTGATTAGGGTTGTTAACCTGGGCCAATCAGGGAGCCCTGTCCTGCCAAAACTAAAACAGCTGGTGGCAATGGAAGTAACAGAAGAGCCATCACAATCAGGATTGAAATCTTTTGGACCTGGCAGTACCAGATTACCGGTAAGGATGGCATATTACCATGGGGAGCAAGAATGATTGTTCTGAGTAATGGTCGCCACCAGATATAGGCTGAACTCCCCAGGGACATCTGGGGCTTCCAAAATGAAGATTAAAAGACATTTGGATAAGTACATGAATAGGGAAGCTTTGAAGGGATATGGGCCAGGAGCAGGAAGGTGGAATTATGTTCGGCATGGACTAGTTGGACCGAAGGGTCTGTTTCCTTGCTGTGTGACTCTGTGACTCTATGTGGGCAAGAAGTTATGTCTGATGGCCAAGACTGGATGCTGACGTAGCTGCATTGGTGTGACAGTTGAGTGTCAACAAGGATATCGCTGCCAGCAGCGCCTTCCCATTTGTGAGGATGACCGGGTAAACCCTGGACTCGGTTACATATCAACTATGCTGGTCCTTTCATGGGCTCAATGTTCCTGGTCATTGTGGATGCCCATTCAAAGTGGTTAGACGTGCACAGAGTTCATTCAGCAAGCTCAGAGATGACAATTGAAAAGCTGTGAGCACCATTTGCGATACATGGAGTCCTGGAAGCATTGGTCACGGGCAATGGGGCATCATTTACCAGCAGGGAATTCAAGTATTTCCTAGAGTCCAATGGCAACCAGCTTGTTCGTACAACTGCTTACCATCCATCGGTCTGGTGGAAACAGCAATCCAAATGTTGAAGGCAGGCTTAATAAAGCAGCCTACAGCTTCACTCAATACTAGACTGTCCCAGTTCCTGTTCAATTATAGGACCACACCTCATGCAATGACAGAAATGGCTCCAGCAGAGTTGCTGATGGGGAGAAGACTCTAGATCAGGTTAAACGTGATATTCCTGGACCGGGGGTGGGGGTAGTGGTGGTTGAGGTGTGGGGGCTGGTGCTGAGAGGGTGAATCAGTAGCAGGAATGCCAATGCTAGCCATATGCTTCCTCTAAGCAGAAGAGACAGTTTACTTCAGGGAATAAAGTCTGGTGCCAGATCAACAGAAATGGCCCTGTATGGGTACGAGATAAGGTTAACACGAGGTCAGGTCCCGTGATATACAAAGTTTGGAGAGGTCAGGCAGACCTGAACAAACATGTGGATCACCTGAAAGCTGTTACCTCACAAACGGGGCATGGGCAAAACATACCTGGCCCCTCAAAACAGCCAGAAGGCCTGTCAGAAACTGTGAGTTCTCTCCTTCTGTCCAGTGTCGATGAAACCTCAGAGTCCAAGATGATGCAGCCTCAAAACTGTTACCACCGGAAGAGGAGGGGGAAACTCTCCTGAGACACTCCATGCGCAAGAGACGGGCTACAGTCCTGTACACACCTCCCATGTCAGAGTCCAAGTCAGAGGAACTGGATCTGGAGTGAAAATGCCACAGGAGAATCTACCTGAGAAAGACCAGGCCTACATCCCCAGGCTTAGGGGAGGGGGATGTGGTGATTGGAACTAAGTGGATCTTATTAACTATGAGATCCTTGATTGGGGTTGTTAACCCAGGCCAATCAGGGAGCCCTGGCTGACAAATTTAAACAGGGGATTCAGATCCTCCTCACTTCAGGGACTGACTCTGAGCTGTGTTCCATGTAAATAAAAGGTGATTTGGTCACAGGATACTGGCCTCTGTGCAATTATTTCAACCTCTTTTACAACTTCTCCAAAGCCTCCATATCCTTCTTGTAGTTTGGCAACCAGAACTGCACATAATACTTCAAATGTGGCTTAGCTAAATTCTTATATGACTGCAATTTGACCTGCCAACTTTTGTAATCAATGCCCCTTCTTTACCAGCTTATCCATTCATGTTGCCATTTTTGGGGAGCTATGGCCTTGTACCCCAAAATTCCCCTGTATATCGATGCTCCTAACTGCCTTCTTTGTCACTAATCCTGATATCTCTTCTTTAGAAGATGAAGAATTGAAATATTGCCCTTGAACTTGTCAGTTCATCATTCGGCGTCAAAGTCAGATCTGTTGTATCAGTTGGTTCAGTGGGTTAATTTGCTGCCTGAACAACTTCGCTTAAAGATTCCTCAATGAGCTCAAATTGGTTGTATTGTTCATCCTTAACTTCAGTAGTTGCTTCATCTAGAAAACTTTGTTGATGTCATCTTTCTGAATCTTCTTCAGTGATTATTGGAATTGAAAACAAGTTGTAGACTTCCTTCCTTTTGATAATATGAAATAATTCTCTTTTGCTGGCATGGGTAATCTCAAGAAAATTCTCTCTTTTTGGTTTCAACCTTGAGTATAGGAAGCCCAATAAGATCTCTTATGGATTGTCCCTTGAATATTTGTATGATATCAGTTTGTTCCTGGACAGGACCATCTCTTGGAATTTGTTGAACTGCTCTGCTAGCTGTAAAATATTGAAGTCAAGATATACATATAGGCTCAAAAGTGAAAACTGTTGATTATGATTATGAACAATTTCAACTCTCATGCTTTATGTGGCCACGTTACTTATAGCATATCTTTACTTTTGAGAAGTATTCCCCCTGGAGTACGTAGCCTCATCTTTGTAACTACAGTTTTTGATCCATTAGGACATTTGCATCCACTCTATCTCAAGCTAAAAATCAAAGTGAAATCCATTGACATAGATGAATTCTGTGGACCTTGAGTCAGTTGAGTCTCCAATTTTCCATAGGGATTCCTCTGGGATATTGTCCAGTAGTGGAGGTTCTGTCATATTGACATGTTTCTATGAGTAAACATTTGACTTTTTGCTGCTCTGAGGCTGACTCCTCCTGCATATCTCCTCAATATGACCTATAGGTTTGCATATGTAGTATTCTTTTATCGTAGTTGGACATTGCTTATGGCTGTCAGGATTTTTTGTTTTGCAGCACTGACACTGACTGTAAGTTGTTTGAGTTAACTTATCATGCACCTATAGAGTGTCTACTTCTTGTAAAGTGGATGGATTGTTACTGTCCTGTGTTGAGGTTGTCATGCTTCCAGTACAATTTATATCACTGTCTCCAACGTCAAATCTTTGGATCTTTCGATTGCAATAAATTTGACAAAGATTTCAATTTTAATTCCAGCAGCAATTCAGCCCTTTTAAACTCTGATTTTAAAGCCCCACTGTTACAGCCTTCCACAAATATAGAAAGATAACTAATTAAATTGTCTATGAATCCTCCTGGATGCTGAAATCTTCTGTTAAATCTTGCTCTTCCAATCATTTCTCAGATTGAAATAATTATAAAATGTCTTTGGAATGTCTTCAAATAAGCATTTTCTTATATTTTGGTGATTTATCATGGCCTCATTTGTATGTCCAAATGAATATGATGACACATTTTATTGCGCAGTTGAGAATAAGTATTTAATTTCAAAGCAATTGTGTATATTAAGCACTGTTTTCTCCAAGATGCTCAGTCACATATTCTATTTGGCCCATCTCTGGCATTAAGTCTTTGATGTAGCATATTTCTCCTGCCATTGCTTTGTTGTGTTATTATTTATTTTTAGTGTTTGAAAGTTCTTTTAAATATGCAGCATCTCAATGCCATTTGTAATCATCTGGCTTTTCAAATCTTAATTTTATAGTATCTCAATCCTGTTTTAATTTGTCTGTTTTAAAGTTTCTTTGAGTCTTTAAACTCAGTATTATCGCAACGGTGGGTGCTTGTCCTTGTTTACAAATTTGCAAACTCTATTACAGCAATGCTGGATTATTTACTTCCAATAAAATTTCAATTTTGTATTATGACATTGACGTAGTGTATTTCTTATTTTGTTTAAAATATAATAGCAGCACATATATGGTACTGCTTGCTACAGATTTTGCTGCTCTTTTTGTGTTCAAAAATGTGGTTTCTCACTTTCAGTGGACTAAATGGAAATTTCCCGTCTTCTGCAGTTCCCACGTCTTCATGGGTTAAATGGATACATTCCTGCCTTTCACAGTCTAATGCACAATGCACGTTCCTGAATCTGATTTTTAAACTTCTGTGGCTGTGGTCTTAATCAATCTTCCTGCCAAATCTGATTTAAATTAAGTATCTCCTGATGTTATCACAATCCTAAAATCTTTCTGTCGCCTTCACTCAACCACTGAGTTTGAAATATTTCATATCACTCTCCTGTCAAATTAAATATGCCACACGATGTTCCAATGTTGTGGGTTCAGTTGATGTTAATTTAAAAGCCCTTGACTTAGCTACTGAGCTATGTATGTTCGCTCAGTGTGGCAGTAACACCCGCTGTGAATGGTAAGTATTCCTTCTTACCTTCCCAGCCTGGTCCTTTGCCCTGTTAATTTGAAGTGTTTTCTTCTTGCCTGCAGAGACCTTTAACTTTAATCCCGGAACTCTGAAATGGTTGCTTCCCAGCCAAACCTCGAATCGGGACTGGCCATACAGATCCTTCTTCTCAAAGGACTCTGTAACTGCCAAGTGTGAGTAGTGTTTTTGCTATCTCACTAGCTGACACTGTCCTTCCTATGACTTTCACCAGCTCTGAGGCTAGAGCACTTCTTTTACCTGCCTTCCTTTCCATGATTCTGCTTCTCTGCTCAAAAGCTTACAGCTGCTTACTGGCTGAGGATTCTTAAAATAGTAATGTCCTTAAAGTGAAAAACTCACAGATCCTCTGAATTTTTTTTCTTTCCTGGTTCAAATGGATTTTTTTTCACCATTGTTGCCTTGAGGTATTTATGTAATGACCTTGTCACTGATCACCATGTTAATTTTTGCGAAGCCAAAACTTACTCAACCTTCTCATGGTCGAGGTAGAGTTCAACATTCCTCCTTCCTATGTTCTATCTAAAGGCCTGTTTGGTTAACTTGATATGTCATAGAAAACCTTGGGATTCTCCCTAATCTTACCCCGCAGTGTTTCTCATGCCCCCTTTTTGCTCTCTTAATTACTTTCTTAACTTACACCCTGTACTCTCTATACTCCACTAGGGCCCCCATTGATTTCCTCCCTTCGTACCTGTTAAAAGCCATTCTTTTCCTTCTTAATCAGTCCTGAATATCCCTTGATGATCCAGGATTCTCTGGACCTGTTGCCTGTACATGCCACCCTAAAAGGAACATGTTTGGCCAAGACTCTCACCAATTCCTTTTTGAATGCCTACCAATGTTCTGTTGTAGCTTTGCCCACAAAAAGCTCTTCCCAGTTCACTTATTTTAATAAAATCTGCCTTACCCCAATTCAGAACTAATTTTTTGTAAATCACTTTTCTCCTTTACCATAACAAACTCCTAAAGCATACAATGTTATGAATACTATCACCAAAATGCACCTTTACTGCCACCACAAACACTTACATGGCTTTGTTCCCCAGAATTAGATCCACCACTACACTCTCCATTATTGGACTTTCTAAATGTTGATATAAAAAGCTCCCTTGAACACATTTCAAGAAATCTGCCCCATCTAAACCATTTACAATATGACTATCCGAATTAATGGTGGGGAAGTTGAAATCCCCTAACATAATTACTTTTTATTATTGTTTTTGGACACCTCAGTGACTTGTTTACATATTTGCTCCTCTATTGACCACAGATTGCTTGGTGGCCAATAATACGCTCCCAGCAATGTGACTGTCCCCATTTTTATTTCCAAACTCTACACACAAAGCCTCATTTGAAGACCCTTCCAAGATAACATCCCTCCTTACTGCAATAACTGCCTCCTTAATTAATAATACAGCACGTCCTCCTCTTTTACACCATCACCAGTCTTGCCTGAAGATTCTATGCCCCAGAATGCGTCCTAACTCATCTGTCTTACCAACAATATTCCTAGTATTAAAAGCCATCCATCTTCACCTGAATACCTTGAATCTCAATATGTCTGAATTCCCTTTGCCTTGGTTCCTTTACTGTAGTACTCTCAGTCTCTAATAAACAAACAATCTGTGTCCTCTACAGCTGCCAAATTCCTCCCAACAACACTAGCAAACCCATCCATAATCACAGATAACAAGGTGTAGAGCTGGATGAACACAGCAGGCCAAGCAGCATCAGAGGAGCAGGAAGGCTGACGTTTCGGGCCTAGACCCTTCTTCAGAAAA
>NC_063335.1:88478366-88545619 GCF_021869965.1 Rhincodon typus
CTAGACCCTTTTCTGAAGAAGGGTCTAGGCCCGAAACGTCAGCCTTCCTGCTCCTCTGATGCTGCTTGGCCTGCTGTGTTCATCCAGCTCTACACCTTGTTATCTCAGAGTCTCCAGCATCTGCAGTTCCTACTATCTCCCCCATCCATAATCACTTTGGTCCTATTCTGGTTCAGGTGCACACTCACTCCCCCTTCCCCACAGATAGTTCCAGTGATCCTGGAATCTAAAACCCTTCCTCCTGCATCAACTCTTGAGCCACACACTCATATGCCCAATTCTCCTTGCGAAGTGGTGAATTGTGGTCTTCAATCCCATGACCTCTCACGTGCTAAGTGAGCACTCTACCATTTACATTAATCTTCTCACTTGTTTGCCTTTACTAGTCAAGCATTGAATATAAGGGTGAGGATGTTACAATGGAGCTGTATTTAATATTAGTTAGGCCACAGCTGGAGTGTCAGGTGAAGTTGTGGCAGGTTAGCTCTGTTGGGTGGGAGGCTGGTTCGTGGTGCAGAATGATAGCGACAGTGTAGGTTCGATTTCCATACCAGCTGAGATCCCCATGAAGGCCTTACCCCTCACTGAGGCATGGAGACCCTCAGGTTAAACTCATCACAAGTTTTCTCTCTCTCTAATGAGAGAGCAACCATCTGGTAATATAGTGATTTGACCTTTTTGTAATTGTGTGCAGTTCTTCTCAGCACACCAAAGGAAGGATGCGATTGCACTAGAGAGGAAGAAGAAGAGATTCATGAGGAAGCTGCCTGGGCTGAAGCAATTCAGCTATGAAGAGCAACTAAATAGGATGGAGTTTTTTTCCTTAGGACAGAGAAGACTGAGCGGGGATAAGATTGAGATATCTAAAGTTCTGAGGGACATAGATAATGTAGACAGGGAGAAACTTTTTCCGTTAGTGGATGGGTGAAGAAACAGGGGCATAGTAAGGTGCAGGAGATTTAGAGAGTTTTGAGGAAAATGTTTATCTCCTGATGGTTGTAGGTATTTGTAACTCACAGAATGTAAGGAGAATGGGCAGGTACTCAAATTGCCAGAATGTGTCCAGTGGTGCTCCACAAGGATCTGTATTTGGGACTTTGTTATACACGTAATTTATTCACGATTTGGATAATGGCATAGAAAGTCATATATCCAAGTTTGCTGATGACACAATGTCATGCAGCATTTTAAACAGTGTAGATGATCAGGGTACTTTTTTTTCAGGTGGGATGAAGTTAAATGCAGTGGATGTCTAAAGAGACTTGAGGGCTCAGGTACGTAAATCTTTTAAATGCCACGAACAGGTTCAGTAAATAATCAAGCAAGTTAATGAAATGCTGACCTTTATATCTAGAAGACTGGAGTATAAGGCAGCAGAAATAATGCTGCAGTTACACAAAACCCTGGTTACATTCATTAGACTACTATGAGTGGATCTGGGCACCACACCTTAGGATATATTGGCCTTGGAGGGAGTACAAAGTAGATTTACAAGAATGACACCTGGGCTTCAGGGGTTGTTATAAGGAGAGATTATACAAATTAGGCCTGTTTTCTCTAGGATTTAGAAGGCTAAGGGTTGATCTAATCGAAGTCATCAAAATATTAACAGGAAAAGACAGGGTAGATAAACCATATTCACCAGTTAGGGATTCTAGAGCTGGGGGCATACTCTGAGAATTAGGGCCAGATGATTAAGGAGAGATGTTAGGAAGCATTTTTACACGCATTTGGCACTCTCTTCTACAAACGACAATAGATCCTTGGTCAGTTGTTAATTTTAAATCTGAGATGGGTTTTTTTTATTAAGCAAAGGTATTAAGGGATATGGGCCAAAGGGGTTAAGCCACAAATCATCCATGATCTTATTGAATGGTAGAATGAGCTCAAGGGGATTTATGGTCTACTTCTGTTCCTTTCTCTTATGTTCCTATGACACTATTTGTCACATCCTGCCACTGAAAGTCCCTGTTCATTATTCTGATTCTCACACTTCCGCCTTTTGATGCCACAGATCCTGGAGAACCACCGTCACTGACACTTTAGACTCATTCTAACCACATTGGGCTCAGGCCCACAGCCGATCCCCACACACCGGATCTCCATCTGACACTGCTCCAGGCCCACAGCCGATCCCCACATACCGGATCTCCATCTGACACTGCTCCAGGCCCACAGCTGATCCCCACATACTGGATCTCCATCCGACACTGCTCCAGACCCACACCTGATCCCCACACACCGGATCTCCATCTGACACTGCTCCAGGCCCACAGCCGATCCCCACACACCGGATCTCCATCCGACACTGCTCCAGGCCCACAGCCGGTCCCCACACACCGGATCTCCATCCGACACTGCTCCAGGCCCACAGCCGATAACCACACACCGGATCTCCATCCGACACTGCTCCAGACCCACAGCCGATCCCCACACACCGGATCTCCAACCGACACTGCTCCAGGCCCACAGCCGATCCCCACACACCGAAACTCCAGTTAACTGCCATTCTTCCCGTGATGGTATTGCCACTGCTGTCTGTCACTCCAGAACTCCAGAAGGTACATGGAAAAAGATGAGAAAACGAGTGAAGAAAAAAGAGTTTAGCCAGCCTGGAATGTATGGGCCTACCATGCTGGTGCTGCCATCGTGAATTGCTGACTTGCTCTCTGCTGCTGCTGCCGCCTTATTAGATCTTAAAAAGAAAAGAGAAAATAAAATGCCAAGGAGAATAAAAAGAAACAAAGAAAGCAGTTGGAGGTGGGCAAGCCCCAGACCAGGAGCTTGAATGCAGCGGTTGTGCTCTGCTGCTGCCATCTTTGTGATGATGAATTTTTATAAAATGCTGGAGGCAGAGACAGTCAATGATTACAAAATGAAATTGGATGGGTGCTCGAAGGAAATCAACTTGCAGTGCTCTGGGGATACGGCAATGGATTGAATCTCACTGGGTTATTCCATGGACAACTAGCATTGATTCAATGACTTGAATGGGCTCCTTCTGTGTTTCTGTGCTGTAAATGTCTGCGCGGGTGGAATTTTGATGGTGGCATGACATGATGGTGGAACAGAAATTGAGTGCTACTTGCATGCTCATTTTTTTTTTGCTGACTCCCAGTGATCCTGTTTAAAATTTAAAGTGCTAACAGCTTGCATAAATGACATGTGTGATCACATGGTAAGGATGGTTTTCCAGCAGTGAAACCTGGTAACATTGTAGCTGGTAAGGGTGGTCTATAAATGAGTCTCCTGGTCAAACAGAAAGTTTGTCATGGCCAAAACTTTCCTGTCAAATTCTTTTGCAATTACTCTTTCATGGGATGTGAGTGTCACAAGGCACATCCCTAAGTGCCTTTAAACTAAGTGGCTTGTTAGGTTTCACTAGTAAATATTTCATGTTAGGCAGGATGTTTTTTTTTTAAATTGACTCTCTATTGAATGTTGATGTTAAGTGTCCAGTGTTGTACTTACCATTCACAGACTCATTGGGGCTCTCTTCAATATATTTAGATTTAGATAAGATTGAATTTAGATTTATCATCACATGTGTATAAAAATACAGTGAAAAGTCTTTTCTCATGAGATATACACAATGTGTCGCTACACTCTGGAGCCATCTTGAAACACTGAATATGATGCAAGATTTTTCTGAAGAAGGGTCTAGGCCCGAAAGGTCAGCCTTCCTGCTCCTCTGATGCTGCTTGGCCTGCTGTGTTCATCCAGCTCTACACCTTGTTATCTCTTTACTACACTGGAGTTCATCTTTCTCCCTTCTTCCTGTTTCTCCTCCACTGCTCCTCCAGTCACTGCTTGACATCGGCCAGAGTCTCTAGGACAGTCTCTGGAGTCATTGTAATGGGCTCTGGGGTCTCTGTTACAGTCTCTGGGATCTCTGTAACGGGCTCTGGGATCTCTAACAGGCTCTGGGGTCTCTGTTATAGTCTCTGGGATCTCTGTAATGGGCTCTGGTATCTCTAACAGGCTCTGGGGTCTCTGTTACAGTCTCTGGGATCTCTGTAACGGGCTCTGGGATCTCTAACAGGCTCTGTGGTCTCTGTAACAGGCTCTGGAGTCTCTGTAACGGACTCTGGGATCTCTAACAGGCTCTGAGGTCTCTAACAGGCTCTGCGGCCTCTGTAACAGGCTGTGGGATCTCTGTAACAGGCTCTGGGATCTCTGTAACACGATCTGGGATCTCTGTAACAGGCTCTGGGGTCTCTGTAACACGCTCTGGGATCTCTGTAACAGGCCCTGGGGTCTCTGTAACAGGCTCTGGGATCTCTGTAACACACTCTGGGGTCTCTGTAACATGCTCTGGGGTCTCTGTAACACGCTCTGGGGTCTCTGTAACACGCTCTGGGGTCTCTGTAACATGCTCTGGGATCTCTGTAACACGCTCTGGGATCTCTGTTACAGGCTCTGGGGTCTCTGTTACAGGGTCTGGGGTCTCTGTTACAGGCTCTGGGTTTCTGTAATGGGCTCTGGGATCTCTGTTACAGGCTCTGGGTTTCTGTAATGGGCTCTGGGATCTCTGTTACAGGCTCTGGGTTTCTGTAATGGGCTCTGGGATCTCTGTTACAGGCCTTCACCACTGTCACTCTGCAGCCACTGTGTTCGAGCTGGAGCCATGGGCTTGGGGATGTGTGGGTTCCATATTTCCTCTTCCCCATCCGATGCTCCTCCAGACGCTGCTGCCATTCTGCTGTCTGTCCCTTTCGCCAGTGCTTCTGCTCCTTCAGGTAGCCAGGCCTAGCTGCAGACCTAGAGTCTCAGCCCAGCCTGCGAGTCTGGCCCAGGCAGTCAGCCTGGGATCTGCTCTATGCTCACCAGGAGACACCAGGCTGGGGTGGAGCCATGTCCGGATCGTCCTGGCATAGGTACAGCAGCTGCTGCTGGCCTCCTCCTAAACCTGCCACTCTCCAGGCCTTAAAGAAAAAAAAAGAGAAAAAAGAAAAAGAACAAAAGTGAAAAGTAGAAAAGAGAAAAAGTAAAGGAAGCAGATGGCTGCAGACGAGCCCCAGGCTCAGCCCTACTACTTCACCGCCATCTTGATTGTAAAGGACATTGTCTGAGATCACGGTCAGTGAGGAAAATTGAAATGGTGGAAGTGAACGCAAAGTCTTGTGAGGATTCTGTGAGCTAAAACCATGGGATAAATCCATATATATGCAATGCTGAAACTGTCTTTAGGCCCTTTATTTTCTTACCTTGACTGACTGTTCACTGCAACCCCACTACATCCAGAATGCCATGTCCTTCCCTCATCCAATCTTTCATCTTTCTCTCTCCGCAATCCTCTCCCACCATTGACTCATCTTGTTGACTCTGAGCCTCCATCCAAGCTGCCATTCTCTCGGTCCCCTCCTTTGTACCAGAGATTCAACAAGGAAAACAGCTGATCTCAGGCATAACCTCATAATACCAACTGGTGCAAACCACCAGTAAAGGAATATGAAATGAGTAACATGATATGCTTGTTCATTGCAGGCTCTATCTTGAAGGTAGGACATGATTATTTGAGTATAAATGGCATGTCAGTGTACTACAGGTAGGAAGCTGCCTTGGGATGGTATGAGGCTCAACATGCCACAAATATATTACTGATTTAATCAATGCTTTTCAATCCACTGCTGGGAAATGAAACATCCACACCCGCCTATCTAATCAACTCGAACACCACATTTCCCATTCTTGCAGCCTCCATAAAATCCAACAACACCACACCCTGCCATGACTCTATGTAAGTACCATTTAAAGACAGTCACCTGTCCATTACTTCAATCACCTCTTCTAAAAATTCAATCAAATCCATGCTGGATATCTCTGATCAGCTGATCATTTTCAAAATATTCAATTACTGTAATCTTAATTATGGACTCTCATAATTTACTGACATCAGATGTTGGATTAACAACACCTTCTCACTCGTTTCTTAAATAATGGATTGACATGCACAATTTTCCAATTGAAAGGAAAAGGTCCCAAATCAAGAAACCTTTGGAAAATTATCAAAAGGGCATGTGAGTACTGTTCGCACCTAGTTCCTAAAAATCCTGGGAATTTGTCACTTTTTAATGCCATTATTTTCTTCTGTTAAATTTTCATGTTAATGTTGTTGAGTTTCTGTCCCAATTCAGTATCAGTTTATTTGGGATTTTGGACATGCCATCCTTTTCCTAATCAATATAGCTGTCTTCTTTATTTCATTCACAATACCGCTATTATCAGTTTTCAATGGATCCACATTATTCCTGATCACTTTCTCGTTCCAAATCTATTGAAAGACTTTTTGTGTTGATTTTATAACACTTCTTTTGATACTACCTTTTCATATCTTTTACTTTTATCATTTTGTCAACCTTTGCAACACTTCCACTATACATTATTTTGCATTTTTCTGTGTTAAAATTTTTCATTTAAGCATCATGTCTTGTTTATTACATATATAGTCTTTCAAATCTGTGTTATTTGGCAAGTACAACGCTTGCTCCTTTTAGGTATAAATTGGTTCTGCATTACTTTGAAATATTTTAACTTCAGCATTCCACTGATTTTCTATTGATTTATTCATTATAAGAAATTCTAAGTTTACTTTGAACAGTCTGCTTTTCATTATACTTATCTGTCAGTGAAGTTGGCATGAACTAAATTCAGAATTTTGGTAACTACTGTGCATTTCTCCCTTTCAAACATCACAGACTGAACTTTCACTGGGTAGCTTGAGTCAGGAAATTTTCTAACTTGCTCAACCTGCCTCAGTTTAAAGGGTCCCATTACAACTTTTTCTCCAAAAAGGCAGAACAGAATAGAATTAGTCCTCAGAAGCAGATTATGCGTAACATGGGGATGGGCTAGTGCCAAGCCTGTCTGGGTAGGAGGCCCACCTCAGTTCCAAGTTGTTTTAAAAGCTTGTGGCTTACTAGATCTCATCATCACACCCTCTCACCCATTCCACTCAGACCTTCATGCCACCTGATAACCCCTCCATACCACCTGCATGCCATCTCATACCCCTATTACCCCCTCCATAGACATTCATCCTTTATCTGCAATGGGCAATCCTAGAAATCTATGTGGAGACAGGAAAAAACTTCGAACAGTGGTTTCACTCATATACATTTGACAGGGAAAAGCCCTGCCTATATGTGAAACAGTTCAAAGAATATAAATCCCCTCATCTGTTGTAAAAAAAATTCTATTCAGTAATCCCATCAAAGATAACTAATCATTTAATAAACTGTTTAAACAGTTAATCAGCACAGGAAGACAGACACCTCCCTCCCCCTGCCTTTGCACTGACGTAATTGCTTTTGAGTCAGCAAATGTGACATACTTTCATAAGTCTTTTTGAGTTATACTCAAGTTACAAGTGCTCACACAGCTTTCTGCTTATAGTAATTAGTACCAATTTCAGATAGTTAACTATGTAAGATAGTTAATAATGGTTAATTAACAATTTTAAAAGTTTCAAATTAAGAAAATTAAATTAAATTTAAGATTGACTACACACACTGATTACCAGGGAGTTACATAGTCAACAAATTCCCCACTTTCAAATTATGTTTATAGCGTACTTTATGTCTACTTGTGCAAAACTCCCTGCTTTAATTGCTGATTTGCATATACCACTGAACCATAACTTATAACAAGCTTAAAATGAATTTTAAGTGCATTGGACTTTGTGGTCTTGATTTTTTTTATTCATCCTTGAAATATGAGTGTTACAGGTTGAGTCAGCATTTATTGTCCATTCCTAGTTGCCGTTGAGAAGTTGGTGGTGAGGCGTCTTCTTGAACCTCTGTAGTCCATGCACTGCATTGATCTACAACTCTGTTAGAGAAAGAATGTCAGGATTTTGACCCAGTGGCACTGAATAAATGGTGATATATTTCCAAGTCAGGATGATGAGGATGATGTGGTGGTGTTCCCATGTACCTGCTGACCTTGATCTTATAGAAGGTCATGGTAGCAGATTTGGAAGGTCCTGTCTTAGGTTCAAAACTTTAAGGTAAATTGATTTTAACTCATATAAACTGGCAGAAACAAGGCAGCATTGGTGGGGCTGTTAAAATGGGGGGAGGTGGCTAAAGCATTCCTTTTCCTCCCTGATCTGACAGGTGTAATTTAAAGTTTGACAAGAACAACTATCCCAAGCCCAGCAGAATCCTTTATAAATACACAGAGTTCTGATAAACAGGACTCAATCAGTTTTTTAATCTGACCCTTGAGTAAGAGACCAGTGGTGGTTATCCACCAGGGAAGTGTTTTATAAAAAGCTCTAAAAATTCACTTCCTCAAAGGTTCACAAGGATTTGTTCCCAGTTTTCTACCCTCCAAACGGAATTCGTCTCCATGTGCCCTCAGAAGTGCTTTGCTTGTGTTCCCATTGAGATCCAATTTCAATTTGTTCAAGGACCAGATAAAATAATGAAACCATGAGAACATGACCCCAGTAATATTTGGCACACGTTAGAAAAAATTAGAGGAAATTTAGGAAGCAGAGCAAATACAGTTTAAATAAAATCAGGACATAGCATCTTAGCATTTTCCAAACCTATTCACATTGAATGGGTCACAATGAATGAAAATAGAATGAAAGAACAACAGTAGGAAATCATTAGGTCAGACACCAATAAATAGAAAGACTTGGAAAGTTGATGGATCATGATGCAAACCTTCACAGTCAAATAATTATTGGTAAAAAGCCATCCTGACAGATTAAAAGGGAATTTAATGCAAACCGTCTCTGGGGTTGTACATCATTCAAAAACTAGATGGACAAAGAAAACCCCAAATGCAGGTTTGACTGAATTACTTATTTGAATGAATAAAATCCCACTAAACATTATTCTACATATTAATCAGGAATAAAGCTTCAAACATACTGAACTCAAAGGTCTTATTGATACTGATGACATATATAAAGAGAAGGACTTTTCAGTCAAAATCCCAAACTCCCTCCCTAACACCACTGTGGATGTATCTATACTTCTTAAACTCCGACAAGCCAAGAAGGCAACTCCACCATTTTCTCCAGAGCGATTAGGGGTGGATAATAAATACTGGCCCAGCCAGTAATGCCTACATCCCATGAGCAAGTAAAAAAAACTTACATTTGTCTTGAATGTTTTGCAAATTCAGGTGTTCCCAAACATTTTTTTTTTAGCAAAATTAAGTCATTTTTAAAGTGTACTAATGATGGCAATGTAGTAAATGTGGAAACTAATTTAACCCAGCACTAACCAAATAATCTGACTTAGTGATGGTGGTTGAGAGATAGATATTTGCCAGGACATCAGACAGAATTCCACTGCTTATCTTCATAATAGCGCAATGAACTTTTTTACATTTGATAATGGGACATGAGATCATTGGCTAGACCAACATTTATTAGCTATCACTAGTTCAGAAGGTCGTGATAAACTACTGGTGAAGGTACTCCCGCAATGCCATTAGGAAGGGAGGTTCACAATTTCATATCAACAATGAAGGAATAGTTATGTTTCCAAGACAAGATGTTGTTATGATCCCAGGTGATGTTACAGTCCCAGATGCTATTATTACTGGACTGGTAAGTCTGAGGCCACATCTCAAGAACAATCACCTGGGCTGTTAGATCCTGTCAAACTAAATCCCAACAAGAGTTAGAATGAGAAGAAGAATACAGAAATACAAAATACACACATCTACCTTAAAAGGGAATTTGTCTCAGATCTACAGAGGCCTACAGATCCTGGATGATCTATGAAAATAAACAATATAGCAGATGGTAATCTTGCATTACTGCAAGTTGACTAGGGGTCATTTGATAGGTAACATGACAAAAAACATACAGATACTTCTAACCAACATTGTGTCATGTCTGCGACAGACAGAACTTGAGCCAGGACTTTCTGGCCCACTGCTAGGGACAGTACCACTGTGTTGCAAGAGCCGTTATGAACATCTATATTTAAAGCCTCTTTCTCAGGATGTCCCAAATAAACTTCATAGTTAATTAAGTACTTTTGAAGGATAGTCAGATGAAACACATCAGCCAATTTTCACACATCTATATTAGATAAACAGCAATGTGATGTTTGCTTTCAGTAATGTTGCACCTTAACAGCGCCTGAATAAACATAAAGAGCCTTTTACCTCATCTTGCTGCTAAAATTCTGATAGTGCAGAATGCTTTTATTTAACTAAATGGATTGTCTGACCAGATGTTGAAAGGAAACAATTACTTTCTATTTTAGTCAAATCTGATGGGTCAATGCACAATCCTGATGGGAACTATTGTTGACATGACTTGGCATGAGTGGCACTGACTTGATTTTAAAAGTATTATAGTGTCAGCCCATCACTCTCTATTGATCTGAATCCTGATGGAATCAATTGCATTTAACTGACTTAGTTAATGCTACAAGTTCATGCAGTGACTGATGGCAGGTGTGATTACAGTGGAACTGTACCAAATACTGTATATTTCCACAGACACCAAGAGATCTTACTGCCCATTTCCCATACCACAGCTCAGGTAGCACAACCCAGAGGGTTGTTTGGCTGTGGGTTTTATCACAATAACTTGTCATCTGATGCCAACACATACACTTTTTTAAGTCATGTCACTTGAAACTAATCAAATTTAGAAGCACCAGACAACTTTCCCTCTGCTCTACAGTCTGAGGTCTACTCTCTGTGGATGAGATGGGGAATTGACTACAATGCCCCATTTTCTCAGTTGGAATCATAGGGATCGGGGAAGACCATTCAGCCCTGCAACCCTTACCTAACTAAACCCTATTGATCTCACACCTCATTCAACATGCCTTTGATTTTCTATCTTCAAGGGAACACAAAAGGGAATACAAGACTAATTTATGCAGGCTGTGCCCACAACTTAATCCTTTCAGACTCAATATTATTGGGGTGAGTTTGTGCTGCACCCTTTTCAAGGTTAATGTTTCTTTCTTGAGGTATATTTGAATGCAGTGTTGCAAATGTGTTCAAACCAGAGCTGTGTACAGCTGAACACAACTCCCACCCTTTCACATGCCTTTTGAGAAGCAGATCAATAGTCCATTCACTATAGTAACTGTTTCTGTAGTTGTGCAATGGTTTTTTTCATGATTGTTATACCTGGACACCTCAGTTTCTGCACAGCTCTAAATAACTTGCTTTGCATTAGAACTTAGAATCCCTACAGTGTGGAAATGAGTCCATTGAGTCCACACTGACCCTCCAAAGACCCACACCCAGCCTACTAACCTATCACTGCATTTCCCATCGCCAATCTGCCGAACCTGCATATCTTTTGGACTGTAAGAGGAAACCGACACAGACACAGGGAGAATGTGCAACCTCCACACAGACTGTTGCCTGAGGCTGGAATTGAACCTGGGTCCCTGGCTTGCACGGAGAATGTGGGCATCAGTCCCACTACGCCTTGCATGCTAAGTAAGCACTCTTCCATTTGACCTGATTATCTGACATTCTGTCATTCAAGTCATTCAAGTGGGTGACACAGTGTCACAGTGGTTAGCACTGCTGTCTCACAGCACCAGGGACCTGGGTTTGATCCCAAGTAACTGTCTGTGTAGAGTTTGCATGTTCTTCCTCGGGCTGTGTGTATTTCTTCTGGGTGCTATGGTTTCCTCCCACAGTCCAAAGGTGTGTAGGATAGCTGGATTGGCCACAGTAGATGCAAGGTTATGGGGATAGGTCTGAATGAGATGCTCTTCAGGGGGTTGATGCAGACTTAATGGGCTGAGTAACCTCCTTCTGCACTCTTGGTTTTCTATTTTTATAGAAATATTGTGTAAAGCCAAGAAGTTTGCCAGTGCTTAGATGTCATTGTATACACATATAGCCTCAGATTTCATAGGCACTCTCCAGCTGGAAAGTCCAAGTGGGTGGGGCTGAAGGTAGATGGTGGTGGTGAACCCACCTGTTCCCATTCAGGAAGACACAAAATGAGTGTAGGCAACTAATTGCCTGAGATCATGACTTCCTCCCCTTTGAGGCAGGGCATTCTGCCTCCAAGAACCGTCTGCCAATCAAAGTGCTGGGAGTTCTTCAGTTCCACTAAAGCAATGGCCATTGCTGGGACTATGTAGGCCTTAGAACCAGAGGCATCGTGAAAGGCTTGAAATAAATCTGTGAGCTGATTTGCTGCAGCCAGTCTGGCTGGCCTCACCAAGGTGGAGGGAAGAGCAATTGAGAGCTCAGGAAGTGAATGTCTTCAGCTGTGGGCAGCCTTTAATGCTGCAAGAGCCCTTTGTGGAGCAGAACAAATCAGAACAGGATGGCCACCTCCTCAGGCAGGTTGGCGGGGTCTAGGGGTATAAGGCACGGCCACTCCCACTACTGGTAAAACTAAAAGTGTCTAGGCAATGGAGACAGGACCTCCAGCTATCCCAGATAGCTGCCTACCTCTTCCTGGTTAGCTGAGTTGGCCGGTTTGCAGTGCAATGTCATACCAAACAGCCAAAGTTCAATTCCCATACCTGCTGAGGTTACCTTGAAGGGCCCCACATTCTTAACATTGCCCCTCCGCTGAGGAGCGGTGACCACCTTCCTCTAATGAGAGAGTGGGATTATGGTGACGTTACATTTTACCCTCTCCCCGTCAAGTGCTGGATGGTGGATGATGCTAAAATTTCAGTCAGTAACGCATCACCTGGCAGCCACGGTGCTCCAGTGTCCCAGCTGCTGGGAGCAGGGGAACAGCTCAGACGCCATAATACTGACCCTTGGAGGAAAAAGAAAACACGTGCATTCCCATGGCAGGAAGCTTGTCCAGCATTCAGTATCTGTTCTGAAAAATAACAAATTTTTACTTGGTAATTTGACTTGAGGTAGAATTGCAACAGAACCACATTCCTGCAATTAAAAAAATGATGATGGAAAAGCTCAGCAGGTCAGGTTGCATCTGTGGAGAGAAATAATATGGACAGTGAGAAGAGATAGTATGATTTCCTTTCTCACCTCTCTTGGCTGGCTGGAAAGGTATATCTTTTGATGGGAGTGTTTTAAACCTGCTAAGTGTTGTAATTTGCAATAATAAGGATGAAATAGGCTTTTAAGTATATTTAATGTGGAAGAAAAGATCATGTTTACTTACATAGAATGCCAAAATATAAATACAATGAAATGCGCTCGCTTCCTCAGGCGCACAGAAACACGTAATTACAAGAAAAGATGGCGTCTAGAGATCAAGCATGCATTTAGGATATTGGCAAAAGTATTAGAAGTAAGTCAATGT
Source organism: Rhincodon typus (assembly GCF_021869965.1). NCBI lineage: Eukaryota > Metazoa > Chordata > Chondrichthyes > Orectolobiformes > Rhincodontidae > Rhincodon > Rhincodon typus. Next base: position 88,491,613 of record NC_063335.1, read on the forward strand.
TTGTATTTCAGTCCTTTAAGATACTTTTGTTGCAGGCTTGGATGGGTTTTATCTCCAGATTCTTTGGGTGAATGTACTTGCATTTCCAGACAAAACTGTGGCCAAGTTTCTGTGGAGATAAATATTTATAGGTGAAGACCAGTCTCTTTGTCTCTCACTGGCTGAGTTAACTGGTTGTTCAGGTAGGTTTTTGTTGTTCTTGCTGGAGAAATGGTCTTCTTGTTAGTTTCAAAATGGACTTGTCTCTGCTTAGTTCTTGGAATAATGTGATATTATCTCACGTCAATTTTGATCAATGAACCACCTGGTTTGTACTTCTATTGGCCTTCGCAAAACTCTGCCTCAAGTCACAAATGAGCAAATTAATAAATTTGCAAGCAATTTACTATCACTCATTTCTAATTTGAGAAATTTCCATGAGTTAAATTATTTTTGTGCAGAGCTCACAAACAGTAGTCACCTGGCCCTCAGCAACATTTGTAGCAGCATATTGTCCAGTGTTAAAAGTCAAATTGATCTAAATCAGTATCTTGAGTTTACGAATATGATACATTTACTGGAAATGACACAGAGTTAATGTTTCAGGTTGTTAACCTTTATCAAAACTGGGTTTACTTTTGTACTAATCTTACTGAGACTAGTTTCTGCAGTTTGAGATTTAGCCAGACAGCATTACTTGTATCCTGAAGAAGGGTAATACCCGAAACATTGACTGCTCCTTTTCACCAGATGCTGCCTGGCTTGCTGTGTTCTTCCAGCCTTTTGTTTGTCTACCTGGGATTCCAGCATCTACAGTTTATTTTTGGCTCATTACTTATGTTCTACCTTGCTGAAACTTTAATCATCTTGTCTGTAAGACAGTGCATCACATGCTTGGAAACACAGTCCTCTACAAAATGTTTCATTGATAGTTTGTTCAGAGAAGCAGAGCTGCCACTTCTGCATCTTTGGGTACATGCATGGTTCCAGCTCTACACTATTCACCTGATTCTTCAAAGGTGCCTGTTTCAGGCAGGAGAGAATCTTCCATCAATTTAGCCCGCCATACAGTCTATTTCATCGTTGTACTCTTGCTTCTGAGTTGGAAAGTTGTAGCCCAACTTCTGAGTTGTGACATACACAACACCGTAGAGCAACTATGGACAAAGAAACAATTTTTGAGCAAAAACAGAAGTTGCCTGAAAAACTCAGCAGATCTGGCAGCATCTGCAGACAAAAAAATCAGAGTTAAAGTCTTGGGTCCGGTGACTCTTCCTCAGAACTGCTGGTGGCTGGGAAAACGTCAGTTTATATGCAGAAAATAGGGAGGGGGGTGGTGTAGGAAGTAAACGATAGGATAGAGCCCAAAGAGAGAGAAAGACAGTTGGACAGACAAAGGAGTTGCTAACGATCAGGCTGGGAGGGTGAATAGTTGTTAATGGGGACTGTTAGTGACTAACAACAGGGGGTGTGTAATGGCAGGCTATGTGGTAACAAGGCCTGGTGTGTGGGGTGGGGGGGCTGGGACATGGGAGGGTTTAGGCCCTAAAATTATTGAACTGGATATTGAGTCCGGAGGGCTGTAGGGTCCCCAAGCAGAAAATGAGGTGTTGTTCTTCCAGCTTGTATTGAGCTTTGCTGGAACACTGCAGCAAGCCTGAGACTGAGATGTTGGCCAGGGAACAGGGTGGTGTGTTAAAGTGGCAGGCAACTGGCAGCTCAGGGTCTTTTTTGTGAGCAGCACATAGACACTCTGCGAAGCTGTCACTTAGTCTATGCTTTGTTTCTCCAATGTAGAGGAGACCACATTGTGAGCAGCAAATGCAGTAGACTAGATTCTGGGAAGTGCAGGTGAAGTGTTGCTTCACCTGGAATGTATGTTTGGGCCCTTGGATACCAGGGAAGGAGGAGGTAAATGGGCAGGTTTTGCACCTTTGCCAGTTACAGGGGAAGATGCCTTAGGGCTGTGGGGAGGTATTGGGAATGAAGGAAGAGTGGACCAGGGTGTTCCGGAGGGAATGATCCCTGCGGAAGGCGGACAAGGGAGAGGAGGTGAAAATGTGTCTAGTTGTGACATCTCGCTGGAGGTGGCAGAAATGGCGTCTGATGATCTTCTGGATGTGGATGCTGGTGAGATGGTAGGTAAGGACAAGGGGGACCCTATCACTGTTGCGTGAGGGAAGAGAAGGGGTGAGGGAGGAAGTGCGGGAGACGGGTCGGACCCGGTTAAGGGCCCTGTCGACAACGGTGCTGGGGAATCCTTGGTTGAGGAAGAAGGTGGACATTTCGGAGGCTCCCTTGTCAAAGTTGGCCTCATTTGAACATATGCAACGGAGTTGGAGGAACTGAGAGAATGGGATGGAGTCTTTACAGGAAGCAGGGTGCGAGGATGTATAGTCCAGGTAGCTGTGGGAGTCAGTGGGTTTATAATGGATATTAGTGGCCAGTCTATCCCCAGAAATGGAAACAGAAATGTCGAGGAAGGGAAGGGAAGAGTCAGAGATAGACCAGGTGAAAGTGAGGGCAGGGTGGAAGTTGGAAGCAAAATCGATGAACTCTTCCAATTCCGGACGAGAGAGGGAAGCAGCACCGATGATATCATCGATATATCGGAGAAAGAATTGTGGGCCAGAATAGGACTGGAACAAGGAATGTTCCACATACCCCACGAAGAGATCAACATAACTAGGACCCATGCAGGTACCCATGGCCACCCCTCTGACCTGAAGAAAATGAGAGGAGTTAAAAGAGAAGTTGTTGAGAGTGAGGATGAGCTTGGCCAAGCGGTGGATGTTGGTGGTGGGTAGGGATGGTTTAGGTCTTTGCTCCAGGAATAAGTGGAGAGCCCAAAGACCCTCCTGGTGGGGAATGGACGTGTAAAGGGATTGCACATCCATGGTCAAGAAGAGGTGGCTGGAACCGGTAAACTGGAAGTTTTGAAAATGGCGTAAGGAATCACGGATGTACGTGCACAGGGATTGGACTGGGGGGAGAAGACTGAGTCACAGTAGGAAGAGATGAGTTCTGTGGGGCAGGAGCAGTCTGAAACAATCGTTCTACCTGGACAGTGCTGTTTTGTGGATTTTTGGATGGAGGTGGAAGCGAGCTGTGCGGGGCTGGGGGACTATCAGCTTGGAAGCAGGATTGGGGGGGAGATGAAATGAGATCAGTTACTGTAGTAGATACAATGGCCTGATGTGTCATGGTGGTCCAGGGGAAGGTAGGAGGAAGTATCTGAGAGCTGGTGCTCAGCCTCTGCAAGGTAGAGGTCAGTACGCCAGACTACCACAGCACCACTTTTATCAGCAGGCTTAATAACAAAGTCAGGGTTAGATCTGAGTGCATGGAATGCAGTCAGTTCAGAGGGAGATAGGTTGGATTTGGTAAGGGAGGGGGGACAGAGAAATTGAGGAGGCCATTGTCATGTCGACAGTTCTCAATGAACAGATCAAGTGCAGGTAAAAGGCCAGAGGGAGGGGTCCAGATGGAGGGAGAGTGTTAGAACTGGGCAAAGGAGTCTGTGGGACAGGGAAAGGACTCTTGTCCAAAGAAATGGGCATGGAGGTGAAGACGGCGGAAGAAGAGTTCAGCGTCATGTCGTGCCTGAAATTTGTTAAGGTGGGGATGCAGAGGAATAAAGCTGAGGCCTTGACTGATGCCTTCACTGGTCTGTCCAACTGTTCTTCTCTCTCTTTAGACTCTATCCTATCATCTACTCCCTACCCCCCCTCCCTATTTTCTGCACATAAACTGACATTTTCCCAGCCACCAGCAGTTCTGAGGAAGGGTCACTGGACCCAAAACATTAACTCTGATCTTTTGTCCACAGATGCTGCCAGACCTGCTGAGCTTTTCCAGCAACTTCTGTTTTTGTTCCTGATTTACAGCATCCGCAGTTCATTCAGTTTTTATTTAAACAAATCTTGAGGTTCTAATAGCTTCTAAACTGAACATTAATATAAAAGCTGAGCAAGTACATACACTTCTCGACACAACTAGATGTATGGCAGATGATGTTATTGCTTTCCAAGAGATGATTGAAACATCAGACAAATTTACCTTTAACAATTATTTAAATTAAGTAAACAGATATGATTCTTGAAAGAATAAGATTCAATAAAAGAGCAAAGTGTCCAGATGAATCCATAGATGATTTCTATGAGAGTATTTTGGTGGTAGCGATCATAACTCTGTTTCTTTCACGATAGTCATGGATAAGGATAGGTATATACGGCAGGGTAAAGTTTATAATTGGGGGAAGGGTAATTACAATTCTGTTAGGCAAGAATTGGGTAACATAAACTGGGAACAGATGCTGTCAGGAAAGTGCACCACAGAAATGTGGAGATTGTTTAAGGAATGCATACTGCGAGTGCTCAATATGTTTGTCCCTAGCAGGCAGAGAAGATGCGGTCGAGTGAGGGAGCCATGGTTCTTGAGAGAGGTCGAACGACTGGTTAAGAGGAAGAAGGAGGCTTATGTAAGGTTTAGGAAAAGAGGAATGGAAAAGGCTCTAGAGGGATACAAGTTAGCCAGGAAGAAGCTGAAGAAAGGGCTTAGGAGATCTCTTAGGGGGCATGAGAAAACCTTGGCAGATAGGATCAAGGAAAACTCCAAGGCTTTTTACACGTACGTGCCGAACAAGAGAATGACCAGAGAAAGGGTAGGGCCGATCAAGGATTGTAAAGGGAATTTGTGCACAGAGCCTAAAGAGATAGGAGAGGTCCTTAATGAATACTTTTCTTCAGTATTCACAACTGAGAGGGACCTAGTTGTAGAGGAGGACATTGTGAAACAGGCAGGTAGGCTAGAGGAGATTGATATTAGTAAAGAAGATGTGCTAAGAATTCTGAGGAAGTTGAAGATAGATAAGTCCCCCAGGCCTGATGGGATTTATCCAAGGATTCTACGGGAAGCGAGGGAAGAGATCGCAGGGCCTTTGGTGATGACCTTTTCGCCCTCACTGTTCACGGGTATAGTGCCGGAAGATTAGAAAGAGGCAAACGTCATTCCCTTGTTCAAAAAAGTGAACAGGGATAACCCCGGAAATTGCAGGCCAGTTAGTCTTACGTCAGTGGTGGGCAAATTACTGGAAAGGGCCCTGAAAGACAGGATTTATGATCACTTGGAAAGGCACAGTTTGATTCATGATAGTCAGCATGGATTTGTGAGGGGTAGATCATGCCTCACAAACCTTATTGAATTCTTTGAAGAGGTGACCAAACACGTGGATGAAGGTAGAGCAGTGGATGTGGTATACATAGATTTAAGTAAGGCATTTGATAAGGTTCCCCATTGTAGGCTCATGCAGAAGGTAAGGAAGCATGGGATAGGGGGAAATGTGGCAGATTGGATTCAGAATTGGCTGACCCTTAGAAGACAAAGGGTGGTAGTGGACGGAAAGTATTCAACATGGTGATCACAAGGTGGTGTACCACAAGGATCTGTCCTGGGTCCTCTTCTATTTGTGATTTTTGTAAATGATTTGGATGAAGGAGTGGAAGGGTGGATTAGCAAGTTCACGGACAATACAAAGGTGGGTCACGTTGTGGACAGTGCGGAGGGCTGTTCTAGGTTACAAAGGGACATTGATAGGATGCAGAGCTGGGCTGAGAAGTGGCAGATGGAGTTTAACCCTGAAAAGTGTGAGGTGATTCATTTTGGAAGGACAAATTTGAAAGCAGAATACAGGGTTAATGGAAAGATTCTTGGCAGTGTGGAGGAGCAGAGGGATCTTGGGGTTCATGTCCACAGTCCCCTGAAAGCTGCCATCCAGGTGGATAGCGTTGTTAAGAAGGCGTATGGTGTGTTAGCTTCCATTAATAGAGGGAGGGAGTTCAAGAGCCATGAAGTTATGCTCCAGCTATACAAAAGCCTGGTTTGGCCACATCTGGAGTATTGTGTCCAGTTCTGGTTGCCTCATTACAGGAAAGATGTGGAAGCGTTGGAAAAGGTGCAGAGGAGATTTACCAGGATGTTGCCTGGAATGGAGGGAAGGTCTTACGAGGAAAGGTTGAGAGAGCTAGGGCTTTTCTCTTTAGAACGACGAAGGATGAGAGGTGACTTGATAGTGGTGTACGAAATGATCAGAGAGGTATAGATAGAGTAGACAGCCAGAGACTTTTTCCTAGCTTTTACGAGGGACATAGTTTTAAAGTGAAAGGAGGTAGATATCGGGGAGATGTCAGAGATAGGTTCTTTACTCAGAGAGTGGTCGGGGCGTGGAATGCATTGCCGGAGAGGGTAGTGGAGTCGGCCTCATTAGGGGCATTTAAGCGGCTATTAGATAGGCATATGGATGATAGTATAAGGTAGCGGTGGAGGTTAGATAGACCTTAGGTTTAGGGTAAAAGTTCAGCACAACATCGTGGGCCGAAGGGCCTGTACTGTGCTGTACTATTCTATGTTCTAAAGACTAGTGATGTGACAATAGTGAATTAAAGTCAGGTTCAAATACACTGGATTTTTGTAGACATTACTGAGGAGTCATTGTCAGATTTATTATAGTGTAAAGAACCTCACTCTGGAGAAAGAATTTCAGTTAATGGAAGAAGCAGAGGTCTGAAAATAAAACAAATCAATCCATAAAGGGGAAGACAGAACTTGGCACAGGAGATATCTGAAATCAATTCATTTTATACTGTACAAAAGACACACTAGACAATAAAATGCAGTGGGTAAAACAGACAGCGGGCATTAAACATTCTTGCCAATGCTATGGAGGAAGGAAAGCTCAAAGAGGTGAGCAATGTGTAGCTTTAAAAAGTTAAAATATTTTATTGTAAGAAAGTAGATCTCTTCCAGAAAATGAGCTGATGAAAGACACAGTTATAGAAAAGCAAAGAACTAAAAAAAAATTACATGCGCAAAGAGGTAAAGGAGGAAGAACAGTCTCCAGAAGATGATAAATTCAAAGTGTCCTGGGGTAATTGGTGATACAGATCAAACATTTTGGCATGCCAGTTATGTAAGTGATTATCTCAGAAATTTGAAGATGGCTTCAATGCTAATGTTATAATATTATCAGCTAGCAAGCTTTGGATCACAAAACAGCCAATAGAAATTCAATTAAGTGCTCAGGGGCCATTACATTTAACATTAAACTCTTGCCACAAGCAATGTTCCAACACTAAATGCTGAAAACTTAATTAACAACTTATTAACCAAGGATTTTCACCTTTGAGTAGAAAGGTGTGCAATTGTTTGCAATTACTTTCAAATGTGGAAGAGCTTAAAATACAAAAGGCCAAGAAAGTGCTAAAAATAGATTTTGTTGGACTCTGTAAGCTCATGACAGCATCAAAACAAAATGCAGAGTCCCCTGAGGTTAGTTTTGTTGAGATAAAAATTGTTTCCTATAATAAATGAGATAGAAAGCTGTAACCATAATGGTTTTGCTGAAATGATTTCAACTGTTATCAAAACTGAAAGTTCAGATTCCAAGTGGCAGCAAAGTTTGAGAAGATGCATTAGTAAAGTGGCAGCAACTGAACTATCTACATTGCTTGAGAAGGCACATAGTGATAAACAGACAATGGAGGCATCCGCAACTGAATTTAGCCACCTTGACACAGCACATGAACGACTATCTATTCCAAATTCAAGTCTGCCATTAGGAGCTGGGGTGAAGGGACAAGTTGAACTAAAATGTTCGACCACCCCAAGGAAGAATCTTCAACAATAATATAGGGTAACCCATCAAGCAAGGTAATACAAATGAGGAAGTGAACAAGCTGGTTTCATTAATCATCCAGTCACTGGGAGGAAAGAAGAAAGCCCAAAATACTCTAGAAGTTGAAGTAATAAGTCTACTAGCTTCAACACAGATCTACAAGTGGAATGAGAACCAAAGTCCACTAACACATGTTGAGGATGTGGTGCATGCAAATTCATGGAAGACACCACAATGAAGAGACAAATGACATGCAAAAATCCAGGATGTTGCAAAGAAGTAAATTGTCTGATGCAGCAGGGATCATGTAACAGCAATGAACAAGAGTCATATATTGTTGACATCCTCCACAAAGGAAATACAAGAGATTAAAGGTCCTCCAGTTCAAGAGACAACTACCAGGACTCACATTGTCTGAAAGACTGTCCAACTCCACCATCTCCAGTCCAATAAACTACCAGTCTTCCAAGTCTAAAGAGAGCGTATTTGGGGAGAGGAGTGAAACCTCCATATCATTTGGATATGTAATGTCAAAGACTTTGGGGAAATGGAGTAGTGGTAAATGTAAGTATATATTTAAGAAAAACAGTAATAGTATGAGGAGAAAAAAAGACTTGGGGGGAGATGTTGGCCCCAATTTCTTCCAGGACAGAGAGAACCCCACTTTGGGAAAAGTACTGGAGGTATCACAAGTTCCATCCCTACACCTGGACTCTTTCATTTTCACAATGGGGAGATTTGGGGCCAGTTTATATTTCATGCATGCGCATTTTCTGGAGAAACCTTCTCTGAGAATGGATTCCATGATCCCTCGAGTGTGGAACCCAGAGTATGGAGATTAGACCAGATTAAAGCAGGCCGGTTCTCAGTGCTAATCTTTTCAATAGCCAGGGTACTCCTTTGCTGAGCTGAGGCACTTCTACAGATATGAGCACTGGGGCATGGATCTTTCTTGTGCAGGGGTTATCTGGTATCCTTTTCAATTGAGAGTCAGGGATCCTAAAGGTGGGGAAAAAGGTGTGATAGTTAACTGCAGGGAAGATTGTGCCTAAATAGTGCATAAATATTGAGCCACCTTTTTCTAGCTTGTTGTCCTTTCTACATAACTTGTACTCTTCACTATTCATGTCCCGATCCATATCATCCTGCAGCCATAGCTCTGTAATGACATCCAAATATGTGTTTATTTCCAATTGCACTTTCAATTCTCATCTGTTTTGTCTTGAATCTGATGTACATTCACGTATAGAGTCTTTCATTATATCACGTCTATCTTATCCATTGGTTTACTCATGGATTTGTTATTTCTGTCCCATCCTGTCATGGTCTGTTAACCTTTACCAGTGTTGGGGCAAAGGGGAGAGAGCGGATGCGAGGGGTAAGTGTTGAAGAAATGTTTTATATTTCTCTCAACGTTGGCAACGTAAGGTACCCTCTCGAATCCGGCTCAGGATGCTTTTGGTGCAGGTAAGATACATTTGGGAGTGATAATGCATTCTTTGGGATTGTAAAAAGGACATGGCAGTGTATAAAAAAAATGCATAAACTCATTGGTACTTGCAAATTTGTCAAGAAATTGTTTAAAAGTGTGCAGTTAAAATGCGAGCTCATTGGGAAGTGTCTGGTTATATAAAACTATTATAGGATTTGTTCAGCATGACTGATTCCACAAACTATTTATTTCACAATGGGGTGCCTGTTGGTGGATAGCTCTATCTGTTAATGAATGGAAATGTTCACCTGATGAAATGTTTTTAAGTACTTAAGTGAGGTAAAGTGTTAACCACAAGTGAAATGTTTGTTCACATACGTCATTGAACACTTGAATGAAATATTTGTTTTCATATCAAATATTTTGAAATTTCACTGTCTTAGAGGTTTGTTTTGTATGAAAATGTGCTTTTTTCACAAGAGTCACATTAACAATCAACTGGTAAGTTTATTTTCTGTCGTGATTGCTCCTGATAAAGTTGGCAAATAGGAAGGGGGCAAAAGGTGCTGGGCAGGGGATACAATCCCTACAGTGTGGAAGCAGGCCATTCAGCCCATCAAGTCCACACTGACTCTACAAAGAGCATCCCACCCAGACCCAACCATCCCATCCTTGTAGCCCTGCATTTCCCATGGCTAATTCACCTAGCATGCACGTCTTTGGACTGCAGGAGGAAACCAGGACACGTGGAGGAAACCCACTTGGACTCAGGGAAAATGTGCAAATTCTACACAAATATCATCCAAGGATGGAATCAAAGCCAGTTCCCTGGTGCTGTGCAGCAGCAGTGCTAACCACTGAACCACCATGCCACCTGGTGAGCTTGTGCTGAGTTGGCATAGAGGGTGTAAAAAACTATATGAGTGATTGGGTTTTTACTTGCGATGGAGAGGGAGCAGAGCTCCCATCTGCCTAGCTTCTGCCTCACAAGTTTGATCTTACCTCCTCCAAACCATATACCCAGCACCTTCAGGTAATCTACCCTGAAGGTGAAGAGGATAAACGATTGGTCGGCACAGTTCCCAATGAACATGGTCTTATTTTTGCCTCAATTTCCCTTGGTGTCTGAGGACAGTTCGAACTGGTCGCTGATGCTCAAGTGTCTGCGCATAGACAGCGGATTCAAGTAGAAAATAGTGCCATTGTCCATATAGAGAGAGGCTTTGACCTGCAGGCCTTCACTGCCTCGAATAGACACCCCTCTCAGGCTCTCATCCTTCCTGATGGACTCAATAAAAAGCTCTATACAACACCCCAAACTAGGCAGGAGAGAGTGGGCAGTGATCTATCCTGCCCTATGCACTGAGCCTGCACCACTGCAGTCACCTGAGCCATCTTCCATTTCATCTGAAGGTAAAGATGTACTGAGCATGAAGGTACACCATGTACAAAGCTCTGGATAAGGTGGGGAAGAACGTACCCAACATTATCCTCATTCTGGTGGCCACCGTTGTATATGGCTGCATCAAGCTGTGTGTAGACCCTCAGTATGCAAACATCAAGTGTCCCTACATACAGAGGTTCTACCTGTCACCCGGGTAATGAAGGATAGGCTTGGCCTCGTTGATGAGGAACGCTCCAAGTAGTTAGACTATTCCATCTAATCTGTCCTGCGAGGAAAAGTTTGTGAAGGAAAATATTTTTGACCACAAGGCCATCAGGCAGTGGTCAGGATGTAGCATGAATAGAAGGGATTGACCCTTGTGGGTTGCTCCCTGAGCAGACTGTCAAAGTCATTTGGCAGAATGCCTCATCGCCAGAACTTTCCAATAAGCACCAAGACATCGCTTGGCGTGAGGAGGGCACTACCTGTGAGATTCTTCATGTACGCCCGGTCTCTGTACGCCACTACATGCTGCCTTCGAAGCAGCTGCAGGGGTATAGAGACTGTCACAAACCTCCTTCTGGAATGTGCCTTTTCAAAGGAATTCTGGAGAAAGTTGCAATGGTTTATGCCTAGGTTCATCCCAAGCAGCTCCGTGAAGCAGGCCTCTGTACTATATAGGCTCTTGCCCCGGATGTAAACTAAAGCTGCATGTTGAGGACCATCAACTTGGTGAAAGACACTCTTTGGTCTGCCCAAAACTTGCTGGTCTTCCTGTGAAAAGAGTTGACCGCAACCAAGTGTTGCAGACTCGCACATTGCAAGGTCCAGGGCTTTGTGCTGTCAGACGCACTAAAGCTTGTGGGCAGCTGCCAAGGCACAGTGGAGAAAGATCACCCTTTAAGGTCTTTCTGCCAAAGTTAAGTGGGGTCCGCTCAGTTATCAAACCCTCTCGGTGCCTTAAATGTGTGCAAATATAGCCCTGCGTAAGTAAGAAATGGCTTGGGTTTTGTCTACAATTGCAGGGAATGCCAAATTTCCAGTGTTTGTTGTAATTCATATGCAAATGCATCAGTAACTGTGCATGTATGTAAAGATTTTTTATGAATTAAGTATATTTTTACAATTAAAAAAATGGATGATTGGGCCATATGGGATATGAGGGACATGAGAGATGGGCATAGGAAGGCACAAGAGATATAAGGAGTTATGAAGAGTGAGTGCAAGGTTATCAAGGATGGAACATAGAAAATAAATGGGACATAGATAATAAAGGATTAAGGTCTTGCGAGCTGGAGGAATGCTTTCTGTTTAAATATTTACTTTTAAACTTTGTTCTCAGTATTGCAGGCCCTTCATAGGCTTTCCATCTAGTCTGATTCGGGAATTGGACAGTCTCTTAGGGTTTTCCAGGATTACCTCGCCCAACTCCCAATCCAGCACACATATCTCTGGACTAAAACTGAGGTGTAATTGGCTATTTTTAAAGGTCAGGACCATAGGGCAGGGATTTTCCCCTAACTCTGCACACTCAAACTGGTCACAAAAATCAGGGCAGTTCTATATGGGTCTCAATGGGTAAATACTGGATAAATGCAATAAGGCACGATGTCACAAGGACTTGGTTAGAGTGATCTCGGAGCTAGTTTACTCCTGCACCTCTTAGTAGTCACCTCCATGTGCTCAGTAAGCAGTTGCATTGATGTAATAAAGTTTCTGTTCTTTACTTGAACCAGAATCAGTTACAACAGAAAGGTAAGATTCTCATCAATGGACCATTGGTTGTTTGGACTCGACCATCCTGAGCTTGAGGAGCACATACACACAGAAATTACTGTTATGAATTCTTGGGAGGGTTATAATCAATAATAATTTTATTAATATTTTGTCATCAGCCGCACGATTTGTCAAGTCTCTAAGATGCTGGAGCCCAGACATTAATTTTCATATTTATACTGCAATTTGTCCTTCCCACAGATGTAATGCTCAGGACTACATCTGGCACAAAGGGATTCGATGTGAATTCATCATCACAGAGTTCCAGGTGATGTGTATAGCTGTTGGTTCCTCGGCAGTGATGATCCTGCTTCTCTTTATGCTCACTGTCTTCTTCGCAAAGAAGGTGTACTCCTTAAAAACTGAAAACAAAAAGCTCCGGAAAAGGAGGTGAGTACAGTGAAACCCTCCATCTGGAACAAAAGTCATGGTGAGTACATGAAAAATTGCTTTAATAATTTGCATTAAAACAACACTGGTATCAGATCTGATCTACTTGTCACTCTTTCACTTTACACTCCTTTATTTCACTTTCTCTCCTTCATGTCTTTGTTTTTCTTCCTTTCCAATATATTCCTTTTCCTCTCTATCTCTGTGTCTCACATGGCTGCTTTACTATGTTTTCTTAAATTACTTTTCATTTATCTTATTCTTCCTGACTTACTTTCCTCTGGTATCTGTCTCTCAATCTGAGGCGTGGGGAGCATGAGACAGTGATCCGGCTATTGAGAGGAACACTTGAAGGGCTGTAATGGCGTAGTGGTCATATTGCTGGATGAGTAATTTTGAATCCCAGGCTACTGTCCTGGGCGTATGGGTTTGAATCCCACCATGGGTAGGTGGTGAAATTTGAATTTGATAAAAAAAGGTAGCCTAATTGGAACTGGTTCATTAATGTTCTTTAAGGAAGGAAAACTGCCAACCTACTCTGGTCTAGCCTACATATGACTTCAATCCGTACCGATACGGTTGACTCTTAACTGTCCTCTGGGCAAATTAGGGATGGAAATCAATGTTGTCCTAACCAGCGATGTTCATATCTGACAAGCAAATCAAAAACAACTCCCAGAGTCAATAATAACACTCCCAATGACTCATTGTTAATACCCAGAGAGTGGTTCATGTGTGGAATGAACTTCCAGAGGAAGTGATGGATGTGGGCACAGTTACAGTGTTTAAAAGATATTTGCATAAGAACATGAATAAGGAATATTTGGAAGGATATGGGCCAAGTGCAGGCAGGTGGGACTAGTTTAGTTTAGGATTATGTCTGGCATGGATTATTTGGACCAAACAGTCTGTTTCCATGCTATATGACTCTTTGACTCTATTAATACACTTCCCCTGGCCCTTTTCAAATTTCACATTCCCAGTAACACCTTTCAATAATAACATAATCCCAGAGATCCCAGTGTCAATAATAACACATTTCTGGAGACTCCCTGTCAATAACAATATTCCTGGAGACTCCCTGTGAATGATAACACATTCCCAGACAAACACTATCAATAGTAACACACTCTTAGTAATCCCTGTCAATAATAACACATTCCATGTCAATAATAATACTCTTCCAGAGAGACCCTATCAATAATATCACACTCCTGGAGACATCCTGTAACATACAAATATATGAACCATTCACATGAACTTACAAATTAGGAGCAAGAGTAAGTCTGATCTGCATTTTTAAGGTCACAGCTGATATGGTTAGTCTATGTTCCTGCCTACCCCTGATAACTTTTAATGCTTTTGCTTTTCAAGAATCTAACTCCCTCTGCTATAGAAATACGTAAGAATTCATTTTGATCCACTGCTTTTCAAGGAAGAGAATTTCAAGGATGACAATGTTCTGCGAGAAAGAAAGCTTGTTCTTAGCCTTGTATTAAATGGATGGCCCTTTATTTTTAAATAGTGATTCCTAGTTCTAGATTCTTCCACAAGATGAAACATCCTTTCTACATGTATCCTATCAAGAGCCCTCACGATCTTATGTTAAGTTAACCTTCACTCTTCTGGACATCTGTGGACACAAGTCTAGGCTGTTCAACCTTTCCTAATACGATACTCTGCTCAGTGCAGCTATTACCTTTTCTGAGCTGCTTCCAATGTATTTACATCTTCCTTAAGTAGGAGGCTAACTATCCACAGTACAATACTGTATAGTAATCCAGATGCGGTTTTGATACTTTTCTCTTTAACTGAAGGGTAAACTTCCTTCTTTTGTGTTCAGTTCTCTGCGCAATAAATGATAACATTCTATTAACATTCCTAATCACTTGTTGTAAGATGTAAGGTAGTCTTGTAAAAGAATAAAGCTTGTCAAACAATAAAAGATTTGAACTGGGGGAAGGCTGATTTTAAAATGATAAAACAGGATCGGGCCAAAGTGGACTAGAAGCAGCTATTTGTATGAAAATATGTTTTGTATCAGCAAGAGTCTTTTATAAAGGAAATGCATGACCAATTCTCACTGGTCTCAACACACACAGACAAAGAAGGACATGAATTCGACTGGGACAACGCATCTATAATAGCACAAGCCAAACAGAGACATGCCAGGGAATTCTTGGAGGACTGGCATTCCAACTGGAACTCCATCAACAAACACATTGAACTGGACCCAATATACAAACCACTGAAAAACAGAACCAGAAGTGATGCCAACCACCCCAGCAAACTGAGGCATATAAGTAACAAGTGGAATAAAACACCAACGCTTCACCGGAGGCACACTGATGATGTTACCTACCAGGGTGACAAAACATCTGCAACCAAACACACACCGGCTCGGCGAGCTAGTCTACAATCTGAAGAGAAAAGGAAGCTTATGGTAGATAATAAGGGCTCAGTATGACAGAAACCCTGGAGGATTGTAGAAAGGTTTACTCAAAAAAGAAATTAGGAAGGCAGAGAGAGGGTGAGATAAAACACTGGTAGATAAAATAAATGAATATCCAAAGGCATTTTATGGGTAAATTAGGACAAGATGAGAACCAGGAAAAGAATGGAACCCTTAAGAATCTAAGTGGCAAGCTGTGAGTGAAACGGGAAGATTTAGATGAGGTTTTAAATGAGTACTTTACATCAGTATTCATGATGTATGGCTAAACCAGGAACTGTAGGCCAATGAGCCTAACATAAGTTACAAAGAAACTGTCAGGAAAAATCCTAAGGGGCATAATTAACCTTCATTTGTAGAGACAAGGATTAATCAAGGATAGTCAGCATGGCTTTGGCAATGGGAGATCATATTTGACAGGTTCGATTAAGTTTTTCAAGGGAGTGATTAAGTGAATGAATGGAGGTATTGAGGTGGATGTGCTCCACATAGACTTCAGTGAAGCCTTCGACGAGGTCTCAACTGGAGACTGTTCAAGAAGGTAAGAGCTCATGGGAATCATGGCAATTTGGCAAATTGGATCCAAAATTGGCTGAAAGGCAGGAGGCAAAGGGCGATGGTTGAAGGTTGCCTTTCTGACTGGAAGTATATGTCCAGTGACATACTGCAGTGTTTGTTGTGTCCATTAATCTGGTCGACGTGAATGTGTAGATGGTTTGATCTGTAAATTCACAGAGACATCAAAATTAGTAGTATGGTGAAAGCTTTAGACTACAGGACGACGTAGCCTGGTTGGTTAGATGGACAGTGCAATGGCAAAAGTAATTTAATCCTGTAAATTGTGAGGTGATGTCTTGTGAGGACTAACAAGGCAAGAGAGTACTTGATTAATGGTAGGACCTGAGAAAGTGTGTAGAATCAGAGGGACTTTGGAGTGCATGTTCACAGATCCTTGAAGGTAGCAGGACAGCAGATAAGGTGTTTAAAAAGGTATATGGGGTGCTTGCCATAAGACCATAAGACAGTAAGACATAGGAGCAGAAATTAGGCCATTCAGCCGATCGAGTCTGCTCCACCATTCAATCATGGCTGATAAGTTCCTCAACCTTATTCTCCCGCTTTCTCCCGTAACCCTTGATCCCCTTCATAATCAAGAACCTGTCTATCTCAGTCTTAAATGTACTCCATGACCTGTCCTCCACAGCCTTCTGTGGCAGTGAATTCCATAGATTCATCACTCTCTGGCTGAAGAAGTTTCTCCTTATCTCCATTCTAAAGCATCTTCCCTTTACTCTAACGCTGTGCCCTCGGGTCCCAGTCTCTCCTACCAATGGAAGCATCTTCCCAACATCCACTCTGTCCAGGCCTTTCAGTATTCTGCAAGTTTCAATTAGATCCCCCCTCATCCTTCTCAATTCCAATGAGTATAGTCCCAGAGTCCTCAAACGTTCCTCATATGTTAAGCTTTTCATTCCTGGGACCATTCTCGTGAACCTGCTCTGAACCTGCTCCAGAGCCAGTACATCCTTCCTGAAGTATGGGGCCCAAAACTGCACACAATACTCCAAATGTGGCCTGACCAGAGCCTTATAAAGCCTCAGTAGCCTTTGTAAGTCAAGGCATTGAATGCAAAGGCGGAGACGTCATGATAGAGCAATATAAGATGTTGGTCAGGCCTCAGCTGGAATACTATGTGCAGTTCTTGTTGCCACGTTATTGAAAGAATGTGATGTAGTTGTGAGGTTACAGAGGAAATTCACCAGGATGTTGGCTGGGCCAGAACATTTTAGCTCTGAATTGATATTAGACAGGCTGAGAGTCTTTTCCTTAGAGCAGACAAGGCTGAGGATGGACCTGATTGTGGTGTAAGCAGTTAGGCATAGTTTCAGGTAGATAGGAAGAAACATTTCCCCTTAGTGGAAGCATCAATGACCAGGGGTCATAAATTTAAGGTAAAGGACAAGAGTTTCAGAGGGGATTTTAGGAAAACATTTTTTACCTAGAGGATGCTGGGTATTTGGAACTCACTGCCTAAAAGTTTTGTAGAGGTAGGAACCATCACAACATTGAAGAAGTATTTAGGTGATCTCTTGAACACCACAGCATACAAGACTAAGGGCTAAATGCTGGAAAATAGAACAAAGGTAGATAGGTGTTTAATGACTGGTGTGAACCCGATGGGATGAAGTGCCTTTTTCCAAGCTATAAAATTCTATGATTCAAGGACACCACCTGCATACTAATCTCTTGCAATTCATACATGGGAACATCAAGATTCCTCTTTTTCTCAGAGCTCTGTTTCTCTCACTATTTAAATATGACATTTTCTTTTCTATTCTTCCTGCCAAAGTGGACAATTTCACAATTTTTTATATTGTAGTCCATTTGCCAGATCTTTCACTTACTTAACCTGTCTACCTTCCTTTGTAGCCTACAAACATATGAACAAGTGTAGGCCACTCAGCCCTTCGAGACTGATCCTAAACATTCAACAAGGTTGTGGCTGATCTGAATTTAACCTCAATTCGACATTACTGCATAATGATTATCTTTCATCCCCTTGGTAATCAAGAATCTATCTACCTCTGCCTTGAAAAAAATCTAAGAATTCTGCATCTACTGACTTTTGAGAAAGGGAATTCCAAAGACTCATAATCCTCTGGAAGAGGATGACTCTCCTTATGACCCTGATATGTCCTCTTCACAACTTAAATTCCAATCTATCCTTGTAGTATCAGCAAATTTGGCAATCATACCTTTGGTCTGCTCATGTAATTTGTACAAATTGTAAATAAGTTGAAGCTCAGCACTAATCCCTGTGGCACAGAACTCATTGCGTCTTGCCAACTAGAAAAAGACCCATTTATACCTACTCTATTTCACATTAACTAGCCAATATTCTATCCATGCCAATATGTTACCCCTCTCCACCATAAGCTTTTATTTTCCACAATAACCTTTGATGTGCCAGCTTATCAAATGCTTTCCGGAAGTATAGTACACCCAAGAGTTCTCCATCATTCCCAACATGTTACTTTCTAAAGAACTCCATTAAATTGGTTAAACATGATTTCCCTTTCACAAAGTCATGTTGACTCTGCTTGATCACTTTGAAATTTTCTAAGTTATCTGCTATAACATCTTATTATAGCTTCTAATATCATCCATATAAGAGAGGTTACATTACCAGCCTGTTGTTTCCTGTTTTCTGTCTCCCTCCTTTTTTGAACTTTTCTTATTTGTTCATGAAGTGTTGATGTCTCTAGCTGGGTCAGCTTTTATTGCCCATCCGTGATTGACTTTTGATCTGATTGGCTCGCTAGTGCTGTTGCAGATGGAGATAAGAGTCAACGAGATCACTTTTTTAACTTTTCTTTTACACACTCCCAGAAACCCCTGTCAATGATAATACACTTCTAGGTTACATTGTCAATAATAGCCTATTCCCAGAGGTACACCATCAACAATAACACACTCTCAGAGACACTTCATCAATAACACACTCTCAGAGACACCCTGTCAATAGTAACACAATCCCAGAGACATGCTATCAGTAAAATCAATCTCCCAGAAACACCCCATCAACAATAACACACACCTTTTGACACTCAGTTATTAGGAACATATCCCAGAGTCATAATGTTTTTCTTGGTGCAGGGATTACCCTTCAATAGGAGCAATCTTCCATGGATACTGTTAACAGTAACTTATTCCAATGGACTCCCTACAAATATTAACTTACTTCCTCTGCTTATATTATACCACTTTCTCCCTCAATTCATATTGCTCCTCTCCTTCAGTCTCTATATATCCAGTCAATTCCTTTATCACCCTATGTTAAGTCACTCCTTTGAGGTAGATTTGCACATTCTCAGATTGATTCTGTCAGATTTGAATGCCTAAGCTGGTTTACTATCAGAAGAACAATTAAAATAAATGATTAGGAGCATGCTTTGGGCACTCGTCTTCATGGAGAGTTTCATTTTTCTTGTAGAGTTTCATTTTTCAGAGCTTCTAGTGATAGCTGTCACTGAATTTCCCCTATGGCCCAATGGCTTGAACAAAGTGAACTTGGCGCAACAGGACCCAAGCTATATTACCGATTGGGAATAGGTCTCTCAGTGGGATGTTTATCAAGTCTGTGCAGGATGCTCATTAGCACAGAGACAGACAGGACTCTCTGTGTGATCAATTATGAAAGGGTGGTTTATGTGAAATCTAATTAAGGAATCCTACTATTACTGACCTTTCTAGCTTTCCCTGCATGTTGAAGAGAAACAACTTTCAAAGCAAATGTTTCACAATCTCTTGCCAATGAAGGTTATGTCAGTTGGATGCAAAAATATAATGCTGGGAATTGCCTGTGAAGGGATTAAGTATGCATGAACCTTGGTCTGTGGTTTCCATGGAGATGAATGGTGAATAGCTGTTCAAAATTAGCCAGGGATTCAATGAAAGATTTTTGTACACATTATATTCCCTTCTGGTTTTATCGCATTTTCTTCTGAAGGCATGAGAACCCTTCCCATTCTGTCCTTATATACCGTAACCTTCATTTACACACTTTTTTCAGCACCAGATCAAGAAACAGCAAAAGCTTGAGGGGCGAAATGGCCTGCTGCTGTTCCCATGTGAAAGAGGCAAGCAGATATTGCAATACCAAATAGGCACCTGAACCTCGGAACTCCTTGCTTGGTTTTGATCAGGTACTCACTGTGCAAACTTATTGGACTGCTGAGGCAAGTTGCTCTGAAGATGCCTCTTTCCAGAGTATAGTTTCCATGTTTCTGGGGCTGCTGTTTGCATTTATTACCATCCAGGCACCATTGGTCTCACATGCACCTAAGTCCTGTTGGGCTATTTGTCACAGGGCATGACAGTCATGTTTGATGTTACCTTACCTGGTTCTCACCTTCCAGCAAATGGCTCAAAAGAGTGACAAAAGACACAAGCTTAAGCTGTTACTTTGCAAAGTGTCTGAGCCCAGTGGTACTGAGGCCAATTATAGCTATCAGCAGTCATAGAGTCATCCAGCATGGAAACAGATTTTTCGGTCCAACTCATCCATGCCGACCAGGTTTTCCAAACTAAACTAGTCCCATTTGCCTGTGTTTGGACCATATTCCTCTAAACCTTTCCTATTCATATACCTGTCCAAATTTCTTTTAAATGTTGTAACTGTACATGCATTAAAGTCATAGAGTCATGGAGATGTACAGCATGGAAACAGACCCTTCGGTCCAACTCATCCATGCTAACCATATGTCCTGAATTGATGTAGCGTCTATAGGTGTGAAGCTGGAAAAGCACAGCAAGTCAGCATTTTGGGCTGAAACCCTTCATCAGATCATCTCCAAGACACTGAATTCATCTCGTCCCATTTGCAAGCATTTAGCCCATATCCCTCTAAACCCTTCCTATTCATATACCAATAAAGATGCCTTTTAAATGTTTTAATTGTACCAGCCTCCACTACTTCCTCTGGCAGCTCATTCCGTACATACACCACCCTCTGTGTTAAAAATTTGCCCCTGAGGTCCTTCCCCTCTCACCTTAAACCAATGCCCTCTAGTTTTGGACTCCCGCACCCTGGGGAAAACACCTTGTCTATTCACTCTATCCATGCCCCTCATGCTTTTATAAACCTCTATAAGGTCCCCCTGAGCCTCTGACATTCCGGGGAAAATAGACCCAGCCTATTCAATCTCTCCCTATAGCTCAAACCCACCAACCCTGGCAACTCCTTGTAAATCTTTTCTGAGCCCTTTCAAGTTTCAAAACATCCTTCTTATAGCAGGGAGACCAGAATTGAATGTATTATTCCAAATGTGGCCTAACCAATGTCCTGTACAGCTGCAACATGACCTCCGAACTCCTATACTCAATGAACTGACCAATAAAGGCAAGCATACCAAACGGTTTCTTCACTGTGGGTCTACCTGAGACTCCATTTTCAAGGAACTATGAACCTGCACTCCAAGGTCTCTTTGACAGTAACACTCCCCAGGACCTTACCATTAAGTGTATAAGTCCTGCCCTGATTTGCCTTTCTAAAATGCAACACCTTGCATTTATCTAAATTAAACTCCATCTGCTACTCCTCAGCACATTGGCCCGTCTGATCAAGATCCTATTGTACTGAGGACACCTTCTTCACTGACTACTACAGCTCCAAATTTGGTGTCATCTGCAGACTTGCTAACCATATCTCCAATGTTCACATCCAAATCATTTATATAGACAACAAAAAGCTGTGGATCCAGCACCAATCCTTGTGGCTCACTGCTAGTCACAGGGCTCCAGTCTGAAAAACAACCATCCACCACAACCCTCTGTCTTCCACTTTTAAGCCAATTCTTTATCCAAATGGTGAGGTCTCCCTGTATTCCTTGTGATCTAAGATTGCTAACCAGCCTATCATGAGGAACCTTGTCGAATGCCACATAAATCACATCCGACACTCTGCCCTCACAATCTTCTTTTTCAAAAATCTCAATGAAGTTAATGAGACACAATTTCCCATGCACAAAGCCATGTTCACTATCTCTGATCAGTCCTTGTCTTTCCAAATTAAATGTAAATCCTATCCCTCAGGATTTCCTCCAACAGCTTGCCCACCACCGATGTCAGGCTCACTGGTCTATAGTTCCCTGGCTTTTCCTTACCTGCGGCAGCTCATTCCATATACACACCACTCTCTATGTGAAAAAGTGCCCCTCAGGTCCCTTTTAAATCTTTCCCCTCTCTCCTTAAAACTCTTCCCTCTAGTTTTGGATTTTCCTACCACTGTGGCAGATCCCTAGAGATCTCCTGGAGTTGATATCACATTCAAGCTGACATTGAGAAAGGAGAAATCCCTATCACTTTGCTCTATGATGATCACTCAACACATACTGAGGCTGGGCATGGTCGTGTTGATATTAAGGTCCAAATTTTTGCTCCAGTGTGGAAGTTGGGATATTTCTCAACTCTGCAAGCCTGAAGTGCCCAGAGACGTCAGATTTTCCTTCCAGAGTGGTAGATTCCCCGAGCTCGAGTGTAGAAGCTGCTGGGTGCAGAGATGGGTTGCGTGGAAGACGCTGTGTTAAAGTTCTTAAAAGATTGATTCAATTGAGAAACAGCCCTCAGCCCTCAACCAACCCCTCACACACTCTACATTCCCTATCCATGCTTAACCCCAAAAACCCTCTATACCAATCTAGGTCCCTTTATCCACACCAATGCCTATTCATATTCGCTATGTCAATCTCTGCCCCTTTATTCGTACTCCCCTCATACTCCTCTTTGAATGCTCTCCTTCTCTACCTAAGGCCGTTCATTTCCAAAGTGCCACCCTACATTACTTTACCCATGTCTTTGGTTTATCATACCTTCCATACCACCCTGAGCCCCTCTCCCCACAGTCTCGACGCCTCATACACGCTATGACCCAATATACCCTGATCAATGCTCCACAGCTCCTCATACCCTATATACAACCATTTGCTTCTAGTTTTACCTCAAAGGCCCCTAATACCCGCAGTCCAACCCAGGCCTCCTCTCACACCCATTATCCTTTATAGTCCCATGCCAAAATAGTGCCAACATATGCTAAATCATGGTTCCCACCAACCAGCCTTTGTCCTTATCCACTTCATACCAGTCCCTTAATATCTACCAGAGGCCATGCTGACATAAAATAAAGTTGTATCTTTATAAAAATGTGTCCATTGATGATGTCCCCTTTTTAAAAAAAGCTCACTCATTCATATAAAAAAAACTCAATACATTGTGATTCCTTCAATTAATTACTTGTGAAATGCACTTCAACCCTTAGCTTGTTAGGAAAAAAAACATTTCACTCATGTTTAATCTCTTATGAAAACAAACATTTCTAGCCTACAACAATTTGGATCTGCCAGTCAAACTGTTGACTTAGCAGACACCCTCACTGTGATAACTTTATATTGTAAATCATGCAGTGCAAATCCTTTACTGGTAGCCCTCAGGTAAGTGTAATTGTAATATTTATTCACAATACTTAAATTTCAATTGTACTTCAATATTTTTAAATTCATTTTATAGGCTGTCTTTTTAGGAATTTAGGCATTTAAGAATGTGCATCATTTCAAATTAATAATGGCTTAAATTTGTTTTCAGCTGAGAAGGAATTGAAGTACCTAACTGTACAGTTGTTGGCTTTCTCACCGAGCTGCCTAGTTATCGTACAGATGTTTTGTCACCATGCTAGGTAACGTCATCAGTGCGAACTTCAATGAAGCGATGTCGCTCTACTCCACTTGGAATTTATATGATCCGGTCTGTTAAGTTGGGTTGTATCATTTCTGGTTCTGTTCTGCATGGGTTTGTATATGGGGTCTAATTCTACATGTTTGTTCATTGCATTACGGGTTGAAAACCAGGCCTCTATGAATTTCTGTGCGTGTCTGTGGTTGACTTGAGCTAGGATGGTCATGTTTTCCCAGTTAAATTGATCGCCTTCATTGTCTGAGTGCACTGAGATGAGGGAAAGTTCATCATGTCGTTTTGCTGCTAGCTAGTGCTCGTGTATCCTGATGGCTAGTTTCCTTCCGGTCTGGCTGATGTAATGTTTGCTGCAGTCATTGCAAGGTATTTTGTAAACTACGTTGGTCCTGCATGTCATGGGTGTGGGGTCTTTGGTCCTTGTGGGTGTTTGTCGTAGTGTGGTTGTGGGTTTGTGTGGGTTTGGAGGCCGCACTAATGATGTTACCTAGCATGGTGACAAAACGTCTGTATGATAACCAGCCAACTCGGTGAGAAAGCCAACAACCTCATCCACAACCCGAGCTACAAATCTTTGCAAGAACCCTAACTGTACAGTGTTTATTTCACATTTTATGATTTATTTTTTGTTGCAAGTTATATAAGCTAGGAATGCGCAATACTGCACACATGCAGGACATCTTTTCAAACTGTACATTACTTTTTCTGAGCAAGAAATGACTGAAGTAACTTAACTCCAGTTTTAACATTGATTTTCATGGGAACATATGATTCACTGAAAGTCATTCCACTTAAAGTTGTGATTTTCAGAAAGGCAACCATAATTTTAAGTTGGGGCATGCTACAGTTTTTGTTACAATGGATTTTAACAGTTGCAAGTTGTTAATAGCTTTGATAGACTTTTAAAAATATCTTGACAGTTCTTTGACAGTTTTTTGACATCTTTGACAGCACTTTGATATCTCAAAAATTATTTATAGCTTCATAATACTTTGACCTTTTGACAATTTTGTGATAGTTTGACACTTCTTTCACAGCCTTGACTGATCCAATAGGCTTATGTACTTTTCACACACATTCATGCCTACCTTTTATTTCATGTGATAGCTTTCCTCTCCCAAAGATATCCAGGACCATATCCAGAAGGTATACTTTACCTCTCTGAAAGGGTACCCTAGCTATCAAAATGAATCCACAAGGTTCATTCCTGATTCTACCATGTTTAATTTGCACACTTTGAGTTTCAGACTCCTTGCGTCACCAAAATCACATGTGAGTAGACACAGCCATTGATTTGTATGGATAGCTGACTCCAAGAGTCAAGGGTGTGCAACTTTGAACTGTCTGTTTCACCCGGGTAAGGTGTGGCACTTCCAGATTTTGGTCTCTGATGGCATTTTTGCTTAGATGTAGAGCTTCCGGATCTGCATGAACATTCAGCCCTAATTTACAATTTACTGAAAGTTGATTTCCAGTGAGAATGTTGCTTTATGAAGCAAACACATTTCAATCTATTACAGTCATCAGTACCAAGTGATATAAGGATACAGGACCAGCAATTCAGGGTTTGATGCTTTAAATCCTTCCAGAATACATTATAAAATGAACTCTGTAAAACTGATCATTTATGGTGAGGGTTCAGACAAAATGAACTTTAAGTCTGAAAATTATTATCAAAATCCCCAACTGGGTCATTAATGAGGGAAGGGAACTTTTAGTCCTACATATGATTCCAGTCACACATGATGTGGTTGATTCTAAAGATGTCTATCCACCATTTTTAAAACTTTACTGTACCCATCTGCTTCTTGGAAGTGTACTAAATCCCATCCTTGTTAGCATCATTGAGCACTGAACAGATAAATGATTGTACAAACCTAGAGTGTCTCAGATTCAATCCCTAATGCTGTGTTAAATAATTCTACAAAAACTGCTTTTCTCCTCAATTTAAGAAACAAAGTTGCTAACTTAGTATGGTTGACAGCTGGAGGGATTGTTGTCTGTGCAAGAGCCCCATTGAGGAATGGCACTTACATGACTACGTGGCATCATAAAGACAACTAAAGCTTGTTCAGTGCTTGGGGTGGTCTTTGGTTATAGCGATCAAGCCAAACTCTTGGGAATTGTTAAAACAGAGGTGTTCAAATTGTGGAGTAAAGACAATATGTGGACCTATTTAACTTATTGGACTCTAAGTCTTTGAAATCCAATTCCTCTGTAATTCAGCCCTGAATATTCTTTTCATTTTTTTACAGGATGTGGGTGTTTCTGGCTGGGCTAACATTTATTGCTCATCCCTAATTGCCCTTGAAAAAGTGGTGAGCAGTTGCTTCTTGAAATATTGCAGTCCTTGGCATATAGGGACAGTCACAGTGCTGTTAGGGTGAGAGTTCTAAGATTTTGACTCTGTGATGATGAAGGAACAATGATAAGAGTCCCAGGTCAGGATAGTGTGTGATTTGACAGAGAACCTGCAGGTGGAGCTGTTCCTATACAGCTGCTACTCTCCTTCTGGCTGGTACGTTCAGCAGTTTTAAGAGGTGCTATTGAAGAAACTTTGGCAAATTGCTGCACTTCATCTTATTGACGATGAGCAAAGTAGGATGTGATGGAGGGAGTGAACCTTTAACTTGGTGAATAGGGTTCTGATCAATCAGATTGCTTTTCCTTGGATGATGTTGAATTTTCTGAGTATGGTTCGAAACCTGCAGTCATCCGGACATTTGGAGAGTATTTCATTTCGTTTCATCATACTTGTGTCTTGTGGTCATAATGTTGAGATTCAGGAGGTAAAGAGGTAAGCCACTCACTTCAGAATACCCAACCTCTGATCTGCCCTTCTACCAACAATATGATGGTCCAGGAAAGTTTCTGTTCATTATCGGTCCGAGGTTGTTGATAGTGGAGGATTCAACAACGATAATGCCATTGATGCACTGAGGAGATCATTAGATTCTTTCTTGATAGAGATGGTAGTTGTGTGGCATTTGTATTATTTATACTTTTCGTGTAACAGTCCAAGCTGCATGTTGCCCAGGTACTACTGTACATTGGATAAAACAGTTTCGTTATGTGAGTGGATTGAACCCTGAGACGTGGCAATCTGTTCTGAATCTTGGCAATCCAACTCTAAGTTTGGAAGCCCAACCCTAATTCTTCATTCAGCCTTGGACCTTGGCAATCCAGTCATATGTGCAGGTAATATCACCTTTGAAATTCAGAGAGCTAGATTCAGTTTGTGTTTATCCGTTATTTGTTCGTTTGTCCTCCTGATATTTTATGAGCCTAAAGATTTAAAAAGTTGTTTTAAGGGTTGCTGCATGATTGGTAGTTGAAACCTAACCATAATATCAATGTTGCACCTTGAGGTATTTGGGAAAAAAGGAATTACAAAGTGGATCTTGTACAATCAGGGGATAGCCAACTGCTGTAATGGGAAAATAAAATAGGCTTTTCCTTCTGAATAGGCTAAACAGCCTTCCTTAATGCATCTTTATTTTGATCCCAGCTGGGTATTGCCTTCTGAATTAAGGAAGGAATAAACAGCCCCTTGTAATTTTTAAGAACTGACCTACATTGCATATATGTCAGGTGAAAGGAAGGCTACTTTGATGAAGAGTAGCACCCTATCTTATCTTTCTACATGGTTCACCACAGGATTTGGAATCTAGCTTAGGAAGAAAGGCAGAAGAGGCAGAAAGAGGCAGTAAAGGGTGATCTTACGGAAGAATATTAGATGGAAGTGTAGTGATTGTAACATCGGCAGCGAGGTGGACCTCATAGAATATGAGTTCCCTGATTGGGGCTGTTAATCCAGTCCAATCAGGGAGTGCTGGCTGACAGATATAAACAGGATTGTCAGAGGTTCTGTTCACTCTGTGAGTTAACTCTGACGAAGCTGGATCAGCGTCAAGGATATTCCACATGTGAATAAAGGGTGACTTGGTGATGGGATACAGGCCTTTGTGGAGTTATTTCAGTGGAGATGACAGAAAAGCACATTCCTGAAGAAATTCATTCACAACAGTTGTCTCTGAGTTGGGGTAAGTCTTTCTGGCACCATGCTGTTATTTGGGAAGCTTGACTTGTTTGATCGCGCAGTTGAAGATTGGGCCCAGTATGTGAAAAGAATGTGTTTTTTTTCCAAGCAAATGACATTGAGGCAGATGAAAAGCAATAACTAATTCTCCTGACAGCTTGTGGACTCATAGCTCTTGTGGTTATTCAGAGCCTAACTCTCCCTAAGATACCAGATACTAAAACCATTTTTTTGATTAGAAAGGGCTGCCTGAGAGAGATCCTAGTTAAATACCCAGAAGCTTTTCAGGAAGGTCTAGGGACTATCAAAGGAGCCAAGGCGAGCTTGCACATTGTCCATGATTCTGCAAGGCCCACCCAGTACCATTTGTCTTACGGGAAGAATTAGAGACAGAAATCGGAAGCTGGAAAGCAAAGGAATTATCAAACCAGTCCAGTTTGTGGAATCGGTACTACTGATTGTGAAGTTCGATGGGTCGGTTTGTCTTTGTGGGAATTTTAAACAAACGGTAAAACGATTTTTGCAGCTGGATAAATACCCAATCCTCTGCATAGACGGTTTATACACAAAGCTGGCGGGATTGGCGGGGTTGAGGGGGAGAGTGGGGGGGAACTGCCCTTCATGAAGCTGTACATGAGCAATTGCGTTCTTGCAATTGCAGTTAAATGAGGATTGCCAGAAGTATGCTACAGTTGATACTCATAAGGGTTCGTACCAAGATATGAGACTGCTATTTAAGGTAATCATCAGCTTGTGCAATGTTTCAGCAGATGATAGAGAACATTTTACAAGGTCTACGGTAGGTCGCCATTTACCTTGATGGTATGCTAATAACAGGGAAGACCAATAAGTTCTTAGAGAACTTGGAGACAGTCCTTAGATGTTTTTCCCAGGTGAGGTACATATTTGAAGTGAAAAATGTGTGCTCCAGGCAAACCAAGTATCCTACTTAAGCTACTGAGTCAACAAATCTGGGTTACACCCGTTGGAAGATAATGTGAGAGTGATCAAAGTTCATCCAGCTCCCATGTCTGTACCAGAGATTAATTCTTTCCTTAAATTGATGAATTATTACGGAAAGTTCATGCATAACCTGGCCTCCATCCTGGCACCTTTCCATCAACTCTTAAACGAGTCAGTCTTGGAAATAGCCGAGTAGCCAAGACATAACCTTCATGGAAGTGAAGGAACAGCCATCATCCTCTAAGGTTTGACACACTATGATCCCAAGCGAGATCTAGTCCTGACATGCGATGCCCTATACAGCATCAGGGTAGTATTAGTTCATTGGTGGCCCAATGGAGAGGAGTGCCCAATACCATAGGCATCTAGGACTTTGGCTAATGCAGAACGTAAATGCGCCCAGATAGAGAAGGCAGGTTTGACGGTCATATTTGGAGTCAGGAAGTACCACCTTTACTGATGTAACTTTATAATAATAACAGGCCACAAATTCCTGCTAGGCCGATCTAAAAAGGACAAGGCAATGCCACCCTAGCTTCAGGCCAGTGGAGTTGGGGGGCTCTACTACTAAGTGCATATAGTTACACGTTGGAACATCATCTGGGGGGGCTAAGTAGCAACTGTGGATGGACTGAGCTACCTACTGCTGGCAGATACAACGCCGGTGATACCACCACTGGAAGAGTCCATGATGGATTTAAATTTTCTGGACACACTTCCAGTCACAGCTGACAATATCAGAGTTTGGATGCAGCATGATCCGGTCCTGGCAAAACTGAAGCTGTTGGTGGTTATGGGGGATACAAAGAGCTGTCACAACATGAAATGAAACCTTTCTTGACCCGGAGAGATCAGAACACAGGAGAGGGTGGCATATTATTATGGGGAGCAAGATTGTCCTGAGCAAAGGTCACTGCCAGATCCTGGCTGAACTCCACCAGGGTCATCCAGGGGTTTAAAAAATGAAGATATTGGCGAGAAGTTATGTCTGGTTGTCAAGATTAGATGCTGACTTGGCTGCATTGGTGAGACAGTGCCCAGAGTGTCAATAAGGATAAATGTTGTGACCAGCAGCTTCCCTACATTTGTGAGAATGGCTGGGTAAATCCCGGACTTGGTTACATTTTGACTATGCCGGTCCTTTCATGAGCTCAGTGTTCTTAGTCATTGTAGACACCCACTCAAAATGGTTGGGTGTGCATAGAGTTCATTCATCAAACATGGGAATGATGATAGAAAAACTGTGCATGTTTTATAATACATGGACTGCTGAAAGTGTTGGTCACAGATAATGGGTCATCATTTACCAGCAGGGAATTTGAGTATTTCCTAAAGTCAAATGGTATTCGTCAAAAAAGGACAGCTCCATACTATCCATCTTCCAATGGTCTGGCAGAAAGAGCTGTCCAAACTTTGAAGGCAGGCTTAAAGAAGCAGCCTAAAGCTGCATTAGATACCAAACTATCCTGGTTCCTATTTGATTATAGGAGCACCCCTTATGCAACTACAGGGATAGGTCCAGCAGACTTGCTAATAGGGAGAACACTCTACAATAGGTTAAATCTGACCTTCCTTGTGTGGGAGTGGGGGGCGCAGGGGGAGGCGGTGTCAGGAACATCAGACACAAGACTCCAGTAAGCAAGAGAGACAGTTTACTTCAGGGGACAACATCTGGTGTAGCAACTATGGGATTGGCCCTGCATGGGTAAAAGGCATGGTTGACGTGAGGTCAGGTCCAGTGATATATGAAATTTGAGCAGATGCGATGGTCCTAAACAAGCACATGGACCATATGAAAGCTGCAAACTCGTAAATGGTGTGGGAGCAAAATATTCCTCAACTGCCTTTCCAACTGTTCTGGAGCCCATGGGTTCCCCCTCTCCATCAAGTGCTGAAGATACCTCAGAATCTGACATGGCAGATGTTGCTTCCTCAATGCCTCTTCACCCTGAAGAAGAGAATGAATTTCTTCTGAGATGCTCTGTGCGCAGGAGGCAAGCTACTGTGCATTAAACGCTGAATGCATCAAAGGCAGAGTTGGAGGAACTTCACCTGGTGCTCAAATGCCCCAGGAGGAGTCAGAGGGGGAAGGATGTAGTGATTGCAGCAAAGTCAGCCAGGTGGACAATATAGAATATGAGTTCACTGATTAATCTGGTCCAATCAGGGGGCTTTGGCTAACAGATATAAACAGGAGCGTCAGCTATTCTATTCACTCTGAGAACTAATTCTAAGGAATCTGGATCAGTGTTAATGATTTTTCACATGTAAGGAAAGGGGCCCTTAGTGACAGGATACCGACCTCTGTGGAGTTAATTCAGGAAGAACGTAAATCCTGCGGCTAATGGCATCAAGGGATATGGGAGGAAGGTGGGATTATGTAATTGAGCTTGATGATCAATCATGATCATATTGACTGGTGGAGCAGGCTTGAAGGGTTGAATGGCCCACTCCTGCTCCTATCTTCTGTGTTTCTATATGGTGTATGTAAGTGGAGAGAAGGTAAATGCAAAACATCACTTTCAATTACATACATCTCAGTATGAGTAGGCCTAAGGGACACTAGTAAAAGGCAAAATATTGCTGGGAAATCCTTCACCGCACGGACAGCGATGAACACTTGCAGTTGACTCCCAGAAATCTTGGACTGAGCTAAGAAACAACTGAATGTTACAATAGTAGAGGATAAGGGTGTGCAAGGAAAGGAGAAATGACTTAATGACTCAATCAAAACTGGCAAAATAATTTTAGTTTACAACCACCAGACCCTCATGGCACAGTACAGTGAATTCTATGATTCATCAAGTTGACCTTTCCTACAGTGTCATTCTGAAGTATAAAGATTATGACTGCATGCAGCTCTCCACACTTTGTCTTATCAATAAGCAATGTGACACTTTGGCTTTCTGATGAAATAGAGTCAGAGAAGAGTTTCACAGAATCTTTGAATTAGCTGCAGGTTTTTCTTTCCAATATCTTAGGAAGGTTGTGAGAAGAGTATGGGTCTGAATGGGAGGACAGCCTTAAATGGTCTTAATGGTCTGACAATCTCAATGGATCTGAGGTCCTTAATGTGTCTGATGGTCTTGTTCTTCCTCACATGAGAAGTACAGAGGCTATGACCATATCTTAATACACAAGAGGATCTATGTTCAAATTTCACCATGGTAGCTTGCATGATTTAACTCAATGAATTGCACTGGCATCAATAGGAAAGCTAATTGTGAAAGCAGTTGAGTATACAAACACAATTAATCCATTTTTCTTCACATGAGATTGGTTTCTGTCTACACATGACTTCTCCCTCACAGTGTTTGATAGACTCTTAGTGGCTGAATAATTGCTGCTATTGCTTCAGTGAAAAATGTCTTATGTGTTGACCTCCTGGTTGTCCAGTGACTCCTCAGATACTGAAGCAACCCATGTTCAAATGCAACAAGATCTGGACAACATCCAAGCTGGGGCTGACATGTGGCAAGTAACATTCACCTCACATAAATGCCAGATAATGACCATCCCCAATAACAAACAATCTAACCACCACCCCTTGACGTTCAATAATGTTACCATCACTAAATTCCCCCACTATCAACATTGTTGTGGTTACCATTAATGAGAAATTCAACTGGACTTGTCACATAAACATAGTGGCTACAAGAGCAGATCAAAGGCTAGGAATACAGCAGCAAGTAACCTACCTAGTAATTTCCATAAACCTGTCCACCACCTACAAGGCACAAGTCAGGAGTGTGATGGAATACTTCCCACTTGCCTGGATGGGTGCAGCTGTAACAATATTCAACAAATTTGACACCATTCAGAACAAAGCAGCCCACTTGATTGGCACCACATCCATAAGGATCCACTGCCAACGTTCAGGACACACTGCTGCTATTATCTACAAGATGCACTGCAGAAATTCTCTAAGGATCCTGAGACAGTGCCTTCCAAACCCACAACTACTTCTTTCAAGAAGGACATGGGCAGCAGATAAATGGGGACCACTACTTGCAAGTTCCCCTCCAAGTGACTCCTTCTCTCTCTGCTACTGACCCCTTTATTCCATGAGCTAGAATTTTTCTATCAAGAATGTTCATTGATCATCGAATCCTTACAGTGTGGAAACAGGCCATTCGGCCCAACAAACCCACGCTGCCCCTCCAAAGAGCATCCCACCCTGACTCATTCCCTTACCCCAGCATTTCCCCATGTCTAATCCACATATCCCTGGACACTACGGGCAATTTAGCATGGCCAATCCGCCTACTCTGCACAGCACCCGGTGGAAACACAGGGAGAATGTGCAAACTCCACACAGACAGTCGCCCGAGGGTGGAATTGAACCCGGGGCCCTGGCTCTGTGAGCCACCATGCCATCCATAAGTTATGTGGTACAGTATCAAATGTCTTCTGAATGTCCGTGTACAGCATTCCGTACACATCAACAGCATTGCACTCGTGTATCCTCTCCGGTACCTCTTCAAAAAACTTCTAGAAAGTCAGTTACACATGATTTCCTCTTTAGAAACATTTACTGGCTGTTTCTAATCAACCCGTCTGTTTCTATGTAACCATACTGTTTTCATTAACGTAATGCAACTCCTGAATACTGTGGAAGTGGGGAGATATACTAACGTTGCTTCTGTATTCAAAAGTGATACACCAAGGGGGCACTTTATTGTAAGCATCTCAAAGGCCTCTCCATATAACAAATTACTTTGGGTGTAGTGGCATTTATGCATGGGAGTCATAGTATGAGCAATATGCCACAGACTGAAATAAGAATGACTGAGGTTGTTTAGATCGAGGAAACAGTGTTAGCTGAAGCCTGGAAAAACTCCTTTATTTTTGTTTTAGAAAGTGCTATGTAGAGCTGCTTTTAGATCTTAACTGGAGGGTTTGAATTCCCACTCTTTTACCTGCCAGATGTTTATATTAAATGAGACATTGAGTGTCATGCAGAGACAAAGATTATAAAGTTTTACCCACTTATTTGCTCCCATTAATAGAAAATTGTGATTGTCTGAGATAACAATTCATTTGCAGATGCACAGATTCAAGGATGAAAAGACTTCCTGATCGGGGAGTGGCTGCTATAATCTCCCCACTGAGAATGTGAAGTGCTTTTACAAAGCATTTTTGTCATCAGTGCACCTCCCCCACACACTGAATCAGTGACAGAGAAATTTGAGGAAGAAACCCCTGTCTCCATGTATTTGAAGCTCTGAAATAACTTGAAAACAATCTTGCCCTGTTCCAATTTCTCATTTGTTTGTAACTCTCAAAGAACAGGTCTAGCTCTTGACTTTGTATATTGGTAATATAGGTGATGGCAAGTCGATATTTATTTTATATCGTTTCAATTTCTACTTTCATTATAACTTCACTGAACCATTTATTCTTCAGTGATCATGTGGGGATACAGCTTTGAGGGTGTAATCTGTCCTTCCACACCTAGGGAGAAGTGTAATGCCCCTTGAGTTTGGTAGTGCTGCGACATATAATCAGGTGGAAAGCTGGCTTAAGTAATAACTTTTCTACCAAATCTGTTGTGTCAAATGTCTTTTGAAGATCTGTGTACACCACATCAACAGCATTACACTCATCTATCCCCTCCAGTACCACTTGCCTGGATGGGTGCAGCTCTAGCCACACTCAACAAGCTTAATACCACTCAGAACAAAGCAGCCCACATGACTGGCACCACATCCACAAACACCCACTGCTTTTACTGCCAACACTCGAGACATACTGCTACTCTATACAAGAAGCACTGCAGAAATTCTCCAAAGATCCTTAGACAGCACCTTCCAAACCCACAAATCTCACTATCATTCTGATTCGATCTGTGATTGGAAGACCCATGGACCAGATGGCCCTGCTGCTAATTCCTACCCTTAAATGTGCAATTAATGTCCACCCAAGGACCAGACCCACCATCACTGATATTAACCAAGTGGCAGGGACAGGAAGCTCAGTGTAATGAGAAGGTACCAAACAAATCTGTCTGTGTTTGCTTGTAGGCTCCCTGGGCGGCACTAACGCACTACCTGACTGACGGGCCTGGAATCCAGCTGAGAGATACTCTAGTCCTTGCAGGTGACTGCACCCTCTGCTCCAAGTGACCCACTCCCACCCCCACCCGTGCCATAGTCACTCACCTGTATTGTTGGGTCCAGTGGCAGCCCCAGGCCTGGGGTGTTCTCTGCAGCAGCCTCCTTGATGAGGCTAAGATAAAGCCGCTGGGTTCTGACTGGCAGCTCCCAGTGGGCAGGACCTGCATTCCTGGCGCTCTATTGTAGTGAAGGTTTATGCTGTCCAGTGAAATTCTGAATGGCATTTAATGGGATTCGCTAAAAGAGACAGGCAACACCCCTCTGTCAGCAGTAAATACCACCTCTAGTTCCAAATGTTCCTCATTTTTCTGCGGCCAAGGCAGTAGGCTCAGGAGATTAATCTTTAATTCTGGAAAACTCCAGTACAGTTTGGAACAATTGGTAACCCTACATCATGAGCAAAAGTCCTATTTGAGTTTCTCCTGCCCAGTTCCAGAGGATCGAGGCTGAGGGACTGGCTGATAGACTGGATGAACTCTGCATCCCTACCTTCAACATCTGGCTGATGTATTGGTCATTCCTTGACAGTGCTTAAGGTCAGGATATCATGTCATTCCGTCCATTAAGTTCTTTAAAGACTGTAGGTGAACAGTGCATCTGCAAAGAAATCTGATATAACAAGGTGTAGAGCTGGATGAACACAGCAGGCCAAGCAGCTTCAGAGGTCTTTTCAAGCTTTTTAGCTTGATGTTTGCATTCAGCATCAGCAATGTGATAGAGGCTCTGCTCCTATGATGCTGCTTGGCCTGCTGTGTTCATCCAGCCCTGCGCCTTGTTGTCTTGCATCCTATAAATGTTGTTTCAGTCACGCCTGTTTATCTTGAATAGTTGTTCTTACTTACAAACATCTATTATGCAGTGTTACAGAGTAGCTATCAAGTATTTTTATATCTTCCACTGATACAGGGTTAGCTCAGGAAGGAAGTTCCTGATGATTACGGAATCCAGAACCAGGTGTCACAGTCTAAGGATATGGAGTAGGCCATTTAAGACTGAGAAGTGGAGAAATTTCTTCACGGAGAGAGTGGTGAGCCTGTGGAATGCTCTGTGACAGAAAGGATTGAGGCTGAATTGTGAATGTTTTCAAGAAGAAGATATCTATGGTTCATAGGGCTAAGGGATCAAAGGGTATGGGGAGAAACGGGGAACAAGGTATTGTGGTGGATAATCAGCCATGGTCATAATGAATGGCAAAGCAGGCTTGAAGGGTTGAATGGCCTATTCTAGTTCCTATTTCTCTATGTTCTGTGTTTCTACCACTTTCCCAGTTGTCAATGTACAAGAGATGTAGAGGCTTCCTCTGTATCTATCCCATGTTGAATGTTTGTTAGGAAAGTGTCGAGGAAAATTTACTCTGTGCTTAGAAAAATACATTTTAAATTATACAAATTACTGGGTGAGCCAGAATGGCTGCAAATTTTCCACTTCCCAGTGCTGTGGAAATGAAAGGTGATGTAAGAAAGAACTGAAATTTTTTTCAGTCACAGGTCACTTCAAAATTGAGAAGTGTGGTCTTATTAATGCCCTGTTTAACAGAACCACTAAATAAGAGGAACAAACTGCTCGCAGTGCTGGGGAAAGTATGCTGCAAGCTGCAATGCACCTTAGACCTCACTGAGGGACAGCAAAAGGCAGGCTTGAGAGATACTGAAGGTTTTGAAGACACAGTTTAAGCTCTGTAACAAGAAATAATCACAGTAATTACAGCAAAATGTTCGAGGCCAGAAGGCTGATTGTAAATATTACAGAGGACACCACACAAAAGAAAGGGAAGCATGTCTAATGTAGAGAAGGCAGTGTTCTAACTAAATTGAGTGGAATGAGTTTGCACACAAGTGTTTGGCTGGAAAGAAGGAAAGTAAACCCTGAAGAAGGGTCTAGGCCCGAAACGTCAGCCTTCCTGCTCCTCTGATGCTGCTTGGCCTGTTGTGTTCATCCAGCTCTATACCTTGTTATCCATGTAAACCCATAAATTTGTTTCCTGCAGAAATTTCAGCCAACATATCTTATGAATCATTCTACACAGCCACAAAAGGTTGGCATCAAGTCCAAAGATGATAAATAGTTGTGCCTGTTAGAATGATGACTATAGAAGCAGAGCATCAAACAAACATGGTGTCAGATGGATACCTGTATGCTTCATGCAACATCATGAGCTTCGCAAACTTGTGCAAAGTAACTCAAAGTGATGACCCAAAAATGGAACTCCTAACGGTAAGGATAAGGTTATATGATGGAACAATACACATCTGCTAGTTTGTAGACGTGGAGACACAGTGGAAGAAACCATCACAGACCTTGTTTTGAACCTAATCCAATGGCTAGAGAGAGCTCACCAGATGACCCTGAAGTTGAACAAGATAAAGATGCATTTGAAAATGTGTAAAGTCAAGTACATATGTCATGTACTGAAAGCAAAAGGTCTTCACCCAGATCTTGATAATGTGGTAGCTACAGCACAATGCAGTGATCAGTAGATGTGGCAGCAGTGCAATGAACTATCTAAGTTCTGCCTAATCAGAGTGTGAACCTCCAGACAAGCTCATAGTTAAGGATATGCAGTGGTATTGGGGCACTGAACAGGAAGTAGCTTTCATTCAAATCAACAACTAGTAATGACAATACCAGTGCCTAGGTAATATGATGTCAATGATGAAGTCACCTTGCAATGTGTTGCCAGCACAATGGAACAAGGCAAGTAGACATACAAAGCAGACACAATGATAAGAGCAGCCTACTTGCGAAGAAAGTTGAGAATGCTAAGACAGAATGTAAAATATTCCAGATTCAGGGAAATACCACAGGTTAACGTGCTCTGGAAGCCATTAATCCAGCGAAGACATTGAGTCTGAAAAACAGGCACCTTGCTTGAATCAAACAAACTATTCAGGAAGATGTAACACATCAAGTGCAGGATGTAATGATGAAAGAATGGACTGAATCCATCAAGGAAATCCTTTTTGGCCACAAGAATGTAATGGGCATACATGAACAGACGAAGTGAAAGCCCACGTGATACAAAATAGAATCATTATCCCTCAGGAGAAGAGACCAGTTATTTTGTGAGTGTCTGATAAGTGAAGGTTTATTCCTGAGAGTCAAAATAGAATAGCAACTAGTGGTAAGGTTAATAAAATATACTAAAACATAAGTAAGTATGTATTTAAATAATATCGTTATGTATTTAGTTAGAATGCTTCAAGGATGGCAGGAAGTTGATATCTCACTGCTGCAGCACATGGGAGCTCCTGGATGTTTGTGTGATCCAGGGCAAGCACTTCTGTGGTAAGTATTTGAAGTTCAAGCAGTTTCAGGTCAGGGTTTATGAGCTGGAGGCTGAGCTACAGATATTGTGACACATCAGAGAAAGAGATGTTACCTGGATTCATTGTATCAGGATGCAGCCACACCTCTTAAAATGGAGTCTTCTGATTTGGTCAGTGTTCATGGACAGGAGAATGTGATTGCAAGTAAGGCAGGTAAAGGGATCCAGAGAGCAAGACCTTCAGGATTTGGAATTATCATTTGGCTTGAAGTCCTTCCAGACGGTCTGGATGAGAGTGAGGGTTGCAGTTGGATGAACTAACTGACCATAGCATCACAGTATGAGAAGCCATTCAAGTGGGGAGACCAAAAAGAAATGAAATGAAAGTGGGAGATAGTATAATGAGAGGGCTTGATACAGTTTTCTGCAGTGAGTCCCGATAGCTGTGTTGTATTCCTGGTCCCAGAGTCTGGGGCATCGATTCAAGAGGAACTTGTAGTAGGGGAGGATTCAGTCCTTATTGCCCATGTGGGTACTAATGACATGGGCAGGACAAAGAAAGCTAGGCACCAAATCCAAAAGAAGCAGAACCTTAAAGGTCATAACTTCTGGATTATTACCTTAGCCATGTACAAATTGGCACTTAACAAATTAGATAAGAGGAATAAATATATGGATCAAAGCCTGGTGCAGGAGAAGTGGATTCCAGTGCATGAGTCTCTGGCACAAGTACTGGGGAAAGTGGGATCTTCGCTGGAATTGTGCTGAGGTAGGTGTTTTTGCAAACTGCATAACTGGGCAATTGTCAGGATTTTAAACTAAATAACAGGGCAAGGGATCAAGTTTGGAAGTTGTGGTAAGTCAAAGAGTAGAAACAAGGCAAAAGAGAAAGATATTACGATAACAAATTAAACAGATTGTGACAGGAAAATGAACAGATTGAAGATATGATTGATAAATTTACTAATGACACAAAGACAGATTTTAAAGTAAGTTCTGAAGAGGACATAAAGATACAAAACAAACAGATAGGTTTCATGAGTGGGCAAAGTTTTGGCAAATGGATTATAATGTGGAAAAATGTGAAATTGTCCATTTTTTAATTCACTCATGGAATGTGGGTGTCACTAGCTAGGCCAGCATTTATTGCCTATGCCTAGTTGCCCTTGAGAAAGTGGTGGTGAGCTGCCTTTTTGAACAACTGCAGTTCATGCTCTGCAGGTAGATCCATAATGCCTTTAGAGAGGAAGTTCCAGAATTTTGATCCAGTGACACTGAAGAAACAGCAATATATTTCCAAGGTGAGCAAATTGAAGGGGAATTTGCAGATGGTGATGCTCCCATGTATTGCTGCCTTTGTCCTGCTAGATAGAAGTGGTTAGAGGATTGGAAAATGCAATCTAAGGAACATTGGTGAATTATTGCTGCATATCATGTATATGGTCAACACTGCAGCTATTGAGCATTGACGATGGAGAATGTGGATGTTTGTGGATGTAGTGCCAATCAAATGGGCTGTTTTGTCCTGGATGGTATCAAGCTTCTTGAGTGTTGTTGGAGTTGCATTCATCCAGGCAAGTGGGGAGTATTCCAACACACTCCTGACTTGTGCCTTGTAGATGATGGACAGACTTTGCAGAGTCAGGAGGTGAGCTAGTCTCTGACCTGCTGTTGTAGCCATTGTATTTATATAGCTAGTCCAGTTCAATTTCTGGTCAAAGATAACCCTTAGCGCTTTGATATGGATTCAATTTCTGGTCAATGCCATTGCATATCAAGAGGTGATGGGTAGATTGTTTCTTATTAGAGATGATCATTACCTGACATTTGCATGTTGCTACTGTTACTTGCCATTTTTCAGCCCAAGCATGGATATTGACCAGGTTTTTCTTCATTTAACATAGACTGCTTCAGTGTCTACAGAGTCGTGAATGGCATTGAGCGTTGTGCAATCATCAGCAAACATCCTACTTCTGATGTTTTGATGGAGAGAATGTCTTTGAATCAGCTGAAGATGTTGGGCCTAAGTCACTCCCCTGAGGAACTCCTGCAGAGATGTCCTGGACCCAAGTAGACTGACCTCCAACAACCATAACCTTGTGGCAAATAGGACTCCAACAAGTGGAGAGTTTTCCCCTGATTCCCATTGATTCCAGTTTTGCTAGGGCTCCTTGAATACAGCCTTGATATCAAGGACTGCCACTCTCACCCCACTTCTGGAATTCAGCTCTTTTGTCAATGTTTGAACCAAAGCTGTAATGAGGTCAGGAGCTGAGTGGCCCTGGCAGAACCCAAACTGGGCGTCACTGAGCAGGTTGTTGCTGAGCAGGTGCTGCTTGATAGCACTGTTGGTGACACCTTCCATCACTTTACTGATGATTGAGCGAAGACTGATGGAGTAGTAATTGACTGGGTTTGATTTGTCCTGCTGCTTGTGTACAGGACATACTTAGGTAATTTT
This sequence comes from Rhincodon typus, assembly GCF_021869965.1. Lineage (NCBI taxonomy): Eukaryota > Metazoa > Chordata > Chondrichthyes > Orectolobiformes > Rhincodontidae > Rhincodon > Rhincodon typus. The sequence goes on from NC_063335.1 coordinate 88,531,786, forward strand.
CCACACTGTTGGGTAGATGCCAGTGTTTTAATGGTACTGGAGCAACTTGGCTAGAGGAGCAGCAAGCTCCGGAGAACAAATCTCCAGGACTATTACCAAAATGTTGTCAGGGCCCGTGGCCTTTGCAGTATCCAGTGGCACCATTCATTTTTTGATAAATCATGGGATGAATTGAACTGGCTGAATACTGGCATCTGTGATGCTAGGGGAATCTCTGGAGGAGGCTGAAATGCATCATCCACTTGGCACTTCTGACTGAAGATTGTTTGGAATGCTCTAGCCCTATCGCTTATGCTGGGCTCCCCTATCAATGAGATTGGGGATATTTGTGGAACCTCCTCCTCTAGTGAGTTATTTAATTGTCCATCATGATTCCCAATTGGACATGCTAGGACTGCAGACATTAGATCTGATCCGTTGGTTGTGGAATTGTTTAGCTCTGTCTCTCATTTACTGCTTATGCCATTTAGCTTGCAAGTAGTCCTGTTCAATAGCTTCACCAGGTCGACACCTAGTTTTTTCGGTAGCCTGGTGCTGCTCCTGCACCCTCCGTTGAACCAGGACTAATCCTCTGGTTGGCTGGTAGCGGTTGAGTGAGGGATATACCAGGCCATGAGGTTGCAGAAATGTATTGGAGTGTGATTATGATGATGCTGATGGCCAACAGTGCATCATAGATGCCTATTCTTGAGTTGCTAGATCTGTTCAAAGTCTGTCCCATTTAGTAAGGTAATTGTGCCACACAGCACGATGTAGGGTATTCTCATTGTGCAGGAAGGACTTTGTCTACAAGAACTGTACAGTGGTTACTGTTACCAAAATTGTCAGTGGCAACTGCATCTGCAGCAGGCAGATTGGTGAGGAGAAGGGTGAGTATGTTTTTCCCTCTTATTTGTTCTGTCACTACCTGCTGCAGACCCACTGTAACAGCTGTGTCCTTCAATCATTAGTGGTACTGCTGAGCCCCTCCCGGTAGACATTGAAGTCCCCCAATCCCCCCATCCTGCCCACTCACAGTGCTTCCTTCAAGTTAAGTTCAACATGGAAGAGCACTGATTCATCTGCTGAGGGAGGATATTACATGGTAATCAGCAGGAAGTCTTCTTGCCCTTTGTTTGACCTGATGTCATGAAACTTCATGGCATCCAGCGCTAAAGTTGAGAATACCCAGAGTAGCTCCTCCTGACTCTATACTATTGTGCCACCATGTCTACTGAATCTGGCCTGTTGGTGGGGCAGGATAGACCAGGTTTTGTAATGTCTGCAACAACGCCTCTCAAGTGTCATTTTGTGAGTCTATGTCAGGATTTTCCTTAACTAGCCTGACACAGTTCTCCTGATTTTGGGAGCCCACAGATGTTAGTAAGGAGCACTTTGCAGCTGTTCTTTCTGGTGCCCTTGTCTGTCTGGTTTAAATTGTTTTCTGAGGCTTTTTAGCTGTTGAGTGACTTGCTGGGCCATTTCAGAAGGCAGTTAAGGCTGACTTATAATGCTATGGTCTGGAGTCATACTTAGGCTAGATTTCCTTCCCTAAGTGATATTAGTTTTCTGGTTTTGTCAATGATCATTTCATGGCCATCATTACAGTTTTAATTTCAGAGATTTCTTTTAGATGTTGAATTCAGGGTTCATGGGGGGTTTGAAACCTGGGTATCTGAATTACTAGTCTAGCGATAACACCATTATGTCATTGCCTCCCCATTTTGGCTGGATGAATTTTTCAAAGCCTATTATTTAAATGGTGAGAGTTTAAGAGGGCAGTTAAGAGTCGACCACATTGCTGTGGCTTTGGAGTTACATGTTGATCAGAGAAGGCATGGTAAACTGGATGGGCTTTTGCAACAATCAGCAATGGTCACTGTTACATAGCTGGTTGTGTTTTTATTGAATTCAAAATTCATATCTGTCATGGTGAGATTCAAACCCAAGGTCCCAGAACATTAACCTGATAGTTGGGGGTTTCGGACTACTAGCTTAGTGACTTCACTATTACTCCATCCCTTTGGTGGGTGTGTCCCTTGTAACCTGCATTAAATTCTACTCGTCTCTCTCTGATGAACCGAAGATTAAAAACTCATTTTATGAACAATGGTTTTAATGAAAGACAAAAGAAATTTCTCACAGTGGCAACACTATGTGAATTGTAATTGTGTACTGAGGAGTCAGAAAAATCAACATAATTCACAGGTGAAATGTTATATTTGTCCTTTGCAGTAATTTGTATGAATGTAATACATTAAAAGAAACATTCTCCCTTGTTTTTTTCAGCAAATACAGGCCTCAGCTGGAACAGCACAATGATAATTTCTCTCTCTCCACCATTGCTGAGGGCTCCCAAGCAAATGTAAGAAAGTTATGCATCATTTCATCTCATGTTTTACCCCATGATCATGCATTGGTTTTCTATGATATCATTATATGTCAGTTAATCATTTTGTGTATATATTTTCTAAATATCTCTCATCCCACAGTGAAAAGCAAAGTCTACCTGCCATTTAGGGCAGTTCTGATCTTACAATAGAAAAATGGCTCTCTCCAATCCCCTTCGGAAATTTAAGGATTTTGAAAAAAAAAAACTGGTTAAAGTTAGGGGAAACTTTCTGTGCTGAACAGTAATCGAATTCTAGGATAAGTGATCATGGGCGGTGGAAATAGATCCAAGGTGGTGTATTCAAGGAAGGCGTTTTCAGAGGTTGCTCTTCTCGTCTGACTTTACTTCAGTGACAGAGTGGTGAAAATGCAGAATCTGCTGACTCGTGGAGCTTTATTTTTCTTCTTGGGATGTATGTATACTAGCCAGGAATTGCTCAACCATTTGAGAATCAATCATTTTTATGTGTGACTTATTTAACATTTTGCTGGACTGAGTAGCAAAAGCTAGTTTCCTTCCCTGCAGGGCAAGAGTGAAACTCATTGGATTTTTATGAAAATCTTACTGAACTAGGTCGTTCGGCCCATCAGGACTGCACCAGCTCTTGGTGGAACTATCCAATAATTCCCATTATCTGCACTTTACTCATAATCCAAAAGTGGCTCCTTTTCAAAGATATATTCAAATCTCCTTTGCAAGTTACAACTGAATCTGCTTCCTCCACCTTTGGTAAGATTGGTTGTGCAATGGAGCAGATCTTGAAGAATGTCCTATTTTGAACATTTAATTGCATGTCAAGGCTCTTTCAGGCCACTGGCATAAATTTCTTGTCACAAACATAAGTATGCTGCCAAAGAACTCTGCACATGGTCTCCTACTTTATCCTACTTTGTACCATTTCTATCCTCAGCTGGCTGCAGGTTGATCCATTTTAGGAAATCACTGCTCCAGGGATATAGAAAGTGTACCTGTGCAGTACCAAGGGGATAAAAGTTGGTTCATTTACTACCAAATTTTGACCCAATAAAACTATTGTAGAACAGGAAATTGTAGGTCGACCAGTATTTAAAAATTTGTTCATGGGATGTGTGTAACACTGGGTAACATTTTTTGTCCATCCTAATAGCCCTTGAGAAGATGATGGTGAGCTGTCTTCCTGACCTGCTGCAGTCTAATTGCAGTAGGTAGACCCACAATGATGTTGGGAAGGGAGTGCTGAGAAACATCCACTGTGATTCACAATTAATCATTGATGCTTAATTTATTAAGTAACCTATTAATGCCTTAACTATACTGGATTATGGTACCTAGTTGTTCTCAGGCAGTCTCTTTGGATGATTTGCTTCTGCTCCAGTTCACTGGATTTTGAGATGGCTGATAAGTCTAATGCACAATCTGTAGTCTCTGCCAAATATGAAGCAGGTGGTGCTTGTTGGGCAGATAAAGAGTTTGGTAGTTGTGCACTCTACCAATAATGCCTCGACTTTGCCTCTGCAAGCTCCTGACCTCATTTACCCTCTCCATTTTAGCTGGCCTGAACTTCCATGAGTCTGCAGGGATATTTGATCTCTTCAGGGATGCTTTGAGAGCATGCCAAAAGTGATTCCGCTGTTCTCCTGGGAGTCTCCTGCAGCAATCAAGTTCCAAGTTGAGCGGTTACTTCAGGAGTCTTGTATCACACATGTGAACAACATGTCCCACTCAGCTTTGAGTGTTATAGCACTTTGATGCTGACCAGGTTGCCTTGGTAGAAGATGCTACTGTTGAACTGCCTTTCTTGACACTAGATCTTGTGAAGGCACTGCTGGCAGCACTGCTTTGAAGTGCTACTGTAGCTTGTTCTGAAGTACATAGCAGCACAGTATGCCCTGTTAAACCATCAGCTCAATCTAGCAGTGATGCTAAAGATCTAACAGCCCTAGTCAGGAGTTCAAATCTTGTCATAAAAGTTATTGAATTGAATACATCTTATAATTTTTGGGCTTACGCCAATAAAAAAGAGACTGAAAAGTTCTATATTATAGTAAAAATCCAATGGTTGAATCTATTCTTCTCAGCCGGGAACTTGCATCACTTACTTACATGTGATTCCAATTCTACAAGTTGTGTTGATTTTTAATGTCCTCAGGGTCATGAGTAGTGAAAAATAAATGTTGTCTTGCCAGTGTTACACTCATGCTGAGGATAATTTATGAATGTACCATCTGGTTTGATAATGAATTATAGAGTCAAAAATGTCTTAGATACAAATGCCTGATCTATATTAAATGAATGAATCCCTACTTGGGTAATGGGGTCATGTTGAAATTTGTTCATTACCCAGAGAAGGGAACATATTTTTTCCAAGTTACTTGCTTATGATCTGTGACCATAACCATCCTTCCCACCTAAAAGCACAATTGTTTCTGTTGTTTGAGAATTAAATCAAATTTGACTCCCTCCATGATTGAATGGTCTGTCACCACTCAAAAGCTTAATGGTGAATTAAGACACAGGGCAGCCCAGGAAGAATCAGAGAGTTAAGAAAAAAAGGAAAAAAATCCTAGTCAGCTAAAATACATGTTTCTGAATTTAATGAACAAATGTCATCTTTTACTGGAGTGTAGAAGGTGCCATGTGTACAATGTGTATCTGTGTAGAATGTACACAGAATGTACCATCTTGGCTCAAACAGGTGAAATCACTTAATGTGCTGACGTTTCCTGCTCCTCTGATGCTGCTTGGCCTGCTGTGTTCATCCAGTTCTGCACCTTGTTATCTCAGATTCTTCAGCATCTGCAGTTCCTACTATCTCTGAAATGACTTAATGTGTTTGTCCTTCTCTATCGCAAGAGAATACTCATCGAATGCTAAATATTTCTAAACTTGCAGTAAATTCAAAATAAGTAAAGTAAATACAAATAAGGTGAAAAGGGGCATTGCCTTTCACTTTTCTTGAGGAATAGATAGTAACTTGTGCTTGCTCAAAAGACTGAAGTTCAAGGAACAGATTGGCTGATGCTAAAGTCCAGAAATATCTAAGCTTGTTCTTCCACCGTGTACAAAAACAATGCAATAGCTCCTTTCTCATTCATTCCTTTTGTTTAAAATCACAATGTACTAAAACACTTCCCATGGAAAAGAGACCCTTTCCATCCAGGCCAATTGTTCTGGGAGAGGCAGGTGGTGTACTGATATTGTCACTGGACGGGGTCTATATGAAACCTCAATTAAATTAAGATCTGGAATTTAAAAACATCCTATCTAATGGTGGTAATGTAACCACTGTTGATTGTTGTAAAACTCATCTTATTCACTAATGTTTTTGCCATCTTACCTGGTCTGGTCTATAAATGACTCCAGACCCACAGCAATGCAGTTGACTCTTCACTGCCCTCTGAGCAATGAGAGATGGGCAATAAATTCTGGACTAGCCCATGATATCCATTTCTCATGAATGAGTAAAATAAATAATTCCTAAGGAACAAATCTGAATCACTTCATTCCCATTGCTTAGAAATCCAATAGGACTAAACCCTCACATCAAATTTATTTATATATAACTCTAATGGAGCAAGCCCTGCTATAATAACCCCCATTGCTTGGATACACAATGGACCAAACCTCATCCTACCTACTCACATTATCTAGATTCCAAATGGAACAAACTCTGCCCCATTTGCATTTGTCTCCATTTCAAATGGTACACCCTCCATCCCAAAGCCATCCATTGAATGAAATTGTATTGAATAACCTCTTCCAATTTAGTTTCATTACATGAAATTCCAATGTGTAGACTACATCCCATTGAGTTTTGATGTATGACCTTCCCTTTCCCACCTTACAGAATGTAAAGTCCCTTCTAAAGTGAAAGATGCACTTATCACAGCTTGATCATATTGCTTTCAGCTAAGGCAACCCAACTGAGTAGTGGTATCACAGAGACATCACATTCCGATGTGACTGTCCCACTTTATCTTCATGTCAGAGTTTCAATCCTGAATTGTAAAGATTGGGAATCTGTTGGGGATAGGATTCTTATGTTTATTCTTGCTGGTTTTTTTGTCTGATTATCCTGCAGCTTTTAAAATGTAGAACTTCATTCTGAAAAGGAATTTTCTACATGTGGCAACATTTGAAGTGAAGGGAGAGAGGATCTTGGTGAAATTGCAATCACTAGCGAGTGGTACTGAGCAAATTAATGGATATGCAGGCTGACAAGTCTTCAGGTCCTGGTAGACTTCAACTCATGGTCTTATCAAAGGTGACTAGTGAGGAAGTAGCTGCATTAGTGTCAATTCTGCAAAATACACCTGATTCTGGAATGAGCCCATCAGGTTGGAAAGTAGCAGAAGGGAGGCAGAAAACAAAAAACTATAAACCAGTTAGTTTGATAGCTATCATAAGATAGTTATAAAGCCATACAACATGGAAACAGACCCTTCAGCCTAACTCATCCACGCCGTCCAGACAAACCAATCTGATCTAGTCCTATTTGCCAGCATTTGGCCCATATCCCTCTAAACACATGCTATTCATATATCCAACCAGATGTCTTTTAAATGTTGAAGTTTTACCAACCTCCACCACTTCCTCTAGTAGCACATTACATACACACACCACCCACAGCACAAAAAAAAATTACTACTCTTTTGTGGGATGCGGACGTCGCTGGCTGGCCAGCATTTTCTTGCCCATCCCTAATTGCCTTTGTGAAGGTGGTGGTGAGCTGCCTTCTTGAACCGCTGTAGTCCTCCTGCTGTGGGTTGACCCACAATGCCATTAGCAATGAAATTCCAGGATTGTGACCCAGCGACAGTGAAGGAACGGCAATATATTTCCAAGACAGGATGGTGAGTGACTTGGAGGGGAACTTGGAAGTGTTGGTGTTCCCATATATCTGCTGCCCTTGTCCTTCTAGGTGGAAGGGGTCGTGGGTTTGGAAGGTGCTGTCTGAGGATCTTTGGTGAATTTCTGCAGTGCATCTTGTAGATAGTACACACTGCTGCTACTGAGCGTCCATTGTGGTGGCAGTGGATGCTTGTGGATGTCGTGTCATTCAAGCGGGCTGCTTTATCCTGGATGGTGTCAAGCTTCTTGAGTGTTGTTGGAGCTGCACCCATCCAGGTAAGTGGGGAGTATTCCATCACACTCCTGACTTGTACCTTGTAGATGGTGGACAGGCTTTGGGGAGTTAGGAGGTGAGTTACTTGCCGTAGTATTCGTAGTCGTTGGAATTGACCATTAAAGGGGTTAAAGCTAGGCATTTAGAAAGTACCAAGATAATCAGGAAGATTCAGTATGGTTTTCAGCCCAATTTAGTGAATTTCTTTGATGGAGTAACATGCACTATGAATAGTGGAGCCTGTAGATGTACTGTACTTAGATGTCCAGAAGGCATTTATCAAATTGCCATGTGAAATGTTATTGAACAAAATAGAAATTCATAGTGCAGGGGTAACATATTAGCATGGATAGAAGATTGGCTGGCTGGCAGAAAATAGAGAATAAGAATAAATGAGTCTTTTTTTTCTGAAAGACGGAATATGATAAGTGAAGTCATGCAGGGAGTATGGGGCCTCAACTTTTAAAATCTTTATCAATTACATATCTGAAGGGATCAAAGGCATGGTAGATAAATTTGCAGATGCCATAAAAATAGATAGGAAAGTATGTGGTGAAGATTGCAGATGGATATAGATTGGTTGAGTGAGTGGGCAAAATCTGACAAATAATATATAATATGGAAAACATAAAGTTATTCAGTTTTACAGGTTTGAATGAAAAAGCAGACTATTACTTAATTGGAGAATGACTGCAGAGGATCAAGGTGTTCTGGTGCATATCACCGAAGGTCAGTTTGCAAGTACACTAAGTAATTAAGAAGAGAATGGAATGCTATCCTTAATTACAAGAGGAACTGAACATAAAAGTGAGGATGTTATGGTTCTGTTACACAGGGCATGAGTAAGACCACATCTTTAATATTTTGTTTGGTTTTGATTTCCTTCTTTAAGGAAGGATGTAAATGCATTAGAGGCGATTCAAAGGAGGTTAAGTAGATTTATGCCTGGAGTGAGAAGGTCAGCTTCAGAGGAGGAATATTTATCAGACCAGCATTGTTTCCACTGGAATTTAGAAGAATGAGGTGTGACTTGATTTGAACATTATTAGATTCTGAACTGTTCTGACAAGTTCACATGGAAATGATGTTTCCTCTTGTGGGAGTGTTCAGACCTAGGGTCTGAGCGGGGGAGGATGGGGGGGCAGGGTCATTGAATAATTTTAAGCAAATGGTCAATAGATCCTTGTTACACTGTGGAAGCAAACATCAAGGCTAGATATGAAGGTGAAATTTGATCTACAGCCCTCAGTGGTAAAGAATTCCATAGTAAATTCTATAGTAAACCCTCCAAGAGAATAAATTCCTCCTGATCGCTGTCTTAAATTTGTTACCCCTTTAAAATGATGCTGGCTGAACCTAAACAATTCTACAGTTGGGAAAAACCTCTCCTCATCTACCTTGTTAAGCCTCCTAAGAATCTTGTACACTTCAATAAGATCTCCTCTCATTCTTTTAAATTCCAATGAGTACAAGACCGGTCTACTCAATCTCTCCTCAATCCCTCTGAACCCAGTATCAGCCAAGTGAACCTTCTCTTGACTGCCTCCAATGCCAGTATATTTTTCCTTGTATAGAGTGATGAAAACCATTCACAATATTCCAGTTGCAGCATTGTATAGTTCTAGCAAGACTTTCCAATTTTTGTACTCCATTCCCTTTGAAATAAAGGTCAACATTCCATTTGCACTCCTATCACCTGTTGATCTTAGATACTCACTTTTTGTGATTTTTGCACAAGGACATGTATATGTCCCAAATTTCTCCGTGTTGCAGCTTTCTGCAATCATCCTCATTTAAGTAATGCTCAGCTCCTCTATTCTTCCTGCCAAAGTGCATTACCGCATGTTTTCACACATTATATTCCACCTGCTAAGTTTTTGCATACTCACGTAACCAGTCTGTACCAAGAAAAACTGAAAGAACTGCAGATGTTGTAAGTCAGATACAAAACCAGAAATTGCCAGAAAAGCTCAGCAGGTCTGGCAACATCTGTGGAGAGAAATCAGAGTTAACATTTCAGGTTGAGTGACCATTCCTCAAAACTGATGGTAGCTAGGAAAATGTCACTTTATATGCAGAAGATAGGGTGGGGGGAGGGAATGAGGAGTAAACAATATGTGGGACAGACTAAGGAGTAGATAATGATCTGGCTGGGAGGGTGAATAGCTGTTAATGGGGACTGTTAGTGGCTAACAACAGGTTGTGAAACATAGCAGATTCTGTGATAACAAGGCCTGGTGTGTGGAGGTTGGGATAAGGAAATGGGAGAGCTCAAGTCCTGATGTTATTGAACTTGATGTTGAGTTCAGAAGGCTGCAGGGTCCCCAAGTGGTAAATGACGTGCTGTTCTTCCAGCTTGTGCTGAGCTTTGCTGGAGCACTGCATTAAAACCTGAGACAGAGATGTTGGCCAAGGAACAGGGTGGTGTGTTGAGGTGGCAGGCAACTGGAAGCTCAGGATCTTTTTTTGCAGTAACCAGGCCTTGTTATGAGGAAGGGTCACCGGACCTGAAACGTTAACTGATTTTTTCTTCACAGGTGCTGCCAGACCTGCTGAGCTTTTCCAGCAACTTCTGTTTTTGTTCCTGATCTACAGCATCCGTAGTTCTTTCGGTTTTTACTTGTTATCACATAGTTTGCAATTATACACAACCCATTGTTAGCCACTAGCAGTCCCGATTAATGGCTAATCATCCTCCTAGTCAGATTGTTATCCACTCCTTTGTGTGTCCAACTGTTCTTTTCTCTGTTTGGGCTCTATCCCACATATTGATTACTCCTTACCCCCTCCCTTCTCCCTAACTTCTGCATATAAACACACATTTTCCTAGCTGCTGCCAGTTCCGAGGAAGGGTCACGCAACCTGAAATTCCGATTTCTCTCCACAGATGCTGCCATACCCACGGAGCTTTTCCAGCAGTTTCAGTTTTGATTTCCGTCTAAATCAATGTTCCCTCTAAGCTGCACGACTCTAAATTTCTATCCATGGCAATCGGTGTCGGCACACTATTTTTGACATTGACTTCCAATTCCAAAAGACTCTACTGTACGTCGGCTACAGAGGCCTATGCAGTCAGCAAGAAAGTTCATAGAATCCCTACAGTGTGGAAACAGGCTATTCGGCCCAACATGTCCACACCGCCCCTCTGAAGAGCATGCCACCCAGACCCATTCCCCTAATTTCCCTGTAACCCAGCATTTCCCATGTCTGATCCACCTAATTTACACTATGCCCTGGACACTATGGTCAATTTAATATGGCCAATCCACCTAACCTGCACATCTTTGGACTGTGGGTGGAAACTGTAGCATCCAAACGAAACCCATGCAGACACAGGGAGAATGTGCAAACTCCACACAGACAGTCGCCCGAGGGTAAAATTGAACCCGGGTGCTGTGAGGCAGCAGAGCTAACCACTGAGCCACCAGACACTGGACTATTTCCCTCTATAGACTCTTTATGTCATCCTCACTACTTGCTTTCCTGCATTTTTTTTGTCATTCATAAAATTGGTTATAGTAAATTCACTTTCCTCATCGAAGTTATTATATAAAGGCAGTCCCTGGGTTGCAAACAGGTTCCACACGCAAGTTGATTTGTACACGAATCAGAGATAGTAGGAACTGCAGATGCTGGAGAATCCGAGACAACAAGGTGCAGGGCTGGATGAACACAGCAGGCCAAGCAGCATCATAGGAGCAGAGAGGCTAGTCTTTCTGGCACCATGCTGTTATTTGGGAAGCTTGACTTGTTTGATTCCGCAGTTGAAGATTGGGCCCAGTATGTGAAAAGAATGTGCAGGGCTGGATGAACACAGCAGGCCAAGCAGCATCATAGGAGCAGAGAGGCTAAGGATGCCTAGCCTGAAGAAGTTACCCTCCTCCCTCCGGACAAGCCTCTCTGCTCCTATGATGCTGCTTGGCCTGCTGTGTTCATCCAGCCCTGCACCTTGTTGTCTTGATTTGTACACAAGTTGGAACACAGTGCAGGACAGTATAAAGCCATTTGTAAGTACAAGAAATGTTCATATGTTGGGTCTTTAAAATTATATTCCTGTATGCAATTGCATTCCCACGTACGAGCGTTCGTAAGTCAGACATTCGGAAATTGGGGGCTCCTGTACGTTGTAAATAATTGTGGCCCAGCACTGATCTCTTTGGCACTCTGCTAGTTACAAGTTGCTATTCTGAAAATGCTCCTCTTATCCTAACTCTCTACCTTCTATTAGTTACTCAAAATCCTCTATCGATGCTAATAAACTAACCTCAACACCATAGGCAATGCTTCCCGCTTTGTTGTGGTTTTTCAGCAGAGGGAGAAGTTCTTGTTTCTGCCTCCCCCCCACCCCCTCCAAAACTCATCTCTACCATTGACCATGCACTAACCTGGTGCAATCAGATGCCCAGTAGATTTGTCGGTCAATGTCTTCTGAATGAGGAGTGGAGCTTCCACCTTCAACCAATTAACTCTTTCTACAGGATGTGGTAATATCATGGTAATGTCACAAGACTGGTAATCCACAGGCACAAGCCAATGCACTGGGGACATAGCAGCTGGTGGGATTTACATACAATTCATACACCTGGAATTGAATTCTAGTCTAACATAGATCAAACCCATTATTTATTTTTACTGTTAAAAACCCATCTGTTTCTCTAATTCCCTTTAGGGAAGGAAATCTGTCACCCTTTGCTGGTCTACATGTGACTCCAGACCTGCATTGATATAGTTGACTCTTTTTTTAACAACATGATTGACTTTTAACTGGTCTCTCAAACAGCTTGGAAAGTCACTCAGTTGTACCAAATTGTGAAAAGGCGCAAAACCAGGTGGGCCATTTGGTATTAATTCCTGCACTGCAAATGACAATAGCAAACCCATCTCAGACTGACCCTGTAAACTCCTCTTCACTAATACCTGTGATCCTGTGGAGATGATTTTAAGTGAAATGGCACACTGATGCTTTTGAAATAATTTACATCGTTGAATCATGTACTTGGAAATTATGTTACCATTAGAAATTCTGTGATGATGAAAAGTTAGGTATGCTTTTACGGAGAGTTTAAAGGAAAACTAATAGTCGAGTTGTGAGACCAGAGAGTGTGAGAGTAAAATTGCAGGGAGCATATAAGTTATAATGAAACTTTCTATAGGTTTATGTAAAGAAAAAGATTAGTAACTACAAATATGGATCCCTTACAGTCAGAAATAGGAGAATTTATACTGGTGAACAACGAGATAGCAGATCAATTATATACATACTTTAGTTATGTGTTCACAAAGAAAGACACAATTAACATTCAAAAGAATTGGGGCAACTCAGTTTAAATAGGAAGGAGGAAGAGATATCAATGTAATACAATTGGTATAAGTCAGGAAATGCTACTTGAGAACCTAACAGGATTTAAGGCATATATATCCCCAAGACTTGATAACCTTCATGGCCCTAGATATGGAAGAGGTCTAATCCAAAATTCCAGAGACTCTAGAACAGTTCCTACAAATTGAAGGGTAGCTAATGTAACCCAATTATTTAAGAAGGAAGGCACAGAGAAAACAATGAATTACGGACCAGTTATCTTGACATTGGTATTGCTAGAGTCCATTGTAAAAGCTGTGATAGCAGAGCATTTGGAAGATGGTGACAGGATCAGACAAAGTCAATTTAGATTTATGTAGATGAAGTCATGTTTGACAAATTTGCTAGAATGTTTTGTGGATATAATTAATAGAGTGGGTAAGGGGGAGCCATGGATGTTGCTTAATTAAATTTTCAGTAAACTTTCGATAAAGTCCTGTGCAAGAGATTAGCGTGTAAAACTAAAACACATGGGATTGGAGGTCATTCGTTACGCACTAGTTGGCAGACAGGAAATAAAAAACAGGAATAAACAGATCTTTTTCCAAGTGGCAGGCAGTAGCTAGTGAGGTTCTGCAGGGAGCAGTGCTTAGACCCCAGTTGTTCACAATTGTGGTGCAGTTTGATTAGAAAAATAGGTCAACATGAAAAAAAAATAATATCAGTGGCTTAGATGAGGAAAGTATGTTTCAGTCTCCAGTCAACTATATCAATGAAGATGACACAAAGCTGGCGAGAGATTATGCTGTCAGGACGATGCTGACAAGCTTCAGTGTGATTTGGACAAGTTGAGCAAAAGAGCAAATACAAGATAGATGCAGTATAATGGGGGTAAATGTGAAGCTACCCTCTTTGGTAGCAAAAGCAGGCAGACAGATTACAATCTGAATGTGTATAGATTGGGTGTGGTAATGTTCAACAAAACTTGGTATCCTTGCAAACCGAGACAACAAGGTGCAGAGCTGGATGAACACAGCAGGCCAAGCAGCATCATAGGAGC
>NC_063335.1:88546019-88558717 GCF_021869965.1 Rhincodon typus
CTCCAGCATCTGCAGTTCCCACTATCTCTGATCCTTGGAAACCAGTTGCCAAAAGTAAACATGCAGGTGCAGCAGGCAGTGACGAAGGCAAATGGTATGCTGGCCTTCATAGCGAGAGTGTTTGAGTACAGGAGGAGAAATGTCTTGCTGCAATTGTACAGGATCACACCTGGAGTATTGTGTGCAGTCTTGATCTCATTATCTGAGGAAGGATCATAGAATCATAGAGGCATCAAGTACAGAACAGGCCTTTCAGCCCATTGAGTCTATTCCATCAAAATTACACTAAATCTGCTCTACTCCCACCTTCCAGCACATGATCCATTGTCCTGAGTCTTATGACATTGCAAGTAGTCATCCGAGTACTTTTCAAAGGTTATGAGGCTTTCCACCTCTACTACTCTCCCAGCTGCCCATCACCCTCTGGGTGAAAAAAATTTTCATCAAATTCTCCCTAAACCTCGTGACTTTCATTTTAAAAGTGTGTCTCCTTGTTATTTATTCTCCAACTAAGGGAATCAACTGTGTTCTATCCACCCTGTCCATGCCCCTCATAATCTTAGACATCTCAATCAGTTCCTTCTCAACCTGTTTTGGCTATTGAGGAAGTGCAAAGAATGCTTACCAGATTGATTCCTTGGATGTTGAGAGGGGTGAAGAGACTGGATCAGTTATAAGTATATTCACTGGAAGTTTAAAAGAATGATGAGGAATTTCATAAAATTCTATTGGGTTTAAACAGGGTAGGTGCACAATGGATGTATTTGATGACCAGGGAGTCCAAAACCAAGAGTCACAGTCTAAGGAAAAGGAGTAGTACATTTAAGGCAGAGAAAACGATAAATTTCTTCACCCAGAGAGTGGTGAGCCTGTGAAATTTGCTGCCACAGAAAGTGATCAAGGTCAAAACATTGGCAACTTTCAAAGAGTATGGGGAGAAAGTGGGAACAGGGTACTGAGTTGGATGGTCAGCCATGATTATATTGAATGGCAGAGCTGGTTTGAAGGACTGAATGGCCAAATCCTGCTCCTATATTCTATGTTTCTATAAAACATTATAAGGAATAGGTAGGGAAAATAGATTCAAACAGGGACCAGATGAAGAGCCAGCAATGGAATGATGGGTGCTTAATTTTGGCAGTGCTATGAACTGACATGAAAGCTTTCCCTAAATTCTTTGGCCTGAAGAAAGTTTTTTTTCAGTGAGTTGCTCAATGTTATTTGAAACATTTGTCAATGATGTTTCTACAGAGGGGAGATAACATTGTCAGCAATGATATCATCACAGAGGCCATACACTGTTGGTCACCCTACATTCAATAAAACGTCATTAATGTGCAACTGGAAAAGCTAAGGTCCCAATACTAAATTTAGATATAACTGCTCTCTATTTTTAAATACCTTCTAGAAGTCCATGTACACCATATAAACAGCATCACCCACATCAATCCTCTCTGTAACTTAGAACTCCAGCAGTTCAGTTGAGGATGATTTTTCCTTACAAAGCCAATGCTAGATTGTCTTAATTAATCAATTGCAATTGGCTGTAATATTATTTTGACCTGTGTGTAAATCTGTTGGATTCCCTTAAAAAACTGTTTATCTTCCATCCTGGATTATAAATGTCCCAATTGTGCTGTGATTGGCAGGAGATGTTTTTCAATGTTAAACATGATCTGAGGGACAGCTATGTTTGTGCATCATTTCCAGAATCAACACATTTAATTCTTTCCTTTTTTTCTTCTTCTCTGTATGTCTCTGTGTGTGTTTGGATGTATTTATGTCCATATGCCTGTGAGTCTATGTTAGTTGTGGCATCTGTATGTTTGTGTTTGTTTATGTGTTTGTCTGTGTCTGTGTGTTTGTGTGTGTGTGTGTGTGTGTGTGTGTGTGCACGCATGTGTGTGTGTGTACGTGTGTTTGTGTGTGTGTGTGTGTACATGTGTGTGTGTGTACGTGTGTTTGTGTGTGTGTATGTATGTGTGTGTATGTGTATGTGTATGTGTGTATGTATGTGTGTGTATGTGTGCGTGTGTGTGTGTACGTGTGTGTACATGTGTGTGTGTATGTGTGTTTGTGTGTGTCTGTGCGCGAGCATGCCTGTATTTCTATGTCCATATATGGCCATCGGTATGTGTGTGTATGTTTTTCTGTGTTTGTGCGTGTTTTTGCATCTGTGTATGTAAATCTGTATGTTTGTGTGTCGATATCTGTGTGGGCATCTATGTGTTTGTGTATGACTGTCTGTTTGTCAGTGTCTGTGTATAGACATTTGTATGTGCATGTGTCTGTGTTTTTATGTGTACGTTTGTGCCTGTGTGTTTGCCTATGTGTCTATGTCTGTGTATGCATGTGTGTTTATGAGTCTATATGTATGCCTGTGTAACTATGTCCATGTGTGATTTTTGTTCTGCAAAATTTCTATCTCCAGGACGATGTGAACGGACAGAATAAAACTCAAGATTCATTAAAACCTTGCCCAAAAGATGGAGAGTCACTCAATGTGCAAAACAACTGGACACCAAAACATGACAACAAGGAAAGTGCTAGTGCAGAGGTAAACTCGCTACAGAACAACATGATGTAAAACAATTGCAACAGAAATGTCCATTTTTTAAAAAAGTTACAGTTTTTCCCCTGCCTTATGAAACGCTTAGCATGCTTTGATGTATTTTATATAAATATATATATGAAAAGAGAAATAATTACAAGAAATCCTTTGTTATTTGTTTGACAAAAAAGATAGAAAATAGTGAAAAAAATTTTCCTGTCCTCAACTTGAATTGTGACCCCAGCAACCTTGCTTTGATTGACCATTTATTGCAGTCTGATGGTGTGATATACGTTTGCTGCTGAGTTTTGTACTTAGCCGCCCCTGGCTATATTTTTCTCTCTCTTGTGGATTTTTTGTTTCGATCTGAAAATTGGAAAATGAAAATGTACTGAAATAAATCTTTTTAAATTTATTGATAGCATGTGTGGATGTGTTCATTTCTCTTCCCTCTCTCTATGGCTGGGAACTTAGCATAAGGTTTACATCCCTCACTTTTACCCAGCGAATACAAATGTAACATTGCGAAAACAAATCGCAAGAAGGCATACAGTACAGGGTCAATACAGTGTGGGGCTGGAGGACCACAGCAGACCAGGCAGCATCAGACGAGCAGGAAAGTTGACGCTTCAGGTTGGGAACCTTCCTTCCTCCTCTGATGCTGCCTGGCCTGCTGTGTTCCTCCAGCTCCACACTGTATTGTCTCTGATTCCAGCATCTGTAGTTCTTACTATCTCATACAGTACAGGGTTCTGATTTAACATCTCATCCAAAGGATGGCTGCTCTGACAGTGCCGCATTGTCATCTCTCTTCAGCAACGTGGACTCTTCTCAGTATCTTTGCCATGATTATGGCTTTGCATCCTGCTGGTGTTTGCCTGCCATTGTTCAGTCAGGCGTGGATGGAGTATAGCATTTCATGTATTCAGGCAGTAGGCTAACCTGAAGCAGGATTTCTCTGCTAATTGTAGAGAAGCTAAGAACAGGGTATTCTGCATCGCAAGCTGGAGTAAGGTATAAACAGATGGAGGAATCAGCTACACCACAATGAGTTAGGTAAAAAAAAGTTAAAGGCTTAACAGAAGACTAATAGCTTTGTGATTTCGGGAGTAATTACATAGTCAACTTGTATCTTTGAGTTAAACAATAATATTCCAAAGTTAACACTGGGGATATAAAATAAATGTTGCACAATTACGTAAAAAACTGAACATGCAAGTTGTAATTTTGGTGGACAAGAGTGTATGATCTGTCCAAAAAGGCATAAAATGCCAGCTATTGGCATGAGCATCACAAATGCATATCCATGCTTACTACTCCCTCTAATAGAAGTTATATTTTTTCAGGTGGTGCCTTACTGAAAAGGTTTTAATTATATATAAAAATATATTGTATGTTGAAAATGCAAATTAGTTAACATTATTTTTATAATTATCAATGTTGCAAAGTTTGAAATGATACAACAGAGCACACCAATTCCAGTTTTAAAAGAAGCACTAACTTATAACACAATATCAAAGTCACTGATTTCATATCATCAATCTCAAAATAAATGGTTGTTCCTAACTCAGGAGGGACAAGCTAATGTTTCTTTAAAGCCTAATCGGAAAATTTGAATGGTGGAAATATTTTTGTGTTGTAGCCGGACGGGCCACTCAAAATGGCAGAATCAGATAATACACCAAGCATGCTGGGAAATCAAGCCAAGCATTGGCCAAAGTCTCTGTGCAAAGATACTGAAATAAACAAACTGCAGACCCAGACAGGCAGGATGCAGCTGCAGACAGTACAATACACAATTGATTAAGCCTATTTACCAAGACAATAGGAAGCATTGAGTTGTTTTCAGAACAACGGGACGCTCACACTCTTATCTGGGAACCCTAGCTGATTTATGTGCCCCTGGCACTTTCAGAAATGGAGGACCAAAGACCACTCCACCATCCACATGGCACTGGCCGACTGGGCCTGATCAATCAGGGTAATCAATTCCTGATCAATCCATTGGTGGGAATTGAATATCCTCCCAAAGGGGTGCAGAAACTTCCAAGGATAAGAATCATGACTATAGCACCCTCGGGAGCGGTAACTCGAGACCAAGCACCGTAAGAAGAGGTGCCCGTGGGACCACCGGGAGAGGAAGAACAGACGATCATCACCACATAGATCAAGGCCAAGGCCTAGCGTGGTGATGTTTGATCATTCTAAGTTAAGTACAAGATACTGACTTAGATTTACCGTATTAATTGTCAGATTTATTGTATTAATTGTTAGTTTGTAGCATAATCGTTATTATGGTGTTAATTGTGTTATAACCAATAAAGATCACTTCATATTACTATTAAGAGTTGACTCACAGTCCTTTGCAGGATATACAGGCCAAACACACTATCTGGTGAGCACAACAGTCTGAACGAAACAAAATTGTTTTTCTCTCAAAGAAAAATATAGTTTTCTGACCAAAGGTATCTTTTCAAAATGTAGCTTTCACAAGAGATATATAAATGTAACACTTTTAGCAATGTGTCTCCATTAGGAAAAATGTAAATTGCTTGGCTATATTAGTGCCTATATTTCCCAAAATACATAACAGATTTTGGTAATTATCCTTAAAAAAAACATTTTTGTGATGGATACTACATTTGGTTTCTGACCCTGAAAAAGTAAATAGAGGTTGGAACAATTTCAAATACAACAAGCTTTCAACGTATATTAGAATTACATAATCACCAGATTGAGAAGGCATTATTAAGTTATTTATGCAACTCTGACATTCAGAACAGGGTTAGAGATACATATAAATTCGAAGTGTGCCAAAAGTTCCATTGCATTAGAAAATTGTTTCACCGGTAAACAATACAGTAGCAAGTGATCAGTCATCACACTAATAAGAGTTACAGATGTGTCTTTTCTTAATAATGTAGGAAACTAACACTAATTTCACCTCTAGCTTATGGGCTGCATTTTGCTGTTAAGACCATCACTATTTTTCTTTCTTTTCTCTTATTTTTGGTATGGAACTGTGAGTTGAAGTAGAAAATTGAACTTTGAATAGCAGCTTGTTTTAAAAAAAACAGAGAGAACAAAAGGCTGATGTTTGTTGTTAGGAACTGGCCTGGAAAGACGATGTATCTTAATTACCACTCTAAGAACACTGTGGACAGCCAGCCAAGATGCTGTTGTGCTCAGGGACTAGCAGCTGGTTGGATGTTGAATTGGGCAATCAAAGAATGCCAGGTACTGGCCAGCTAGCCAGAGAAAATATTGATAAAGGAAGCAAAAGACAAAGAGCAAACTGGTTCTGACTGGGTTTTGGACAGGAGGGAGTTCTGCTTTAGAAGCTGCCAAACTGGGAAGCTGTTTTTGGTTTGGCTCTCTCTAGTTATTCTCCAGTTATAGACTTGTTGAAAGTTCTAATAAAAGAAGCCCAGTCTGGAAGAGACAAGTAAAAGATCCCTGAGGAAATTATCTGGATAGATGGTGACTTCCAAATTCTTATATGACTGTAATGTGACTGAATGTCCAAGGATTTCATGAAGGTCTGGTATTCATCATTAAAACAGTTATTGAACTGGCAATTTACAATTTAAAAAAAAATGATCCCTTAACTCTGCCTCATGATTCTGTGAGAATGGATGGTTTATGATCAAAGAAAATTGGACTTTGATCATATATATTTATTAGATTGCCTAGTTGTTCATCTGTGTTCTCCTAAAGTTACATTATTGATAATAAATTGTGAATTTTTAAGTTATAAATTTGGTGTCAAGATTGGTTATTAACAAAGTCTGGTTAGGATCAATTGAGCAATTTTGAAGGTCATTGAATGTTTTAAGATGACTCTGTTATGGATCCAATGATAATGAAACTGATTTTTATTCGAATTGCTATCCCTATGTTATTGCAGTTATAAAAACGTCCATATAACTTGTGCATACACGAAACCTGCTTAACATTTCCTCATTAGGCAACTCCTTCATGTCAGGATTCAGTCAACTCAGCATTCTCTGAACTGCTTCCAAGGCACATATATTCCTCCTTAACTAAGGAGATCAAAACTGTCTAAAGTGCAGCTTACCTTTATGCACCTTATCCATATGAACATACAAACTAGATTCAGAATAGACCATTAATGCTTACCTTTATGCACCTTATCCATATGAACATACAAACTAGATTCAGAATAGACCATTAATACTAAAGGTAATGTCAAACTTAAGGAAAAAGCATAGAATTGTGCAAAGACAGGTGACAGGTCAGAAGATTAAACAGGAGATAGATATAATATATATGGTAAAGAATGACCAAAGAAGGAAAAATTAGAGTACAGCAGAAAGTTAGTTAGAAATATAAAAACATGTTGTAAGCGTTTCTATAAATAATTGAAGAAGAGTTAACTAATTGCTTTGGCCCTGGAGAAAGTCAGACAGAAATCAGTGGAAGATAAGGAAATGGAAGATGAATTGAATAGTCAGTTTGCATTATTTTTCAATATAGTAAATATAAGTAGCATCCCAGAAGTAGCAATAAATTAAACAATTGGAGGAAGGGGAAGACTCAGGAAAACAACAATCACCAGAGAATTAGTATAGAGTGAAATGTTGGAGCTGTGGACTTTTTTCTAGGGTCTCGAAAGAAGTGGCACTGTTAATGACTGGCCAGACAAACAAAATTTTACCACTTCTGGCAATCATATATTAAGTGACCTTCAAGAGATGAGAAAGGAAGAAATGATGTAAAATGTGGTGAGAGACTTTAGAATAACTTCCACCATACTGCCCCCCCTCCCAACAGAATGCCTACCCCGATGTTGCATCATAATCTAATAAACATGGTTGGTTTTGTTTTTACTAAACCTGCCCAAATGAAATTGTTACACAATTAACCTTTTCTTTTTAAAAAGGCATAGGATCATAAGGAATGGAGTAGGAGTGGGCTATAATAAGATCATGGATGATTTATCTCAGTGGTTTTCAAACCTTTCCTGGTGTAAATGAATTAGTGATCACAATCATCTTCCACTGTGTAGTAGGTAATGCATTATTTTGTTAAAGTGCATTAGTGAGGGTGCAAATGTGATTTAGGAGGATGTTACCAGGAGAGTTTTAGCTATGTAAAGAGATTGGAGAGTGTTTTCCTTAGAGCAGAGGAGACTGAGAAGGGACTGATTGAGTTGTATAACAGTATAAGGGCCATAGATAAGGTAGACAGGAATGAACCGTTCCCCTTGATGGAGGGATCAATGACTGCTGGACACAAATTTAAGGTACGTGGCAGAAGGTATAGTGGAGGTGTGAGGAAAAACCTTTTCACCCAGAGGGTGGTGGGAATCTGGAACTCACTATGTGAAAGTGTGGTAGATGCAGAAACCCTCATTACATTGAGGAAGTATTTTGATGTGTACTTGCGATAACAAGGCATACAAGGCAATGGGCCCAGTACTGGAACTTGGATTAGAATAGTTAGGTGGTTGTTTTCAATTGGTGTAGATGCAATGGACTGATGAACCTTTTCTCCATGCTGTAGATTTCCATGACTCTATAACAGCATGTAATTGAGTGCCTCTTTTTAACACTTAATGCTGCGATTGTAGCACACTCAGCAACTGGATACTATTTAGGGATTCTCAGGTCATAGAGTCATACAGTACAGGAACAGAACCATCTCTCCAACCTGTCCATGCTGAACAGACATCACAATCTGACCTAACCCATTTGCCAGCATTTGGCCCATATCCCTCTAAACCCTTCATACTCAGATACCCATTCAGACGCCTTTTAAATGTTAAATGCTACTTCCTCTGGCAACTCATTCCATGCACACACTACCCTCTGCACAAAAAGATTACCCCTCAGGCAATTTTAAAACTTTCCCCTAGTTTTGGAAAACCCCACCCTAGAAAGAAAACCTTGGTTGTCAACCCTATCTATGCCCCTTGCGATTTTATAAACCTCTTTAAGGATCCCCCCTCAGGCTCCAACACTCCAGGAGAGAAAGCTCCACCCTATTCAACCTCTCTCTATAATTCAAATCGCCCAGTCCCGTCAACATATTTGTAAATCTTTTCTGCACCCTGTCAAGTTTAACCACATCCCTCCTATAGAAGGACGACCAGAATTACACACAGTATTCTAAAAGTGGCCTCATCAATGTCCTATACAGCTGCAACATGACATTGCAACTCCTATACTCAATGTTCTGACTAATGAAGGCAAGCATGCCAAATGCCTTCTTTATCACACTGTCTGCCTGCGACTCCACTTTCCAGGAACTACATTCAGCAACAATTCTCAGGGCCCTACTATTAAGTGTATAAGTCCTGCTCTGATTTGCCTTTGCAAAATACAACATCTCACATTTACCTAGATTAAACTCCATCTGCCACTCCTCAGCCCATTGGCCCATCTGATCAAGGTCCCACTGTACTGTGAGATAACCTTTTTCACTGTTATCCACAATACCACCTACGTTGGTGTCATCTACAAAATTACTCTTCCGTGCAAGATGGTGGCAGAGTAAGACGCACAAGCCAGAGCTCCTTTGCTTTGCCCATTCTTTTCTCTTTTTTTCTTTTCCCTCCATCCAGTTTTTTTTTTCAAATAATGATTCCGACTTACCTGGAGGGAAGTGGAGGATCTTGCGACTCCCGGAGGCAAATCCTGGAGCGGTGGGGAATCCAGTCCCGGAGCGGATGTCAGCGAGGGGAATTGAGTCCCAGAGAAAACTTACCTTGGAGCAGCTGAGCGCTGGTGCAGAGCGGACTGGAGGCTTGGAACGGAGCGGGGATGCTTGTTAGATTGGGATCTAGTGCCTGCGGTCAGACCACATGTGGAGCCCGTGCACTGAGCTACTGCAATATAATATTTATGTGTAATTTGTTTATATGACTGTAATGACCATCACTTTAACTATGTCTTTTTTCTGTAAAGTAATATAACTGCCTTTGTTTTTATTCCTGTTTTTGTATCCATGATTTGTATCTAGGTACTTGTACCTAAATGGTACCAGAAGACGTGACATTGTGAAATTTCTCACTGTACTTCTGTACTTGAGTGTACGTGACAATAAAGAATGTTTTACTCTATTCTATTCTACTAACCATACCTCCTATATTCACTACAAATCATTTACGTAAATCATTTCTCTCGGTAGATATTTGAAACAATAAAAAAGAACAGCTACTCATTTTCTGAATAGACTCCAAGTCAGTTTGAAGATCCAGTTTATTGTCCTCAAAATAATTGTAGTTTCCTTCCAAAAACTGAACCCTGAGGTCAGTTAGAGATCAGTCTATATATATTTTATATAATACAAATGTCACACTTGTCTACACTAAATGTTTTATTTACATCCAAATTTAGCCTGCTGGCAAGGTTTATAAATCCCATACTGGACCAACAGGCATTTAATCTTTAGGACGCGTTTTCACATTCATAATAATAACTAATTTATTTGCAGACGTAGATGCCCAGGAAAATCTACTTTTAAAAAATGTGGACAATCCTGAGTTTGCTGTGTGCTTGCTGTGTTCAAATTCTCCTGTAACCTTTCCATTCTCCCTTCCATAATCCCCTCCCAACACCAACCACCAGCACCTTTGCTCAAGTTGACAAGGGTTATGGGAACACTGGAGCACAATTCCCTGCAAATACCTGTCCAAGCCAGGCGCCCATACTCGGAACTATACTGCCGGTGGAAATACTGGAACTCCCTCCCCTAGAGTTACTGCACCCTGCAGTTGTTCAAAAAGACAGCTCACCACCAGGAGGTTAGGGACGGACAACAGATGTTGGCTTTGGTAGTTATATCCCTTGAATAAGGAAAATAATTGGTCACAAAGAGGGTTGAGATAGCTTCGCAATATCATTGTCATCGTCGAAGATGCAACAATTGCTCCCCTTTTAACTGATGACGCATCTGAATTTTTGTTGGGTGCCACCTGCTTAGTTCATCTGCGCCACATAGAAGATCACCGAAAATACTTCACACCTGGTTTTTACCCACAATGCAGAGGGAGCAGTGCACCCATAAGCCCAGTTTCTTAACGCCTCGGTGATGCCCTCCTCTCCCCTGAACCATATACTCAGTATCTTTAGAAAATCTATCCAGATGGTGAAGGGGATAAAGGATCGGTTGGCCTAGTTCCCAAGGAACACAGCCTCGATCTTGCTTTGATATAATTTGGCTCCTGAGGCCAGTTCAAACTGGTCGCAAATTGAGCAGAAAACAGCCACATCATCCACGTACAGGGAGGCTTTGACCTGCAGGCCTCCGCTGCCTGGAATAGGCCTCCCTCTCAGATTCTCATCCTTCCTGATGGACTCAACAAAAGGCTCTACACAACACACAAACAAGGCAGGACAGAATGGGCAGTCCTGCCTGACTCCAGATCTGATTGGGAAGTTTTCTGATTCCCACCCATTGATTGTAACTGCACTATTGATATTGGTGTAGAGCAGTCGGATCGAACTGCAGATTCCCTCCCCAAAGCCCATTTCGGAGACCATGTCCCACATGTAGGTGTGTGATATCCTGTCAAAGGCCTTCTCCTGGTCCAGCCTGATGAGGCAGGTGTCCACCGTCCTGCCCTGGACGTGGGTGATCCTATCCATGAGGAACACAAGGGTCTCAGAGACCTTCCTGCCCGGTACAGCACACATTTGGTTGGCGTGAACCACCGACTCCAGAGCAGACCTGACCCAGTTGGTGATGAACTTAAACAGCATTTTGTAACCTGCAATTCAACTGTGAAACTGGTCACCAAATTCTAATTTCCTCCCTCTCCCTCTTCTGCTTGTAGATGAGAGTGATGTTACCCTTCCTCTTGGATTCATTCATGCTCCCTGCCAGAAACATCCTGTCGTACACCTCCAGCAGGTCTTGGCCATTTAAGTGCAATAGAGTACAACTCGGCAGTAAGCTGTTGCTTCTGGGAGTTTTATTCTTTTCAAAGGACTCCGAGGCCTTGCTCACCTCATCCAGAGAAAACGGCTAGTCCAGCCTCCCCGCATGGGCTTCTGGCATTCAGTCTGACATAAAACGATTTAATGATCTTCAGGATGTCAGATTGAGATGACATTCCCCAGCCATGTTCTCCCTTCAGTCTGCTGATCACAGAGTTCTGCTCATGCAGCTAGAATAAGAAACGCACACACGTCTCATCCTGGTCCATGGTACAGACACTGTACTGGAAGATTATCTTGGAGGCCTTCAAGGCAAAGAGTGAGGCTTGCTGGCTCTTCACCTTCCAGTGATCTTCCTTGACATTGTTCCCCCATCGTCTGCAGCAGGAGTTGGTTCTGCATGCTTTTCTGGAGTTTTGGCTCTCACCTTCTGAAAACCTTTTGAGAATGAAAAACCTCTTGATGTTTCCCTTGCCTGTTGCCCACCAGTCTGCTGGAGACTCAGAAAGTTTTCCAACCTTTGTAGCACTTTTGCGTGCCTCAATGTTTTTTGGGGACAAAAGTTTTATATTCTGCTTCCACGTTCCCTCACCGGCCACTGGCCGTCCTGCAGGAGATAATTGGCTAAAAAGAGGGAATGGTCAGAGAAGCACACCAGCGTGACAAAGGTGGATCTGACCAAGGAAGTTCGGCAACTCAGTCAGGAGCAGGAAACAGATAGATGTATTTGGCGATGACCAGGTGTATCTATGCTGCGCTCTGTCTGTCGGAGTTCTGAAGAAGTTGTGTAGTTTAGCAACTTTCCTTGTTTCCATTAGGTATCAAGACATGGTGCCCAGTTTGCTGTCAGTCCCTCTGGTACATCCAGCCCTAACAATAATGCAATTGATGCCACTGGCCAGAATGACTGGCCTGGACTTCACAAGTGGAAGTGGGAGTTACTGCAGGACGGCAAACCGCTCTTTACTGCCAGGGTGTAAACGTTAATTAATCTTAGGAGAGCATTTCTGTACATAAGATCTGCTACGTTGAAGTGCCTACTTCATTAACCTCAGAGATGGTGAAGTTACCTTTCTGTAGCAGAATATCCAGGTTGAAAGAATGGTAATCATTACTGCCTGACTATTGCGAAGTTGGGTAGAGTACTTGTGGGACAACAAGGTGCAGAGCTGGATGAACACAGCAGGCCAAGCAGCATCATAGGAGCAGAAAGGCTGATGTTTCGGGCCTAGACCCTTCATCTG